>NC_092836.1:16471855-16774885 GCF_039878825.1 Excalfactoria chinensis
CGTGCCACCACTCACCCTCGTCCAAGGCAAAGCCCACATTGAGTGCTTTGAACTCTGGGCGCTGCAAGAACATCACCATGCCTTTGTGTCCTCCCACCTCCTCATCTGTGGGGGGAAAACTGCCATGGGGTGAAGGCATCCGCCAGACCAGCACTGTGCTTCCACGCCTGCCTGGTGCCATTGGCCATCCCCAGAACTGCGCAGCCCTTCATCCTAGAGCTAGTGGAACCCAAAACCTGCACAGGTTGGCAGGGTTGTCCCACGTCCGGGATGCGGGGGAGCCACACAGCATCACCCAGCCCACCCTGTTCCACAGGAGGGCACTCACCAGGCACAAAGCTCAGGTGGATGGTGCGGGCAAAGCTCTTCCCCTCTGCCTTCAGCCTTCGGATGGCCTCAAGGTACCTGCAGGCGATGTGGGGAGGTGGTATGAGGATGCTGGGTGCAGGGAGTGGGGCTGACAGCCCTGAGCCACGCCATGCACCGAGCCCCCACTCACTGGATGGAGACGCACTTCATGTCCTGGGCACCCCGGGCATAGATGTTGCCCTGGGAATCCTTAACAGCCTCGAAGGGCGGGTAGGTCCAGTGCTCCTGTGTGAACATCGGCCATGACCCCATGCCACGAAGCTACTCCTGTGCCCAGCCCCTCCAGCCCCGTACCTCAAAAACCGGCACAACATCGGTGTGGGAGTTGAGCAGGATGGAACGCAGGCGGGGATTTGTGCCCGGCCAGGTGAGGACCAGCACCACGCGGCCCGGGCTCACCTGTGAGCAAAGGCTGCGTGTCACTGGGGTGGGACGGGGGGACACAGGGGTTGGGACAGGTTCATTCCCCCACTGCGGCCACCAGGCAGACACAAGCAATTCAGAGGAAGTAAAATGGAGACCCTAAACCCAGGGTGTCCCCTGTGCCAGCCACTGTCCCTTCCTGGCCAGGCGCAGGGGACATCTGCAGCCAGCGTCACCCTGCCTGGTCCATGGCTAATCATAGCACAGCCAGCCACAAAGGTCAGAGGGACAGCTTATGGCAGCACCTGGCTCAGCAGAGCATTAGGGCAGCAGCAGGCACCTCCTGCCACCCGTGGGGTGATGGGGACAGGACCTGAGCCGAGCCGTGCTGCGATGGGCTGGGACCAGCCCTGGGGCTGCCCCGCTCACCTCCACTTTCTGGCACAACAAGCCCACGTCGGTGCCAACACGCTCCAAAAACTGGACAGCTGCATCTAAGGGTGAGAAGAGATGGGACGAAGGGGTGAATTTATGGCTAAGCACGGTGGGGATAAGGAAGGCACAACAGACCGCAACAGCCCTGGCCTCGAAGATCAGGCACGTGGGTCCAAAGAGCGATCCAAAGAGCAGCGCAGGGGAAGGAGCCGCGCTGCCAGCAGCGAGCCCTGGCTGCCCCCCCGCCGCATCCCTGCCCTCCTCACCATAGTCGGGCTTGGGGTGCATGGTGTCGATCCTCAGATACTCGCGGAACAGTGTCACCGAAGGGTTCTCCGAGGACCCCGCGCTCTTCCCTTGCTTGCCGGGTGCCATTCCAGACTGCAGAGCCGCGGGGGAAGAGACGGTTAACCCCTGCCCCGCCCCCCCCACCCCCCCAGCCCCTCCGAAGAAGGACGGGGCAAAGTTCGGCCCTTAGGAAGGAACGGGGCTGAGATGGGGGTGGAGGGGCCACGGGGTGAGGCGGGGGGCTGCGGGAGGTTGGCGGGGGTTGCGCGCACACGGGGCGCTCAGCGGGGTGCAGGAAGCGAAGGAAACACCGCAGGTTTGCGGGGCGGAGAGCACGAGGAGCGCACGCTCCCACGGCTGGGGTGCGGGGAACCGGGAGACCGAGGGTGCGCGGCCCCGTAAGCGGGTGCGGGCAGAGGGTGGTGGGTTCGGGGCAGCCCCCCCCGCCCGACGCCGCCCGTTCCCGGCCCCGAACCCCCGCTGTCCCCGGCCCTACCTCCGCGCCGCCGTCGCCGCCGGCCCGCTCCCGCTCCGCCCCCCCGGCCCCGCTCCGCTCCGCCCCGCTCCATCCCGCTCCTCCCCGAAGCGCTTGGGGACACGGCAGAGAGAGGAGCACGATGTGTTTATTGGCCTCGGGACAGGCGGCTCGCACCTCCTGCCTTCCAGTTCGCGGCCCCCCCTCCACCACCGCCCCGGCAGCACCGCGGGTTGACCTGCCAGAACGTCCTTCATAAATTCAAAGGAGCAACCAAAGGGTGGTGGGCATAGAACAGCCCCCTCCCCAAGGCAGTGGGTGCAGCCCCAAGCTGCTGGAACTCAGGCAGCATTTGGATATCGCTCTCAGTGTCTGCGTGGTTCAGTGAGGAGCTGGACTGGGTGGTCCCCAAGTGATTCCAACTTGGGATATGCCATCATTCTATGAGCGTGTAACCTCCGATCCCAGCCATAGGAGGGAGAGGCGATGCTGCAGGAGGGCACTGCTGGAGAATCACCCCCAGCCTCGACGTCACCTCTCCACCTCCCAGTGTGGCACAGGGACAAAGGCACGGCCCCGCTGCCCTCTGTTCAGCGCAGCAGCACCCAGCTCACTGCAGCTGGCCCAGGAAGCCCAGCAGGGCCCGGTGGAAGTCCTCTGGCTTGTCCATATAGCAGGCATGGCCGGCGCCGGGCAGCACGACCACGCGGTGCTTGGGGAGGTGCCGGAGGCTCTGCAAGGCCTGCTGGCCCAGGCCGGTATCACGGTCACCGTACAGGATCAGAGTGGGAGTCTGAAAAAGAGAAAGGATACTGGGGAGGTGGGATGTGAACCCCAGCCCAGACACCACCCCTGTAAGGAGGGCAGAGCAGAGTGCACGGCTCCTGGCACCCTGCAGGCCCCCACCTGGACCTGTCGGTACTGCACGGCGCTGTATTCCCGCGTGCCCACGGGCGCAATGGGCACGAAGCCGGCCAGCTGCTCACTGTGTGCCAGGAGGAAGGGCAGGGCAAAGCGGCCGCTCATGGACGGGCTGACCAGGACGGGGCTCTGCAGGCCCAGCTGCTGCACCACGTGCTGCAGGAAGGATGCCCGACCCCGCTGCGTGGCCACCGTCCGTGCGGGGGGAGAGTCCCCATAGCCTGGGGGGGGGACACAGAGGATGCGGGGCTGGGGTGCAGCATAAGGGCCCCTTTGGGGAGCCCTTTGGGGAGCCCTTTGGGGAGCTCTTTGGGGCGGGCCCGAGGCTTGCACCGCCCATAGCACTCTCGGTCCTACCAGGCAGGTCGATGGCGACAGCGCGGTGTCCTTCGGCGGCCAGCAGTGCCAGCGTGCCCAGGGCCTGCCACGTGCCGGAGGTGAAGGCCTGGCCGTGCAGCAGCAGCACGTCGGGCCTGCGGGGGGGACACGAGGGCTCAGCACGGCGACAGCACGGCGGGACGCGGGGAGCCGCGGGCAGACCCACCTGCTGGCTGCGGGCACGGCGGCCTCCCTGTAGGCCACGGCGGGGTCACCCGGCGTCACCCCCGCCCGCACCGTGGCGTTGGCCGGGCGTCGGGCCGGGCCATGGCGGCGGGCGGCGGGCAGCAGCAGCAGCAGGCCGCAGGCCAGCACGGCGCACAGCGCCAGCAGCGCTTGGCGGCCGCGGGACATGGCTGCGGGGCTGTGCGAGCAGCAGGACGCCGCCCCGCGGAGCGCCCGCACCGACCCGCAGCCCGACCCCGTTCGGCCCCGCTCGGTCCGGCGGGGCTCGGGAAGGCTCGGCAGGGCTCGGGTAGTACTCGGCTGCGCTCGGCTCGGCAGAACTCGTAAAGCGCCCGGAAGGGCTCGGTAGGACTCGGGCAGGGCTCGGCACAGCTCGGCAGGACTCGGCTCGGCTCGGGCCGGGCTCGGCAAGGCTCGGTCCCACCCGCCCGCTCTCGGCCGTGCCCGCCAGGCGGCGCCGCCGCTCCCTCCGCCCCCCGCGGCCTTCGGACCCGGGCGGCGCCCCGCGGGCTGGGCCGGGCTCGGAGCGGTACCGAGCCATGGCGCAGCTCAGCGAGGGCACCGTGGCGGTGGAGGGGCAGAGCCTCTTCTACAGGGAGGCCCGCCCGCAGCAGGCCCCGCGGCTGAACGTGCTGCTGCTGCACGGCATCCGCTTCTCCTCGGACACATGGCTGCAGCTGCGCACGCTGGCCGTGCTGGCCGATGCCGGACACCGGGCCGTGGCCGTCGACCTGCCGGGTAAGGCGCGGCCGAGGGCACGAGGTGACGGCGCGGCGGCGGCCGTGTGACGCTGAGCCCCTCGCTCCCAGGGCTGGGCCGCTCCAAGGACGCCGCAGCTCCCGCTCCGGTGGGGCAGCCGGCACCGGGAGCCTTCCTGAAGGCGGTGGTGGAGGCGCTGGGCCTGGCCCCGGCCGTGCTGGTCAGCCCGTCGCTCAGCGGCATGTACTCGCTGCCCTTCCTCTTCCAGCACGGGCAGCTGCTGAAGGCGTACGTGCCCGTGGCGCCCATCTGCACCGAGAAGTTTGAGGCGGAGCAGTACGCCCGCGTCGAGGTAAGGGGGTGCGGGTGGGGGCAAGCCCCCTTCTTGTCCCCATCTCTCCTTTGGGGAGCAGGGAGGAGAGGAGTCCTGCCGGAGGTAGAACGCCGTGCTGGGAGTGAAGGACGGCGAGCGCGGCCACAGCCTGTGTTCCTCCCTGCAGACACCCACCCTGATCGTCTATGGGGACCAGGATGTCGAGCTGGGCCAGCTCAGCCTCAGCAACCTGCGGCACTTGGCCCGCCAGCAGGTGCTGGTGCTGCAGGGTGCTGGGCACGCCTGCTACCTGGACAAGCCCGAGGAGTGGCACCGCGGGCTGCTGGCCTTCCTGCAGCAGTTGAAGTGAGTGGAATGTGGCTGGTCCTCCTCGGCACCGTCACTTCACCGGGACCAAATAAAACCCTGCGATGTGCTGCCGCCCTCCTGCTTTGTTCCCTCCTCACCGTGGCACGTGCAGCGGGTGACAGCCACCCTCCTCCTGGCCTCATCCCCATCCTCTCCTCTCCTGCTTTGTTCCCTCCTCGCTGCCTCGTACACATTGGTTGACAGCAGCCCAGCAGCCCAGCAGCCCTCCTCCCGACCTCATCCTCATCCTCTTCTTCCTCTTCCCACCCCTCCGGCCGCGCACCCACTCCTAGGTTAATCCACGGGGGCTTAAAAGGTGACTGTCGTCCCCAGCCGTCCCCTGCCTGCGGTGGCAGCCAGCGTGTCCCAAGCAGCCGATGGATTTATGGTCACCAACAGATGGGGGGGAGGAAGGCAGGGGAGGCCAGACAGACGCCCGGCAGGACAGACATAGCGCCGCTCTGTGCCCGCCACCTGCCTTTCCCCACTTGGTGCTGCTGAGCCGGCCCTGGGGATGCAGATGGAGGCGGCAGCGGGGTGCCACCCCCCCTCCCCATGCTTCCCCCTCCAAGCCTGCCTGGGCTTTAGCTGCTTAGCCAGGGCCTATGAGGATTTAGCGGGGGAGGCACGCGGGCAGCGGGGGGGGGTGACACTGGCAGCGTGTCAGTGTGTGATGGGGGGCACGGAGGGGGGGTAGGGGCCTGTTGGCATCAGAGGGTCTGGCACGGGGGTGCTCAGCACTTTGCAGCATCCATCTGCTGCTCCGGTACCGCAGCACTAAGGGTGCCCACCCCCTAACAGCACCCCTGGGTGTCGCCATCCCGGAGCTGCCCGCCCGGTGCCCTTGAGCCCTTGAGCCCTGCCAGCTGATCGGCTTCCAGGAACAAAACAAAAACAAAAAAAGCAATTACAAAGAGGGGCGATGTGCGAGCCAAGTGGGGGGGGGGGGGGGGGGACAGGAATGTCCCCAGCGGTGGCAGATGGCCTTACCCAGGGTGCATTGTTCCTTTTAGTGTCTCTTATCCGCTGTAATAGGATCCCGGAGGGAGGGCTGTGGGAGAGGGGAAGAGCGAGGGGGGCCCCAGCGGGCCGGGGTGGGGGCCGGGGCTGCCAGCCTGCCCCGCGCCCGTCAAGCGGCTCATTGTTCGCGGCCCGGGTGGCACGGGGCGGCCCCGGCGGCATGCGGCACTGAGCGGCGGCGGTGCGGAGAGGTACCGGGCTGCGAGCGGGGCGGGGGGGAGCGGAGAAACTTTCCTTCTGGGCAACGGGGGGCGGCCGCGCTGTCCCCTCACCACCTCCTGCTGGCACCCGGCACCCGGCCCTTGTCCCCACGCCCCCCCCCCGGCGGCAGAGGACACCGTTCTTTCCCCCCTCCTCCCCCCCATCCCCTCCGCCACCGGCTCTCGTGTCCCCGCTTTTGTCTCCGCTGGGTCACCCGTGGGGGGCTCGGGGGCTGCGGGCGCTGCCACCGCCCCACCCCGCTCCCCTGATGGCCACCGCGGCGGCGAGCCGTGCCAGCACCCAGAATAGCCGTGCCCCCTCCCCCCGACAGCGCCCGCAGATCGGGCCCCAACCCCACCGCGGGTGCTTTGTTCCAAAGCCGCTTGGCATCGCCGCCGGCATCCCGCCCACCCGCTCCCGGACACGCGCCGATTGTCCCCTGCTGTCCCCTCCCCGGCCGCCTCCGGGCGCGGGGTGCTGCTGGGTGCCTCCCCCCTTCCCCTAGGCAGCCCCCAGCCGGGGGTCCGGCCACCCCCAGCCCAGGGGTCGGAACACCTGGCCGTACCCCGCAGGAACCCCCCATGTCCCCCAGGCCATGGCATCGCCGGACAGAGCGAGCTGCCCCAGAGAGCCGCAGCTCAGCATCACCCTGACCCTCCGCATGCTGATGCACGGCAAGGTAACCTGCCCTGGGGATGGGGGAGTGGTTCTGGCGGGGGGGGGGGGGGGAAGGGGGGTGGGATTTCGTGTCCCTCACCCTAAGTCTGGGCTGTCCTCACCCCTGAGGACGTGTTGATGGTGATACTGGGGCTGCCCACTAACAGACTGCCCTCTGCTCCTACAGGAGATCGGCAGCATCATCGGCAAGGTAAGAGCCGGGGGATCTGGGCTGTGCCACCCCGGGGGGCTCCTGGCCCTGACCCCCAGCCCTGTTCCTCTGCCCACAGAAAGGAGAGACGGTAAAGAGGATACGGGAGCAGGTAAGGGTGCGTGGGGCGGCTGCGGTCACTCCTATCCCGGTGGCTGTGAGTGGGATGGGACGAGGACCGCAGGGAGGGGGTGACAGAGAGCTGGAGCAGTGCTGAGCTCTGTGCCCCTGACGGGACTCACCGCCGTCCCCAGAGCAGCGCGCGCATCACCATCTCGGAGGGCTCCTGCCCTGAGCGCATCACCACCATCACCGGCTCCACCGACGCCGTCTTCCGCGCCGTCTCCATGATCGCCTTCAAGCTGGAGGAGGTGGGCACTCCCTGCCCTAGAATGAAGCTCTGGGAGCCCCTCACCATTGAGGGAGGCCCGACATTGTGTGTGCGTCCCCTTATGCAGGACTTGGGTGACAGGATGGCTGGAGGGAGGACACTGGTGACGCTGCGTCTTGTCATCCCCGCCAGCCAGTGCGGCTCGCTCATCGGCAAGGCGGGCACCAAGATCAGGGAGATCCGGGAGGTGAGATCCCCTGGTGCGATGCAGGAGCACAGCATCCCTCCGCCGGTCCCACCCAGGTCCCACAACCCCCCCCCCATCCCCCATTTTCTCCCCAGAGCTCAGGGGCTCAGGTGCAGGTGGCTGGTGACCTGCTGCCCAACTCCACGGAGCGCGCCGTCACCGTCTCGGGGGTGCCGGACACCATCATCCAGTGTGTGAGGCAGATCTGTGCCGTCATCCTGGAGGTACTGGCAGCCGGCTCACGGTGCTGTGGGGTGTGTGTGGGGGGGGGGGGAATCTTGATCCCATTGCTTATCTCCTCCACCTCCTTTCCTCCCTGCGCAGTCGCCTCCGAAGGGGGCCACCATACCGTACCATCCCGGGCTCTCCCTGGGCACCATCCTGCTCTCTGCCAACCAGGTAAGGGGCACTGGGGCAGGGGGACCCTCTGTCTGCATATACATGGGTCCCTGCGTGGTTCCCAGCTGATTCCCATCATCCCCTCCCCAGGGTTTCTCCATGCAGGGGCAATACAGCGGGGTCTCTCCAGCAGAAGTGAGTCTCTCCCAGCCCTGCTCCTTGGTCTACGGGGCCAGTCCTGGCAGTGGGCACGGGGTCTGGGCAGCCTGCAGCTGGGGTGGGGTGGAGTCGGATGGGAAGATGTGGGGTGGGTTGGGGTGCAGTGAGGTGGGGTGAGGTGGAATGGAGTGTGGTGGAGTGGGATGGAATGGGATAGGATGAGGTAAAATGGGATAAGATGGGGTATAATGGGAGGGGGTGGGATGAGGCATGATGGGATGGGTTGAGGTGGGGTGGGACGTGCCCCAGCCAGGGGCACAAGACCACACCATGATGCCTCTGCCCTCCTACTGTCTGCATCTCTTCTCTCTCCCTGGACAGGTCACAAAACTGCAGCAAATGTCAGGGCACACCGTCCCCTTCCCACCAATGGGCCACCCACACTCCATTGTTCCAGGTGAGCTCCCCATAGGGCCGGATAGACGGTGAGCTGTGCCCTTCTTGCTCCATGC
The DNA here is from genome assembly GCF_039878825.1 of Excalfactoria chinensis. Lineage (NCBI taxonomy): Eukaryota > Metazoa > Chordata > Aves > Galliformes > Phasianidae > Excalfactoria > Excalfactoria chinensis. Next base: position 16,480,329 of record NC_092836.1, read on the forward strand.
TGGACCCTTGCAAGGGCACAGGAGTCCGTGTCCTCTCCTCCCATCTCCAGTCCCATCTCATTGGTGTGCCATCACACACCAGAAAGACCCTGTCTTTAGTCTCCCGGTGTCCCAGTGCCCCCAGTCCCTCCACCCCAATGACAGGAGCTCTAGTGCCCACATCCCATCTTCCCAATGGCCTTTCCTCATGGGTCCTTTGGGTTTGTCTTTACAGCAACATCCCCCATGTTTGGAGGGCACAGGTCTGCTGGAGACCCCCCTAACTCTGCCATTTCTCCCTCCAGGGCTGGACTCAAACTCCCAAAGCAGTTCCCAGGAGTTCCTGGTGCCCAATGATGTAAGTGTGGCTCCTCACCACGTCCACATTTCCCCTACCATGTCCTACCCCACTCACCTTGGTGCTCCCCCCCCCAGCTGATTGGCTGCATCATCGGCCGGCATGGCAGCAAGATCAGTGAGATCCGGCAGATGTCGGGCGCCCACATCAAGATTGGGAACCAGACCGAGGGCTCCAGTGAGCGGCACATCACCATCACCGGGACCCCCGTCAGCATCACGTTGGCTCAGTACCTCATCACCACCTGGTAAGCGCCCCAAAGAGCTGGGGCGGGATGCTGGCACCGGTGACATAAGGCACAGGGCAAAGGTCCACATGCCCTCCATTGGGCAGGTGGCTCCTTTATCACCGTGCCCCTCACCATGCTGCTTGACCCCCCCCAGCTTAGAGACAGCCAAATCTACCTCCCAGGTGCCACTTGGCCCTGGCTCCGTGGACCTCGGCGTGGGCTTCTCACAGCCGCTCGCTCCAGGCTCCGGTGCAGCGCTACCTGCTGTCCCTGCCGCCCCCCCGGCTCTGCTGGGCACCCCCTATGCCCTCTCTCTCTCCAACTTCATTGGCCTGAAGCCGCTCTCCTTCCTGGCACTGTCCTCATCCTCCGCAGCAGGTGCCAATGGTGGCACTGCCAACTACACGACCAAGATCTCGGCGGCCAACGGCACCAAGAAAACTGACCGGCAGAAGTTCTCCCCCTACTGAGCCCCTCCGTGGCTGAACAAGGGAGATCCTGGTGCCACCCGGTGCCAAGGACACCCCCTGTCCTCCACCCCCTCCCCCAGCCGCCCCCCAGCGCACCCTGCCCAGGGGAGGGGGACCCAGAGGTGATGGCTTCTGGAGCAAAAAGAGTTGCTCAGTGCCTGTCATGGCAGCACTGTGTCCCCTTCCCCCTCCCAGTCTTGCTGTGGTATGGGTAGGAGGGCTGTCCCTGCTGGGGGAACATCCTCCCACTCCCTGGCGTTCCTTGTCCCTGCCCCTGCCCACACTGCTCTCCCTCTCCTGCCATCCCCAGCTCTATGGGCTGAACCCCAGAGCTGCTGAGGGGCTGCCTGGCCTCTATGGGGTCCCCCCATCCCCTGGTTGTGTTGGGGGGACTTTCCCCTGGGTGGTCACCTCCCTCCCAGCAATGCCCTCAAGAGCCTGCTGGCTTGGAAACGCTGTATATATAAGTCTATATTTTTCCTCCTTTGTAACTTATCAATGGTTTAATAAAAAGATAAAATTTATGTGAAAATGATACATTTTCCACCCCCCAAAGTGGAGACTCCCCCAGCTTGGGGGGGGTGCACGACGTGACAGCAGAGGGGTGGCCCTATGGCCAGTGATCTTCCCTGAGCCCTCTCCCTCCCTCCCCCTAGGGGGCACCTTTCCCCAGCCCCTATTGCTGCGGTGGGGTTTCCTATTTTTGGAGGCTGAGGGCACAGCATCCCCCCCAGCAGCATCCTGACTCAGGAGGGGAGGTACTGGGCACCATGGGCACTGGTGTTATGGTGTTAGTGGTGTTACGTGGGCTGGGGAGGGTGCAGGATGACCCTGGCAGGAGTCCCGCAGGGGGATGGCCCCCCATGCTGTAGCCCATTGACTTCCCATGTCTCACGTGCTGCAGGAGCCAGGGATGATCCCAGCACACAGAATGGAAGTGATAGCACCCAAAATGCAGCCTGTCCTCCAGCATGCAGGCTGGGACAGCAGGTAAAACGTGGACCAGGAGCAAAGAGGATGGGACCCAGAGCTACAGTGGCACGGAGCTCTGCTCTTGGACGCTCTCTTCGGGAACCTGACCCGGGATGGGGCAGCCCCCCTTGCCCTGCTCCAGCCTGTTCCTGGGGCTGATGCACCCAGTGTGGGTTTCCAGCGTGCAGGCAGCTCTCTGGAGGAACTGCAGGACGTTTTCCTGGACAGAGGCCTCGGAGATGGCCAAGCACAGCTCCTGGGCCAGCGGACGGTGGAGAAGAGTGCGCCAGAGCCGGGCCAGCTCCTGCCGGATCTGCCTGTTAAGCAGCCCGTAAAAGAAGGGGTTGATGGCGAAGGAGGAGTAGGCAATCCAGGTAACCACCATCTCGCCGTGCCCACCGCCCTGCGCAGCGGCACCGACAGAGGAGTGCAGGTGGAAGGCGAAGAAGGGCAGCCAGCAGCACAGGAACTGTCCCACAATGAGGAGCAAGGTGAGGATGGCCTTGTTCCCTCCCAAAAAGCGCTCGGGTGCCAGGCGGGGCAGCGGCAGGTTCCTCATGGTGACGATGGTCAGTTGGCTGGCAATGGAGTCGCAGCGGGGCCGTGGGGCAGCCGTCGGGGCGGGCACATGCTGTAGGGCTGCCAGGCGGGCCACCCGGTAGACGCTGCAATAGACAGCGAAGATGATGATGGTGGGCAGGATGAAGCAGGCGATGCAAAAGATGACGACAAAAGCCTTCTTGTGGGCCCCAGGGCTCCAATAGACCGTGCAGCGGCTGGCGCTGGTGGCCCCGTTGTCTTGAGGCCAGCCCACCAGTGCCAGGATGGTGATGAGGACAGACTTGACCCAAATGAGGATGACCCCCGCCACAGCCAACCTGATGGTCATCTTGACCTCGTAGCGCAGGGGGTGGACGATGTAGTAGTACCGCTCAATGCTGATGACAGAGATGGTGAGGATGGAGGCGCTGACGAAGCAGATGTTGAGGAATATCAAAGCCCGGCACTCGGCGATGCTGTAGATGACCCTGTCGAAGCAGGAGGAGCTGGAGATGATCCCCAGAGGCATGAGGAAGATGGCAGAGAGCAGGTCAACCACGCAGAGGTGGCAGACGAAGATGAACTTGCGGATGAGAGGGGTCTTCAGGATGACCACCATCACCACCACGTTGGCCACGAGGGCAGTGATAGTGAGCAGGACCATGCAGAGGAGGCCCAGCACCTCCTGTGCTGTGGACTGCTCTGGGATGGTGGGGTTCTCCAGGCTGGTTGTGGCATTTGGCCCCATCCGGCTCTCCATGCCCACGGGGACTAAGGCAGCAGCTCCACAGCCGGTGTCACACGGACAGACTTCTTGCATCCCATGGAGGGAGAGCCCACCGTGAGCATGGCCACCATCCTTTGAGCATGGTCACCACCCTTTGCCTGCTGGGGAAGGAGCAAAACCAGAGGCACATAGAGACACAGAGGCGGTCAACAGAACATCCCAGAGAGACGGCAGGGCAGGGATGGCACTGTGGGACCTGCTGGCACCGCAGCCAGCCCAACACCCCATCCCGCAGAGCCAAACCCACCCACCCCATCCCTGCAGCCCCCGCTCTGGGTCCCCATCCTCACCTGGGACCGGTCCTTGTCCCCAGCGCTGCTCACGCTGCAGGAGTGGGATTCCCGGCGGCCACCTCCACCCCTCCCTGGCTGTCACCCATTACTCATCCTGTTTGCCTGTCGCCGATGGCACCGGCTGTCACCCCCGGCTCTGCCCGCCCACTGACAGCGCTGGGGACAGCTGCTGGGTCCTAGCAGCCGGCTGGGCAGGGCAGGGGGCGGCAGCCGAGAGGGTCCTTCCCGTGCTGAAACAGGCTGCAAAGTGGGGGCTGGGGCTGCAAGAGCGGGGAGCGGGGGGTGTCCTCATGGCACGGGGTGTCCTCATGGCACGGGGTGTCCTCATGGCGTGTCCCCTCTTAAGCACAGGGTGGCACAGACGGGCGCCACGGCCCAGATGCAGACAGACACAGATACAAACTGGTGTCTGTGGGGACGCAGGGGGCAGAGCGGGGCTTGGCATGGCGCCCTCATAGCCCTACTGCCGCCCACAGTGTTGGGCACGAGGTCGGCCATGTTGACGCGGGGTTAAACTACAAGTCCCAGCGTGCCCCGCGGCGGGCGGCGATCGCTGCGCGTGCGCAACAGCTGGAAGCTTCCAGGCGGCGCGCGCGGTGCACGCTGGGTAGAAGACGGCCAGTCAGCTCGGCGCCATTTTGTGGCGAGGGAGCGGGGGTTGCGGGCGTGCGTTCGGCGCCGCGTAGTGGCGGTTAGCGCCGTGCCGGAGGTTTGCGGATCGTGGGCAGCGCCATGGGCTCGGACAAGCGGTGAGTGGCGGCGGGGCGAGGCGGGGAGGTTCGGAGGGGGGTGCGGAGGGAACGCGGTCCGAGCTCGGCCCCGCCGTTCCCGCAGCGTGAGCAGGACGGAGCGCAGCGGCCGCTACGGCTCCATCGTGGAGAGGGAGGATCGCGACGAGCGGGAGTCGCGGAGCCGCCGCAGGGACGACTACAAGCGGTCCAGCGAGGAGCGCCGCGGGGACCGCTACGATGACTATCGCGACTACGACAGCCGCGACTACGACAGCCGGGACTACGACGGCCGCGATAGCAGAGACTGCCGAGACTACGACAGCCGCGACTACGACAGCCGCGACGGCAGGGACTGCAGGGATTACGATAGTCGCGACAGCCGGGACTGCAGGGACTACGACAGCCGCGACTGCCGGGACTACGACAGCCGGGACAGCCGCGACTACGACTGCAGGGACTACGACGGCCGGGACTGCAGGGACTACGACAGCCGCGACTACGACAGAGATTACGACAGCCGCGACTACGACAGCCCCGAGGTGAGCGCTGCGGCTGGGAGCCCGGGCTGGGGGTGGCGGCGGGCGGCAGCGGGGAGCTGACGGGTGTTGGTTTGCAGAGGGAACGGGAGCGCAGGAACAGCGATAAATCCGAAGATGGGTATCACTCCGACGGCGACTACGGAGAGCACGACTACAGGAACGACATCAACGATGAGAAGGAGAGCAAGACCATCATGTTGCGTGGCCTGCCCATCACGGTTACCGAGAACGATGTGAGTAGGCAGAAGGAGCTTTGCTGCGTGCTGGGAGCTGCTGCCATTTTGTTGAGCGCCGCGTCATGGTGGCCCCCCCCCCCCTTTTTAAGGCGTTGGGAGCGCTTCCATTTTGAATCCTGAAAGGTTCTGGCTGCCGCTGTTAAGCAACAGAGGTCACGTCAGTGTTAAGCTGTTCGTTTCAAACGGGGCCATGTGCGAACAGTGCGATTCCCATAAGATTTTTTGTGGGTTTTAAATCTATGTGCAGTTTTTTGCTCTTCCAACTCAGCATGTGGAAGAGGATATAGATGCTCGTATTCATCGTTACTCCCCAGGAATTGTTAAGGGGAGGAGATAAGAGAGAGAGGCTTTTGTGGAAGTCAGAACTAGGGGCTGGTGGGGCGGCTCAGATGCCCCTCGGCTGAGAGCAGTGCTGTGGAACTGCTTGGGTACAGCTGTGACAGCCATAAAATGGCTGCTCTGGAGCTGAGGGAAGGAGCGAGCGCTGTGCGCCATCATCTGACTGCTGGAAAGACCTTGCAGCCCCTTTTGGAGGAGGCTTTTTGCTCTCTGTGGGCTCTTCCAGCAACCAGGACCGCAAGGCTACAGCTGCTGTGGGAGGTGGGATAAGAAACAGCTGTAAAAGCCGAGGTGTATCAGCTTGTTTTCAGGCAGACTCCCCTTCTGACCCTGAGATCTTTGTGCGCCAGTTGCTAACACAGAGAATCCTTCTGCAGTACCTGTGATAGATCTCTGCTTTTATTGTATTTAATTCAGCACATTCTAAACATCAGCAATGCTTTTTAATCTCCACGCATCACCATCTTCTAAGTACTGGGCAGAACATCCCAACAAGAGAAATTGAGTCAGAAATATTTTCAGCTGTTTTTGTTTCTGACTTTCTCTTCTTGCAGCTTTATGGTTTTGCAAGTAACTGCTGCATAAGCTGTGGGGAAAGCTGAATGTAATTTGAATTCTGACCTTGCTGTAGAGTTCAGGTGATGATTTTTGGAGCTATAGCTGGCTTTCTGCTGAGGTCACTTTCCCATCGTGCTTCTGATTTTAGCTGTACAGCTTTCCCCACTTTTCTCATGAAAAGGTATTTGCACTGAACATGGTCAGATCCAGGCAGCTTTAGTTCACCTTTGAGTCCTGCCTGCTGTTGTATGTAATGCACCATGAGTTCCTTATAAGAGCTGTTGAGAGCCTTTTTTCTCTTCTTAGGAGACAGTTCTATGTGTTTATTTTTCCTTCATGCTCCTTCACAATTTTATCTAGTTTGTAATGCCCAACTTAAGCAGCTCGGTTGTGTCTGAAGGGCTGCCAGCACTGTAGTGAGATCTTTTGACAGTATTCTTAATGATCTCACTGACTTTGTGAAAAGCAAAGGGGAATTGTGTTAGAAGGTTGTAGTCATGGCCAGGGGCTTAAGGAATTGTGTATGGCTGAGCCTCCCAGTCATGTTACTGTGCTTTGCTAGGAGTTGGCTGTTTTCAAGCATGCAGGAAGGGGGCTGTGCTAGCAGCGTTCTTTGTAGAAACGTTGGAGTAAGCCACATTTTGTACTGATGGCCTTGGAATTCAAGGCTATAGTGATTCAGATTCTGGATGATTCTGTGAGCTGAGTGAGGACAGTGGAGGGCTGTGTGGGTTCTGTAGTGCACGTCAGGCTCCAGTTCACCTTAAAAGTTTTCTTCTTTTCCCTGGGAAAATACTTGGAATCTTTTGCTGTGTGTACCCCTTGTGCATGCTGTACGCTGGGTTGCTTCTCTGTTTGAGCCGTGTGCCAGTATTTGAAAACTTAACTGTCTGATTAAAATCTCACACAGATCCGGGAGCTTATTGAGTCCTTTGAAGGTCCTCAGCCTGCAGACGTGAGGCTGATGAAGAGAAAGACAGGTGAGAGCTCTTATCCAGTTTTTGATACGGCCTTCCTCTTCCCCAGCCCAAAAGAGTGTCCAGAATTACCCCCAAACTGCAAGCACGTGCAATCAATAAAAAAATAAACGTTTGCCATGGCTAAGGAATGTGGCTTTTTGGAAGACTTGTAGATAGCTCGTCCTGTTAAAAAGAAGTCTGTCTCCAGGGGTTTTAGTTAACAGGTATTGGTAAGTAATACTAGCGTAAACCCATTTAATAGTATGTAGTCTGTTGCATGGTTACCTGTAAACGTGGATTCAAATGGAGTGAAATGTAGCCAGTTGAGGGAGCTTGGTTCCTTGCCATGGCAAAATAACGAGCAGATCCCAGCAGTTGACGTCGCATTTGTAAAGCTGCTTTGTCATGAAGTAATGAAGCAGTTGGAGAGAGATTCACCTGTTTTAAAGGAACTGACTAACACAAGTATCCCGTCTATATCTGAATGCTGTCTCTAGGTGTAAGCCGTGGTTTCGCCTTCGTGGAGTTTTATCACTTTCAAGATGCTACCAGCTGGATGGAAGCCAATCAGGTTGCTTCACTCACCAAGTCTAGATATTCCTGACAATTGAAAAAGTCTGTACAGTTTAACAAAAAAAAAAAAAAGGAAAAAAAAAAAAAATAAAGGTGGAAGGAGTGGTTTGTTCATAACAGCGATTGAAATGAATAAAAGCTTTGTATATATTAAAATGTTTACAGTGGTACAAAACAGCAGCTAACGTTAGGACAGAATATGGGCTGTTTTGAGCACTCCCGTTACATAAGCCGTTGTCTTATCACACGGCGTCAGTTTATTTGGCTCTGGGAAGAGTAGCATATAGTCCGTAAAAGGCTCTTAATTTACTTCCACCTGCTATTTCTTCCGTTGCCAGAGTTGGATACTGTGATACTTTCATTATATCGGCACTGATCTGCAGTAGAGCTCAGAAAAAGATGTGCCAGGTCATTAGAAAGATGCGTTCCCCGAGTTAAGGGGAGACACCTGGCTCTTCTGATGGAGAAATGTGGTTATTCCAAATAAGTCTCATGGGAGCTGAGGGCTCTTCAAATTTGTGCTGTATATTTTGGCTTTTCTGGACTATGATGAAGAGCCCAAGTGCAGGAAGTGCTCTCATTGCTTTCCCTCGCACTGGAAGCACGCCTTGGATTTGCTAATCTTTGAGCCTTAGTCTGTTTTAACAACAGATGTTCAATACGCTCTTGAAGTGAGCAAAGTGTATTGAGCCCCTTGTGCTTTTACAGCTAAGTACGTGCTGCGAAGGTCTGTGGGCAGCATGAGGAACGTATTCTGCTGCATTGGTTTATGTGTTGAGGCGCTGCAGCAGCTCCGTGAGCATCTCCAGCAGATGGAGGTAGCTGTGCTTTGTGCTGGAATAGACCTCCGTGTGGCTCGTGCTGGGAGTCATTTCCCATGGCACAGCTCGGGTTCTGTTTCATGGTGCCCTGCTCCGTAGGGTGGGCGGGTGCAGCAGAAGGACTCGTGTCAGGAAATCAACTCTGAGTGCATTTGTAGAAATGAGACAGTTTTAATATATACAAAGCTGTATTGATGCATCATTTATTGAAACAAATATTCAAATTCACTCCAGTAACCCAGCCACCCTAGTAGTAGGGAAAACATAGAGTCTCCCCAGCAGCCCGGTCGCTGACTGTTAGATGAAAGAATGATGTATTGCAACTGTGCCAGCAGCTTTGTTTCTATGTGTGCATATCCAGTGAGCGCTGGGCCCTCCAACCCTCCCTCCTGCCGGTAGGAGAAATGGCTTTGCCCTATATAGTTGCACAGAATGTGAGAGCCTTATTCATGCTACATGCTAGATGTATCTGTCAGACCCTGTTACAGAGAAGCCACTGGTCCTGGTGCTCCTGTGGTACCTCTGCAATAAGCCAACCTGTCGTAAAACTGATTCTTGTATTAAAGTGTCTCGGGGTTGGCCTGTAGTGCACGTTTCCTCAGACTTACTTCCTTCTGCCTGTTTGACTGAAATACTTTGTCCGTATATTGAAGGGGCGTTCTGCGTGCCCACACTTGGCAAAGCACGAGGCTGAGAGTTGGGGCTTCTAAAAGAGATCTAAATTCCCAATTGCTGTAAAGTCAGAGTGAGCGGACGTGCTGAAAGCATCGTGAACTTTTCCTACCCCAGGAGAAGCTTCGCTCTAGTTAGCCATTTTGGAGAGCTCTTGCCTGAATGAAGAACACAAAGCTCTTGCGCAGGCTTCCAATTGAACTGATGCTTTAGTCAAAGGAAAGCATTCATAAGTTACGTTTTGGTTGATGGCACTCGTAATCCAGCCTCCAAGAAGTCTAAACAGGGTCCCTTTGGATGGAATTACTGTATTTACAAAGGGACGCTTCTGAAGAAAGTGCTTGGAAAAGTTAATGCAAATGTGGTTGTTTAAAGGTCTGGGGAATTTGGAGTAGGGGAAGAAGTGAAGCAGTCACCTAAGGACATGTTTAAAAAGTCGCTCAATACTATACCAGAAATGAATAGAAACGGGGCAAGGAGACTCCTAAAAACGTGTTAATCCTGAACGCAGCAAGTTAGGACTCTGTCTCCTTCGAGACACTTCCTGGTTCCATGTCAGCGTTTAGTGTTTGGCAACTTTTTCAACACTCCCTGATTCCGTTTATCTCTGCTCCACATCCCATTCTCTTACTGCCCTCGTCCTCCTCTCTGCAGGATTGGATGGGCAGGGTGTAGGTGGCGGTGGTTGTCCTCCACATCCTCCCCATATGTTGTCCATTTAATTCAGGAGCACTGATTCCTCCGAAGGGTGCTCTGCCATGGGAAAATGAACACGTGTGCCTCGATACAGGAATAACTGAAACCACTTCTTTTGCAGAAAAAGCTGGTGATTCAGGGAAAGCAGATTGCGATGCACTACAGCAACCCCAGGCCGAAATTTGAGGACTGGCTTTGCAACAAGGTACAGTGCGTGTTTTTATCTATTTCTCATCGTTTCAGTTCTTTACACCAGCTGTGTGATTAGAACAAAACAGAGCATTATACAGGCCTTGTGGTCAGCAACAGTGGAGGAACGTTAAGACACAGGAGTGAAAAGGTTTTGGTGGTAGAAACACTTGGAGTGGTGGAATTGTCCACAGAGAACATCAGCAGCTGGAAGATAAGAGGAGTTGGACTCACTGGTATACTTGCCAGCTGGGGCTCTTCGTTAGTGGAGCTGTGCGTTGCTCCCATTAATGTATGCCTGACCCAGAGCATGTCTCCCAGGAGTTGCTCTTCACAGCAGAGCTGATAGGATAGTCATGGCCCTGAGGGAATTTCTCTGTGGTTTTGCCATCTCTTTTTAGAAAATCAATAATACTTTCAGCCTTATGTTGTGCTTCAGCTTTTGCTGATGGATGCAATAGTTGTGTAAGTATTGGAAAACAGACTAGCAGGATGCCGTCATTTTTGCTTATACAGAAGTTAGTCAGTGAAGCGTACCGGAACACAACGTCGTTAGGTGAACTCTGTCCTCCAGGTGACGACTCATTTTGTGTCCAATTGGTTCTCTGCTCTGTGCTGCTGTACATTTGTTTGTCCCTCTTCAAGTGGAGTTGATGTAGCAAGGTCAAAACCAGGCTGCTTTGTTCTGCTTTAATCACATGAAGATGACTTGTTTTTGAGCCTGTGTTAAACAATACAGATAATGTAGTCGTGTCATTCAGGATAGTTTACTGACTTGGTCAGAGGTGGCTGGGGTGTTCTGAAAAGCAGCTGCAGTACCCATGAGGACGAGTTCTACTGTTCTTGATTATTCCATTAGGTTCAGCTTTGTTGCAGTACTTAGCTTGATTCTCTTGTTTTCAGCAAAGTACAGCAAATGCCACCGTTGTTACGGGTCAACGGAATCCTTACTAGATCTACTGTTTTTTTTCTACACAGTGCTGTCTTTACAACTTCAGAAGGAGGCTGAAATGCTTCCGCTGTGGAGCGGACAAATTTGGTAAGTTGCTTTCGTCTCTTTGGGTGTCTTTGAATTTGGAATAGAATGGAGGTTGTGGCCTACACTGTGATATTCTGGCTTTGAGTGACAGAGCAACATTGTGATTAAAGTTTTTCCTTCCTGTGAAGATTCAGAGCAGGAGGTGCCACCTGGAACAGCAGAAGCCGTTCAGTCTGTGGATTATTACTGCGATAGTAAGTCATCTTGAACTTATTGCATAAAGAGACTTGTGAACCTGTGCAGAAAAGTCCTTCTCATACCTCAGAGTGTCCTTTAGAACCCACGCTGAGCTCTCTCAGGGCACAGCACTTAGCATGGTTAGGTTGTTCCTGATTTGTAGACTGGTACGTGTGAATGTTGGCGAGGGCTTCTGCTCAGGAAGTGCTTTCCGTTCATTAGAACAGTATTGACAGCCCTCTCATCTTCCCAACAGAGCAAGTGCTTCCTGCCAACTCCCAAAATACTGTACTCTTGAAACAGAAACATGCTCTTGTCCAAAACTGCTGCTGTTTTGGGTTTGGTGGTGGGGTTTTTCTTGTTTGTTTTTTAAGGCTTTTCAGAGCACTTCAAGTTCTTGTGTACATAGCTAATGTCATACTTTCTTTTTTCCTCAGCCATCATTCTCCGAAACATTGCTCCTCACACAGTAGTGGAATCCATCATGACTGCCTTGTCTCCGTATGCTTCTCTGGCAGTCAATAATATTCGTCTTATCAAAGACAAGCAGACTCAGCAAAATAGAGGCTTTGCATTTGTGCAGCTGTCTTCTGCCATGGTGAGGGCCTTATTGGTTTTGTGCTGAGGTCTGCCCCAGTTCCCTGGGGGTTCATAGATCATTGAACAAATACTGAATGTGTCAGAGCCTTTCATCGTTAGCTGCAGCTTGGAAGGAAAGTAGGGGGGGATGCTGTGAACACAGGGGAAAAGTGTTCATGGCAGAGTGCAGTTCTGGGTTGAAAGCTTGCTTCATACGTGGGTCACAAATAATGGGCTGAGGTTGTTTGGATCACAATAAAAGGCTGGAGTGTACAGTGTGATAAAATTGGGTTCCTTTCACCTTGAGTAGGTGAAGGAGGGGGAATCTTGCTGCTCTCAGCGTCATCCAGAGCAGGGCTGTAATGGTGGCAGAGATGTTCTCAAAGGGTGTTTGGTGAGGGCAGCAGGCATACTGAAATGTGGGAAATGGCAGTGTAAGGTACAAGGAGAATGTCTTCTTTTTGTGTGAAGTTGAACACTGGAAGAAGGCTCCCAGAGGGGTGCTGGAACCTCTGTTGTTGGAGATGTTCAAATTGACAATCGGTGTGGTCTGTTTGGACTTGCTTTAAGCAGAGTTCAGCAGTTCAGGGTTGGATGAAAACGGGTGGCTGATGTCAGCCTCTGCTGGGCTGCCTTTTGGAGTAATTTGGGGCAAACAGAGCTTTTTGATAAAGATGAGAGTTGAAATGTTTAGTCATCGGTGACCCTGCATTTCTGGGAAGCACACTGTCAGCAGGCTATAATCCTGTTGTACTCAGCATGTATGGTGTGAGGGGGTACAGAGGTGTTACCATAGCTTTAAATGTTTCTAGCAGTGTGTGAAAAGATGGAACTCTGGGAACTTCTGTGTCCTCTCCAGTGACTTGCTTTTCATAATAATGAGTGTTTCTTGTTGTAGGATGCTTCCCAACTGTTGCAGATTTTACAAAGTCTTCAGCCACCATTAAAAATTGATGGCAAAACAATTGGTGTTGACTTTGCAAAGAGTGCCAGAAAGTGAGTTGCAGTCGCAGTTCATTTCCCCCCTTACCCCTTCATAAATACAAAGATTCATGACTGTCTCTGTGGCTTTTAAGATTACCATCACTCCAGTTTTGCTTCCTTTAAGTGTCTTTTGTTACGTGTCTCCTTTTCCTTATTGTGTGTGAGGAGAGCGACAGCAGTTGTTCCTTATCGTCTGCATCGCCGGTCCTCCGTCACTGCCATTGTAGCTGCTTTCATACACAGCACAGTTGTTTCATTGGAAGCCTTGTGGCTGGTTATTGACTACAACACTGAGCATAGCTCCTCTACCTGCCAAGCAGTTCTTTGGCACATTCATGACAATCAGAATGTTTAGGACCTGCCAAGAAATCCATGCATGCTGGCAGACTCTACCTCCTTGTGTACGGTCACTTCAGAAAAAAGCAGTGCTTACTCAGGTGTGTGATTCCTGTGCTTTCAGAGACTTGCTTCTGCCAGATGGGAATAGGGTCAGCGCCTTCTCTGTGGCAAGTACAGCCATTGCTGCAGCACAGTGGTCATCCACTCAGGTACGGTTTGGAGACTTGCTCACAGTCCTGTTATCCATGTAAATCTGGAGATCTGATTTAGGCTGGAGCCTAACCGGCACTGAAGTTGTTCAGTGCAGTAATTTTTACCTGTCTCTGATAAAAATAACCTGCTTCAATTTCAGCCTCAAACTGGAGAAGGCAGCACCCTTGACTACAGCTACCTCCAGTCAGGACAGGATGGCTACACGCAGTATACTCAGGTTGGTGGTGTTGGCTCTGCTGTAGCCTGCAAGCTGCTAAAGTATGGGTATCTGCTCACCCTGTGTTTCCATTCATTTTCCTTTGCAGTACTCCCAGGATTATCAGCAATACTACCAAAACCAAGGAGGTGTGTTGGACTCAGATGCAACTACCATATCAGGTTGTGTTTCCAGCGTGTGGGAGATGCTGTTGTTGTGATGATAGGCAGTAGTGATATTTTGCTTTAGCTTTTAAGTTAATTTCCTCAGTAAGGGGGGACTCACAGATTTTGCTGCCATTATGTGTGAGTGGATGTGTATTTCCTAGAGAAGCATTGTGAGTTTGTTCACATGGGACCTATGCTCTGTGAGATGAGTGCAGCTGCCATCAGAATATTGACAAAAAGCCTTGAACTCATGAGAACTGCGTGAGCAGCTCTAGAGAAATCCTCAGTGCTGGCAGCTGTCAGAGGCCAGGAATCACTGGCTTTGAGAGCAAAATATTTCCTCCTGAAAAGGAAACCGTTCCTTGTCTGGATAGTAAATACCCACTGTTTTTGTCTCCTTTTGAATGTTTATTGCCTTGTTTGGCTGCTGGAGCTGGAATTAGGATCTGAAACTGTAAACAGAGTAATTTTAGCCCTAGGATGAAGTACTGTGGTACAAATCATTTGGCTTATCCATTACTGCTCTGTGTTGGCAGGAGCCCCAGTCACCACCACCACGGCTGCAGTTGTGTCCCAGAGTCCTCAGCTCTATAACCAACAGACAAACTCGCCTGACTCCCCGGTAATTGTGGCACTCCTTGCTTTCGGTGCCAGGGCTTCACTTGGTGGGATATCTGACTTAGCTGTGGCCTCTGCATACTCTTTAAAGAGAGTGTGGTGCAGCAGAGCTGTGAAATGTCACGAGTGAAGTTAGATGCAGCTCTTGTGTTTATAGAAGAGTCACCTCCTATTTCTTTTCTGTGATAGTTCTGTTCTTTGTTAAAGACGAGTACTAAGTGTACTGGCAAAGAGGAGCTAGCTTTTGTATGCCTAGTGTGGGCTGCATGTGCTTTGGCTCACTGTCCTTGTTTTTTTGCACCTCAGTGACAGATCTTTCTCATCAAGATCTCTTCTGTTTTCTTACAGACACAAGCAGCACCAGCTACCACCAGCACTCAGGCACAAACAGCTGCCCCAACTGGTGTAGTCCCTGGAACCAAGTATGGTAAGCACAGAGGAGTTGTGCTGTGATGGGTGTCTGTTCCTCTAGCAAGCGAGAAGCTTTGCTTTAGCCAAGTGTTCCACCTCCAAGAGTCGGTGGTGCAGTTGCACCTGGCAGTGTGTCAGATGCACAGATGATAGGAGTGCTTTGCAGGCACTTAATGATTTCAGAATTGGAGTTGAACTGTACAAAGGAACCAATGTGAGTTGGTCAGAAATGACCCTGTCCCATCCTTGGGCTTTTTTTTGCAGCTGTCCCTGATACATCCACCTACCAGTACGATGAATCTTCAGGATATTACTATGATCCTGTAACAGGGCTCTACTACGATCCTAACTCTCAGGTAAATGCAGGTTCTTAACACCTGTCTTTAACTGTTGTTGCTAACTAGTTCTGTATCTGTTGCTTTGTGAATGAAACTGAGATTCTGAGGGACAAAATACCCGTTGCAGCAGGGGCTGCTATTTCACTTCTTTCTGGTTATAGCCCCTATTTTTTACTCCAGTTTGGCCTGTGTGGGGTCAACAAATATACATTGTTAACCTTCAGTAAGCTGTTTCACTGTGGAGCATCCAGCGAAGAGCACGCAGCTCTGGGCTATGCTGTACCCTCTCTTGGGAGAGGCATAAAGATTTCCATGGTGCTGTCAGGCAGATGGGTGTTTGGGGACACAGGCTTCAGCCACTCTTCGTTTTTTGCCTCCTTTGTGGAGGTCTGGGTTGCTCTGAGGAGTTCCTTTCCATGTGATGCTTCAGGTTGAATCAGTCTGCTTCTTCAAGTTCTCCCTTTTGATGCCTGGCTTATATGGCATGCGTAACTGATGGTTTTCTTCTCTTTGTCAGTATTACTACAATGCCTTAACCCAGCAGTATCTGTACTGGGATGGTGAAAAAGAGACCTACATGCCTGCAGCAGAGGGTATCACGTACCAACAAACGGCGACCACAACCACCACAAAAGAAGTGAAGGAGAAGAAAGAGAAGCCTAAGAGTAAAACAGCTCAACAGGTAAGAGCGGAAGTGGGATCATAACTGTGCTGATATCTTCTGTGGGGTGAGATTATAGTTTGCCTTTCTGGTGACAAAACAATCCTAGTTGCTTGGTGGAATGCGTACCTGCACGTTGCAGACATTGTGCAGGGCTGAGGAGAGGCGGGGTTGGCAGAGGCTTTAGTGCAGAAATAACTACTGCATAGGAGAGATGCATACGAAATGATGCCAGGACCAGTGGGAGTACAACTGAGCTGCCAGTTAGAGGAGTGGATTGATAAGAAGGGTTCGTACAGTGAAACAGGCAGACTGCACTTCTTTGCACTATTTTTGAACACTGTATACGGGGAAGCAGCTGCAGTGTAAAAGGTAGTGAAGTTGTCTTGTGTCTGTGCAAGTGGAGTAGTTGAAACACCATCGTAGGAGACTGGTGCCTATGAAGGCAGGGGGCTGAGCAAACCACTCTGCACCTTCTTTAGATCGCTAAGGACATGGAGCGCTGGGCAAAGAGTTTGAACAAGCAGAAGGAGAATTTCAAGAACAGTTTCCAGCCACTGAGCACCAGGGAGGAGGAACGGAAAGAATCGGCTGCTGCAGATGCAGGCTTTGCCCTTTTTGAGAAGAAGGTGAGGCTGCACTTCACAGCACGCTTCTCACCAGTGTGGCAGAGCTCGGTGCTCATGGTGCTCTTGTCTTTTAGGGCGCTCTGTCTGAGAGGCAGCAGATCTTGCCAGAGGTGATGAAAAATGGGGAAGATGAAAATCCACTGAAGGTGAGCATGAGACACCTGGTGGGTTGCTTTGTGGGTGGAGGAGGTGGGGTTCCTGTATTCCTAAAGCTTACTGTCATGTGTCGAGCACTCTTAAGAGGACTGGCGGATGCCTGCCTTCCAGCCTGGATTTCCACAGCAGCCTCTCTGGAAAGCTGTGGTGCTTACAGTGATCCTGTGCAAGTGCAGTAGGTTCGGAGGCTGAGAGGTGCAGAGAAAAATTGTCCTGATCTCAAGACTCAAAGTCTCACTTGAACTTTCAGAACCCTCAGAACCTCCATTTAAACTACTGTTGGTCTAGTGTGAATTAAGTCTAGCAGCCTTACTGCAGCACGTGGTTCTTTTAAGCTGTCTCACCCTTTAGCATTGAGAAGGCTCGTCTCTCCTGCGTCCCAGCCTTCTTTCTGGGCTCTTAATGGCTGTACCCAGCTCTTAATGCTGCTTTTCCTTCCAGCGTGGCCTCGTGGCTGCCTACAGCGGCGACAGCGATAACGACGAGGACTTACTAGAAAGAATGGAGAACGAGGAGGAGAAGCTGACTGACTGGAAGAAGATGGCCTGCCTGCTGTGTAGGAGGCAGTTCCCAAACAAAGATGCACTGATTCGGCACCAGCAGCTATCAGACTTGCACAAGGTATGTGTGTTGTGTTGTCAGGAAGGTGATTGATACCCGTAACACAGTGTGTAAAGCAAAGTGCAGTTGGGAATGCTTTTCTTCCTACTGCTAAAAACAGTTGGCAGGTGGGTTGCTTCTTTCCCAGGAGTCAGCTGCTTGCCTTACAAAGAGCTGTTGTCCATCCTGCTTGATGTGCTCTACATCTCATGTTAATGTGAATCTCTTCTTGTTGCAGCAAAACATGGATATCTATAGGAGATCAAAGCTCTCAGAACAGGAACTTGAAGCCTTGGAACTGCGTGAGAGAGAGGTCAGTGTTCAGATGAGCAGATAAAGGATGAGTGGCTAATGGAAAAGGGCTTGCACAGATAATGCTGAGCTCTCCTTATCCTGACTTGATGCTAATGAGATAAGCCGTGTAAGCCTAGCCATTCTTGGGCCAAGGTTCAGAGCTGTCCTGTTGAACAGGGAGAAATGTCTCGTACACCACAGCTGCTGCTTATCAGGGAAGGGTTCTTCCTGCCTTACAGCAATGGAGCAATACAGGGGCTCTAGGACCAGGTCCGGTGACCTTCCAGCAGCAGTCAGACAGCTGATTGTGCAGGTCCTGGCTGGCGTTGGGCTGTTGTACCACACCACAGGGGCTGAGCAGCTCTGGGGAGTTGTTCCAGTTCTTTCTGTTGGCATTGGCCAAGCCACGTGTTGGCAGTCTGCAGCGGGCAGCTCTGTAATGGCAGGCATTCAGCTTGCTTACACAGCTCACAGAGCAGCCATGCATTTTTATCCCGATACTAAATATTAACACTGAACAGTAAAGCTAAATATTTACGTGCTTGCATAAAAATAGTAAATAAACTTACCTTCAGAGCAATACTAAATCTGGTTGCAGATGAAATACAGAGACAGAGCAGCTGAGAGGCGAGAGAAGTACGGCATCCCAGAGCCCCCAGAGCCAAAGCGCAAGAAGGTCTACGATGCTGGCACAGTGTATGTACCTGCAAGCTCCTGGGTGATTGCTTCACCTTCTGACAATCAGTGTGATTAACTGACCTTTTTGTCCTGCAGGAATTATGAGCAGCCCACCAAAGATGGCCTCGACAACAGTAATATAGGCAACAAGATGCTGCAGGCCATGGGTTGGAGGGAAGGTTCAGGCTTGGGAAGAAAATGCCAGGGCATCACTGCACCTATTGAGGTGAGTACAGATGGGTGCTTCCTCAGTTAGGTCCATTGCCTTTTTGATTCAGAACCACTTGCTGCTGAGGTCCTGTGGAAGGCACCGTGCTATCCACTGACTCTTTATCCCATGGTGAAGGTGCCCTCTGTGTAGGGCGAAGGGCCAGTGCCTCCCTCTTGGGCAGCATCGTCTGCAGGGTGCTGCAGGCCAGTGCCTCTGTGCCTGCACATCCCTCTCTGTGTTACTCCTGCCCACCCAGTAGGGGCGGGATGGGTGGATTTAAGCCAGCAGTTGTGGGGTTTGTGTCCACAGTGTTGTTGTTATCTCTGTAAGATGCCCTGGGTGAGCGTATGAAGCCAGTGTGACCAGCATTCTGTGCTCTGCCCTGCACCCCAGAGCTGATGCCGTGTCTCTTCCCTTGCAGGCCCAAGTGCGAATGCGAGGCGCTGGCCTGGGAGCCAAGGGCAGCTCCTACGGTGTTTCTACTGCAGATTCCTACAAAGACGCAGTGCGGAAAGCCATGTTTGCTCGCTTCACAGAGATGGAGTAAACTGTAGCCTTGGTGAGCTGGCTGTATGCTGGTTATGGGTTAGAGCTGACCATTTCATTCCCTCGGACTTTGTCCCTCTCGGCATGTCACGCTTCCACGAGCAGATTGTCCAGGCTGCCCCAACTTCATGCTGGAGAGCTCCTCGCTAGACCAAAGGGGATGCTGATTGTATGGCCGTGTACATAGTGTAATGTATTCTGTGTTCGGAGCGTCTTGGCTGGGTGCTGCTCCTGCCCTTTGCAGCAGGGCTGGGACGTGGTAGCTGTGGTTTCACGCCGTCTCTGCTCTCCTTTTGTTGTATCGTCTGGTTCTTTTTTTTTTTTGAGGACTTTCCTGTACATTTTGTATGATACATCTTTGTATAGACTTTTTGAAGACTCGGATTCTAGTTGCCAGTTTGGCTCGTTTCCAAATGAAATACATCCAAAAGTGTTTCTCTTACTGTTTTCTCGTTGGGTTGAATGAAGAATTAAGTTGTCAATGCCGCTTGTCCTTTCTGTCGTTCTGCTTTTTCCTTGCTGAGGCTTCGTCCTGCCTTCTCTCCACGCAGTGGTTCAGCACGGCAGCAGGTTGGTGTCACTCTTTGCCTCTCCCTGGGTAGCAGGGGTGGATAGCGGCAGTATTCCTGCTGTTTGCTGCGGGGCTGCCTCCAGCTCCTTTGCAGAGCCCTGGAGGGTGAACGCTCTGTTAGTGCAGGGTTTCTGTGCTCCGCACAGCCTTGGCTCGGCCTTGCAGGGGGAGTGTCATGGAGCTGCTGGAGGCTGGCTCACAGCGAGCCTGCGGCGTTCCTCTGCCAGAGGTTGTTTCTCGGTTAGTGCCAAGTACCTCCAGCCTCCTCAGCCTGTGCTGCTGGTCTGTGCTCCTCACCGTGCTCCGGGGGGCTGAGCTGAGCAGGCTGTGCGGGGGGATAGAGGAGCAGTTCCTCTCTCCGTGACCTCTTGCGGATTGACGGTGGGATGGAAGCTGCTGCATGCGGTTCCAAATCTGACTCAGGGCGTTTGTGGCACCGCCGTCCAACGCTGAGGTATGAAAGCCACGGCCGCGGTTGGGCACTGCGGTGCGTGTCCCTGCCCTGGGGGCCGCGCTGTGCCGGCGGGGCTGTGCCGCCAGGGGGCACGCGTGGCCCAGCTGCCTCCGCTGGGGAATGGCCCTGCCCGGCTGCTTGTGGGAGCCGCGGGCTGTGAGCCCCGCTTGTCACCTGCTGCAGGAACCGCTGCTCTGCTGCTTCGCAGCCGATCGATCTGCAGCTCCAGCCCGGCAGGTCCCAGGCAGGCTGGGCTGAGACTGCAGAAGTTGCCTTGAATCATCACGGGATTCTGCTTGGATTGTGGTGCTGCTTTTTGGTGCCTCAATAACCTTTTCTGCTTAAGGGCACCTGAGGTGAGGGGCTGCATGGCTTTGTGTAGCCCCTGCTCTGCAGGACCCGCTGGGATGCTGCTTGGCACCGAGGCTTAGTGCTGCAGCCCTGCAGAAGCCACCTTAGGGAAATGGAGGCACGGGGCTTTGCTTTGCCTGCAGCCAGACCCTGGCACCCACCAGCCCTGAGCCCAGGGAGTGCTGGCTGGTGATGCTGCGGCAGGGACCAGGTGAGTTCCCAACCCGGACAGAGGGCTGCTGGCACTGCCAGTTCCAGCTCAGCGCTGTCATGCTGGTCCCCAACCCCACAAGGATGAGCTGGGACTCGGGGCCACCAGCACCCGCAGCTCCAATTTAGGCAGTGAAATGCGGCTGTTCGTGAGTCAATGCGCCGTGGCCCACTGCCTTCAGGCAACCCGCTCTGCCTCCCTAGGGACCCATATCCATGGGAAAGCAGCCATGAGGGCTGGGGACAGGCTGAGGGACGTGCCTGGCATGGTGTACCCCATCCTGATCAGGCCTCAGCTTGCATCAGGCTGTGCTTCCCCAGCAGCAGGCCCAGGGCTGCCTGCTCCTTGCCCGGGGCCTTTTCTGGCTGTGGTTCAGTGTGACCAATGTGCACACTGCAGAGCTCCATGTGCCTAGGCTCTCCTGTCAGCCTCGAAGCCTTGCATGCTAGTGGAGGTGAGGAACACAGCCCAGTTATTTGCACACTCGGCCTCACCATGGAGTGCTCATTAACCACTGCTGTTTGTCACCTGGGGCTGCCCTTAGTGCCCTGCTGCACGGCTGTGGCCTCCCTGCCTCTCCTCTGCCCCATGTTCCTCTCTGCAGCTCTGTGGCTCCCAAATAGCTTCATGCATCCCTCACACAATGCTCTGCTCTGCCCATTGCCACCCAGGCACCACCGCAGTGCAGCCACAGGTGCCCGCTGTGCTCTGCCTGTGCCTCAGTTTCCCCAGCTGGGCTGCCAGCAGGGATGGGGGGGTTGCGTGCGACTCTCAGGGCTGGGCTTGGGAATCACCCGCTCTGCATTTCCCCACTCAAGTGGAAAAAAATCTGCTTCTAATTGCCCTCCCACGTGCAGCAATGTGCGTGCAACATCCCGCCCGGGGGGTGGGGCGGGGGGCTCCCATGTTCTGCATAGAAACCAAAAGCAGCTGGGTGCTGGGATCTGGCTCCTGCTCCATCCCACAGCCAATGGGTGCCCACACCTCACCCCAAGGTACTGACCTGCAGTGTGTGGAGCCCAGGGTGCCAGTCCCAAGGTGCTGCCTGTGCTGCTGGCTGTGTGACCGCTGGCTGTGTGCTGTGTGCCCAGGCCCCTGCCAGGCAGAGCCCTTCCCTGGGGGTGTCCTTGGCTGGGACCCAGCTCCGTGTCACAGGCGTCTTTCCCAGGACTTTGTCACCACCTTCAAAAATGGCTTTTTACTTCTTTATTTCTCCCTTTAACTGCAACCAGAGCTGAGCAGGGAGTGCCTACACAGCAGGGGAATGGTGGCCAATAGAGCAGAATAGTGGCTGCTCTCTGGTGCCCTAGGAAGGTGGTTGGGGATTTGCTCCCCTCCCGGTGCTGGGAGAGAATCTGCTCCCTCCCCCCCCCTCATTTGGGCACCTCGAAGCAGCTGAAAGCCCCGACCCCACCAACCCAGCCCAGGCTCCCCATAGGGCCATGCTTCCAGCATCATTAGCGCTCGGGAGCCGGCACGGCGCGTTGGAACCCATTTGAAGTGCACTTGAAAAGGGTGGATTTGATGGGAGGAATGTGACGGCTTTTTGTTCTGTGCCTCTCGAGCCCCCCGGTTGAAGATGTGCGTAATGAAGAGCTGTGACTTTCACTCGGGTTATTTTAGGATGGACTACTTTTTTTTCCGTGCTGGTGGAAGACCATCAAAGCGGCGCTTTGAAAAATGTCCCAGTGTATAAATAACTCTGCTGAGAGCAGAATAACGCGGGCTCCCGCGTGCGGCGCGCGCAGCCCAGGCAGACGGCATCTGCCGCACCGCGCTGCATTATAAAAAGGAATTATTCATCCCTTCCTCTAATTAAGCGGGTTCCTCACGCTGGGTGCAGCGGGGCTGCCCTGGGGGCAGGGGGCACGGCCTCGGCCCTGTGTTGGCTGTGGGTTGGGCTGCTGCTGCTCAGGGTGGGATCCTGGTAGGGACCCATTGCAAATAACCCCCCCCCCCCTCTTAGTCCCTCTCTTTTGGGGTGCGTGGTGCGGTTCTGGGACCCCCAGGAGTGGTGTGCCCTGGCAAGGACACCCAGCCGGGACCTCCCGGCACAGACTAATTTTAGGTGGCTCCGGAGGGGCTATTTTGGACCCTTTGCCTCTGTGTGAGTCACCTGCTATTTGCTGCTCCGCGGGGGCTATTTCCGTGGCACGCAGCTTTACGTGCGCTCAGACAATGCTGCCCGTGGGCCGGGAGCCAGGTGCACCACATCCCCCCGAGCCGAGCGCCCTGCACCCATGGCACCGTGTGCCCCACAGCAGACATGAGTGGCCAAAAGCCCCTTCCCCACCCACCGCCCCTGGGATGCGGTTGTGTTGGGAGCCCCCTCCCCACAGCTCCCTCCCTGCAGCACTGGGGAGGTGTGTGTGACGGCAGGGCTGAGCTGTGACACTTCTGCCCGGGACGAACATCCCACCCCTCCCCAAAACCCGACGCTTCTGAACCCGCCAGGCAAAACCTGGGTGTTTCGGGGTTGTCACAGCAACGTGATGCACCTTTCTGGTTACCACGGCAACCCGGGGATGAAGTTTTTAAAATTCAGGCAAGGTAATTTCTGCTCATCGCTGCCGTTCCCTTATCGCTCCACTCTGACGCTCCCTGGGGACGCAGCGCCCTGCCTCGCAACTCTGGGAACTGGGAGATAAGGAGCAGTGAGCTGGGGCTGGGGGCTGGGCTGGGGGAGGTGATGGGAGAAGGCAGGTGGGGAGGCACAGGTGGGTGTGGTGTCACAGCTCAGAGGGTTTCCCTACCAAAGGGACCCCAAACACCCACCCTACTGGGGCACCCCGCTGCACCCAGCCTGTGTTTCCATACAGGACGCCCTGTGCAGCACCTGGCCCCACAGATGCTGAGGCCTGGGGGGGTTTGTTGTCCCCTCTGCCCACGAGCATTATCCCAAACTTAATTGGCACAACAGGGACCCAACCTCCATCCTTCCCAAGAAGGATGCTCCTGGGCGCCCTGCGGCTGCATCCCCATCACGGGGACGTGCCATCAGCCGTGGGATACAGGCTGTCACCGTCCCTGCAGGGCTGCTGTCAGCCTGGGGGGACAGGCAGGCAGCGTCTCGCTGCTGTACCTGCTGCAGCGCTTCCTTAATGACAAGTGCTGCTCACAGTCCCCTCAATTAACTCTGCCGTGCCGGCTCATTAGGCTGCGCACGCTGAGCAGCATCTCGGCGAAGGGCTGCGGCAGTCTCACGGGCGTGCAAAGCCGGCTTGGAAATGCACAGCGATGCGCACGCACACAGAAAAACACAACGTCTGCACAGGCACATCCGCTCTGTTACCCAAAGGGAAGATTGAAATGAGGGTCACGGCTCCTGCCTGCAGCAGGAACAGTCCCCGGGCATTCCCCCTGCAGCTATCGCTGGTAATTACAGCGCTGATGGGCGAGGGGAGGCTTTGCAGGGAGCGTGCAGGGAGTGGGGTGTCGTTGGGGTGCGGGGAGCGAAGCGCACACAGCCGTGGCTGCCTCGGGGCTGGGAGATGTGAGGGCTGCAAGTCCAAGTCTCACACATTGACATCGCCCCCCCCCCCGTCCACGCCTTGGCCCGGGGCCGGGAGGGCAGCAGGTGATGGGAAAGTGAGCCCCAGCCTGGACAGAGATGAGAGGCGGCCTCACAGCTGCGGACACCCGATGCCACCTGCCCCAGCACATGGACGGGAGGACGCTCGGGATGTCCTCACTGTCGCCACTGGGTCCCTGTCCCCACAGGCTGAGCCCAGGCTGTGCCGTGCCGGGAGCAACCTGCATACAGCGAGCCTCATCCCGTACAGCCCCCTGCACCTCCGTTCCAGGGAGCTACAGAGGGGGCAGAGGTCTCTCTGTCTGTCCCAGATACCTGCATACCAGCACATCCCCCTCCACCCACCCATCCATCCCCCTATCCGTCCATCCATCCATCCATCCATCCTTCTGTCCATCTACCTACCCATCCAGCCATGCATTTACCCATTCATCATCCATTCACCCATCCATATTCAATCACCATTCCCACCCATCCACCCACCCACCCACCCATCCATCCATATTCAATCTCCAACATTTCCATCCGCCCGCCCACCCGCCCATCAATCCATCCGTCCATCCATCCACCCACTCAGCCACCCGAGATGTGCCCCCGCTCACACGCTGTCCCCCATTCACTGGCCCTGGCCCATTGTCCCTCCCACATCGTGTCCATCCAACCAGCCATTGAGCTGCCATCCCTCCATCCATCCCTCCATCCATCCATCCATCCATCCATCCATCCATCCATCCATCCATCCATCCCTCCATCCATCCATCCATCCATCCATCCATCCATCCATCCCTCCATCCACTGCCCAGCCAACCGACCATCCACCCGTCTGTCCATCCACCCTGCCCTCCCCTCACCCAGATGCTGGGTGTTGGAGCAGAGCCCTGCAATGCTTATTAAGCAGCGCCTGAGGCATTTTCCCACCTCGTGTCTCTGCACAAATCACACCAACAGTGGGAAAAAGCAAAGCGGTGCCAGCTCTGGGGCCCGTGACCTTTCAGCAGAGCCGTGATCTGGATGCGGTGTCTCCGCAGTTCCCATCAGGCTGTGTGTGCCCGCCCGGTGCCCCGGGGCAGCTCTGCACATTGGCAGCCTCGTGGCGCAGGTGAGTGCTGCCCGCTGCGGTGATTCATCCCGGTTTCATCTCCCTCTCCCTTTAACTCCCTTTGGCTCCCTCAGCCTCTCTCTGAATGATTCGCCCCGGGCTGTTTTTCTCCTCCATCGGCTGCCGTGGCACAATGGCACAAAGCATCTCAATGACACCAGGTAATGCGCATCCCATAGCGTGCCCCTCTCCTGCTCTCAGCGCAGGGTGCCAGCAGCCCAACACCCTCCATCCCGTCCGTCCCATTTCTGCTGCCCCACACCCGGTTTGTGCTTGTGTTTCCAGGCATTTACCCTCGGCCCAAGCCAATGGCTCGAGCCCCATCCCATCCCCTCGCACACCCTTAGCACCAGGGGGGGGGAATGCAGAGGGGCTGCAGCACAGTGGGTCCCAGCTCGCCCTCCCCGGTGGGTTGAGTATTTTTAGCTGACAAAGAGCTAAAGGGTGGGGGGAAGAACAGAAGGAGAAGAGAAACAAAGAGGAAAAAGGCTCCTATTTAATGGGGTTTGAAAATGGAAATTACCCTGCGGAGGTTGGCAGGGGGGCTGGGGGCTTTCAAAGCATCCTCCCTGCCCTGGCTGGCACAGAGCTTCAGGCCATGGGTGGCTCTGAACACGAGCAGGAACAGGGGAGGGATGCAGCTCCCACCCCTCGGACAGAGCCTGGGGGGCTCTGGGATGTGGGGTCCGTGCCCGATGGGGACCAGGCCCTGTACCCCCTTTGCTGGTTGCCACGGCGACCTGCTTTGCAGAGCGGAACATCACTTCTGTGGGATTTTTGTGGTGGGAAATGGATGGAGAGAGGGGAGGGCGTGGGCAGCAGGGAGCCAGGGGGTGGGGAGGGGGCTCAAACCGCCCCCAGCCCCCAAGCAGCCCCCTCCCACCCCATCTGCACCGCAGTTCTGCACTGAGCCTGTACGTCCTCACTGCTCTGCAGGGGAATGCAGCGCCGTTCTGGGGTGCAGCCAACATCCCTGAAGGTGTCCTGGGGAGAATCCTGGGGCAAAGCCCTGGGGCCCACCTGAAACAGCAACGAGGAGCCTTGTGCTGCCAGGAACGTCCTGCAGGTGGGTACAAAGGGGTGAGGGTGGCAGCAGCAGGCAGACAGCACCCGTGGCACCAAGCATACTGAGCACCAGGTGTGGGTAATGTACCCCCCCCACAGCCCCCCCTGCACTGCTCCCATTCTCACCCCATGCCCCAAACCAGCTCTCAGCAAACCTTCCCTTTGCAGACCCACGTGCACGGAGATGCCCCAGTTTCTTGCAGCCCTTGAGCCATTCCTGCTGCCACACGCGTGTCCTCCCCAGCTCCTTTAGTGCCCCCTGAATCCCACAGCTGTGCCACTGACCCACTTACATGGCACAACCTGCAGCTCCTCATCTCCGCTGTCCGGCTGCCACCTGAGAGCCCTTCTTGGCCCCAGGAAATGGGGAGGTTATCCTAAAAAGCTTCATCTCCCGCAGGTGACACCAAGGCTGCACTCAGCCCCTGCCTGTGCTCAGCCCCTGCCCTGAGGATGGCCCTGGGGGATGTGCGGGGCTGCTCTCCATCAGGGCAGCCCCATGTGCAGCCCCCCGCTGCCTTTCCCAGCTCGTCACCCTGCGAGTGGAGGAGATGACATCCCCGCCCCTGCCAAGACAAACACGGCGTCGGCCAAACACGCCGCGCTTGGCAAGCCCTGGCCATCCATCACCGGCCTCCCCGGCACTGCCACAAGGCTCGGGGGTCTCAGCGTGAAGACTAAGGGATGGGGTACACCAGGGACATCGTGCACCCCTGGGTGATGGCAGGGTGTTGGGTCCCCAGCACCTTGCTATGCAGAGGGTTCCCCAGGGACACAGCTTGGCTCTGGCTTGGCCCCAGGCAGAAACTTGGCCACAGTTACCTCCAGGCACTTACAATAATAAAGTCCCATTTGAGCAAGTATCTGAAAGCCAGGCTGGAGGGGCAAAGGCTCAGCTATCCCGAACATGCATGGGGTTCCATCAGGGAACCATCCCAGGGTTCCATCCTGCCTTTATCCTATGAATTCTAGCTCTTCCCTCCTGCTCTATGTGGCTGTGCCTTGCTCCTGGCCCCCTGCATCCACCCCTGCACCCCCACCCCTTCACCTATCCTTTCATCCCTGCCCATGCATCCATCTCTGCATCTCTCCATCCCCATCCCTGCATCCTGCTCCTTATAATACCGAGCTGGGACACACCAGGATCCCGCTGAGCCTCCCCTGCCCAACATGGGGCGTACAGCCTACACACGTTGAGCTCTCTGAGCTACTCAGGGCAGGTTCTGCTGCCTGGGCGAGGAGTCGGGCAGTGCTGGGTTACACAGGGGAGAATGGGGAGGGGAGAGCAGCCTCGGTGCCTCGGGTTGGATGGCACAGCAGGGTGCGGAGCTGAGCCCAAGCCATGGCCCGGGGATGGGGACTCACGCTGCTAGGGGTGCTCCGACCCTCAGCTCCCCCAGCCCGGAGCCCAGCAGCGCTGTGAGCAGCGGCAGGGGCTGAGCGCAGCCGGTGGCGGCGGCTGCCCCAGTTTTATCGGCTGCAAAATGTGGGTCACCACCTACGGAGCTGACCGAGGGGACGCGGGGGTGATCGGTACCGGCTCGGCGGACCCGCAAGGAGAGAAGTGGAGCCGGGGAGTGCGGGGAAGGCTTTGTGCTTAGACCGGGCCTGAGGAAAGGGGCTCGGGAAGGGGGGGGGGGGGGGGGGGGGGGAAACCGCCGCCTCTTTTCCGACATTCCTGCAGAGCCGGGAGCTCCCCGGGTCGGGTTTCGGGCATTATTTGCAGCGGGGACACGCAGCGCCGCACGGACACGGGGGGAGCCGAGGGAGGGCAGGGCGTGCGGGGAGCGGCGCGGGGCTGCGGGAGCGCAGCCGGGGGTTGGGGGGGGGGGTTGGGGGGGCTCTTTGTGGCGGGCGGTTTCTCCCCGCGCCGGAGCCGCCCCCGCCCGCCGCCGCCGCCGCCGCCCCGGCGCCTCTCCCGCTGCGCCCGGGCACCCCAACACCGCCACACAAAGGCGTCCCGCTCTGCTCCGAACCCGCAGGGCCGGGCCGCGCCTCCGGGACCCGCCGACCTTCCTCCCCATTCACCCCCCCCCCCCCAACCCCGCGTCGTCCCCTCGCGGCGCGGCTCAACAAAAGGCAGGAGCGGAGGTGAGCGGGGCGGGGCTCGAACCCGCGGCCCGGCGGGCGGGCGGGGCGGAGGGAGGGGCGGGGCTATGCAAACGAGGCCGCGGAGCCCCATGGCGAGCGCACGGGCTGCGGCGCCCACTCGGAGCCGGGCCGCCGCCGCAGCCCCCGGCCCGCCCCGCCGCGGGTTCGAGCCCCGCCCGCGCCGCCCCGCCCCGCACCGCCGCTCCATGGGCCGGGGACGCGGCGGTAGTTGCGGCCGCGACATGGCGGGGGGCCGCGGGTGCCCGGCGCGGCGCTGAGCCCCCGCAGAGGTAAGCGTGGGGAGGGAGGGGGGAGGCGGGGAGCGCCGTCGCGACTATCGCGACCGTCGCCGCCGGGATCGGGGATCGGGCCGCCCCTGCAGCCCGCAAACTTTCCTCCGCGCTCAACTCGCCGCGACGTCCCGCGGCGGAGACGCGCGTCCCGGCACCCACGCGTGTCCCGATCCCGCCCGCGTCCCGCCGCCCACCCGTGTCACGCCCCCGGGGCTCCCGCTGCCCCCCGCATCCCCGCGCGGCTCTCCGCTTCTCCCCCCCCCCCCGTTCCGGCGGTACCCACGCGCGGCGTGGGCAGGCGGGGGGCGCGGGGGGCGGTGGGGCCGTTCGGGCCGGGGTTGGGCGGCGGGGGCTGCCGGGGATCGGGGCTGCGCGGCGGGGGGGTCCGGCCGCGGGGTGAGAGGCGGCGCGAAGTTGTGCAAAGTTATTTCTCGGGGCTGCGGCGATTCCCTTTCCGTCCTTTTTATTCCCCTCCATTTTTCTCTTTTTCTCTCCCTATTTTTTTTTTCTTTCTTTTTTTTGCTTTTTAATTAATCGATTATTTTCTTAACCCTTTTTCCTTTCCCGCTGCACTCCGGCCTCTCGCTGCCCTCCCCCTGCCCACCCCGTTCGCTTTCCTCCCTCCCCACATCGCTCCCTGCTGCCCGCGGGGGTTCCATCGGTTCCATCGGAGCGGCCGAGCCCCGCGCGCTCCATCCCATCCATCCCATCCCGTACCGGGGAGCAGCCCCCGGCCCCATTCCGGCCCGGTAATACCCGGGAGGAGAGAACGGGAGGGGGAAGGCGGGGGGGGGGGGCACAGAGCCGGCCAGGAATGTGTCCCCCCCCCCGCCGCAGTTTCCAGTTTCCCGGAGCGCGCTGACCCCGAGGTGAGGGCTGCCGGAGCGCTGCTCCCGGCCGGGCCCTTTCCACGCAATGGGGCTCCCCCCGCCCACCCCCAGGGCTCCCCCCGGCCCCCCCCTCCCCGCCGTCCCCTTCCTCCCTCCTCGCTGTGCGCTTTTCCCCTCCTCTCCCTCTTTTCCTTTGTTTGCCATCTCGCTCCCTGTCTCTGACGCGTACGCGGGCTCCATCCAAACGCAACAGTGGGATTTGCCAGAATTATTTCCTAAAAGCCGCCCCGGGGATGGGGGGGAGCGGGGTGGTGGTGGTGGGGGTGGTTGGGGGGGGTTGGAATTAACTGCAACCAACTGCGGGTTGGGATGGAGCAGCGGGGGTCCGGCGGGCAAAGCCCCGGCTGCGGCACAATGGGTGTGCGCGGGGAGAGAGAGGGAGCCGAAATATTTAGGGAAACGTGGAGCCTCGGGGGGGAGGAGGAGGAGGGCACGACGACACGCACTGCACGGCCACCCTCCGGCTATAGTGCCCGCGGGGGACTTCCTTGGGGACCGCAGTGGGGACGCTGCCTGTCCCCAGGTAGCTCTGTTCGGTGCCATCCCCTCTTTGGCCCCGAGGGCGCAGCGCGGCGGCGGCACTGAGCGCTGTGCGCACCTCCGTGTGTCCGAGCCCCCCCCCGGGCACGTCCTCACCCCGCAGCCCCGCGGTGTGCGACCGGTCCCCGCGTGTCCCCGGAGGTCCCCAAGCCGGGGCGGGGTGTGTGTGTGTGTGTGTGTGTGTGTGTGTGTGTGTGTGTGTGTATGTGCGCCTCGCTGGAGGCAGCTCGATGGCCCGACTCGGTGCGGAGCCCCTGGAGCCCAGCTGGGCTGCCTGGCACACAGCGCGGTTTCTTTTTTCTTTTCCCTGTTATTTTTTCTTCTTCTTTTATTTATGAAAAAAAAAAATCCTTTTTTTTTTTTTTTCCCTTTCTTTTTTTTTTTCTTTTTTTTCCTGCTCCTTTTTTTCCCTTTTTTTTTTTTGGTGTGTGTGTGTTCGCTTGCGGAATAATGAAGTCCAGATTTCCCTCCTGTTGGAAAGATGTGAGCCGGGCTGTGCGCTGCGCTCAGGGCTGGGAGAGGATGGGGGGGGGAGGGGGGGCAGCCCTCGGTTTGGGCACAGGGCTCACCTGGGTGCACGCCGCAGCCTCACCCTACAGCCCATCCCCCCCAGCTCTGCTCTCCCCTCCCCATTTCTGCCCCTTCCCGTGCTGTCAGTGGGGCTGGGCTGCACTCCTCGCTGTGGCGTCCCCCCCCCTGACGCCTGCCTCGCTGTCACTCTCTGCCAGGCGTGCTCCCCCCCGGACTGCCCCCAGCGTGTCCCCACCATGCCCGTGGCCACCGTCCTGCTCTGGGCCACCCTGCTGACCCTGGGCTGGCGGGCAGCCCACGGCAAGGACGGCGTGCCCCCCACCCCCAGGGTGCAGCTCTCCTTCAAAGGTAAGCCATGGGGACCGGAGAGGGGGGGGGAGACACGCTGCCTCCTGAGCTCTATAGGGTCACCTCTGGGATCTGCAGCCCTGTGGGGTGTCCAACCCTAAATCCTCACCCGGGGGGGCCCCCGGCTGCCGGCTCCAGACAGCAGCTTGCAGCCGTGCCGGTATTAGTGCCCGGAGCTGGCGGGGGGCCGGCGGGAAGGGGGGGGGGGGGTGGGAGTGGGAGGGAAGGGGGTTAATTAACCCTTAAGTGCCTGAGCCAACGAGGGGTGCGGGTCCAGATCTGGGACCCACAGTGCAGCCCCAACATTGGCATTTTGGGGAAGGTCTGGCATTTCTGACCACCAAATGCAGGGCTTTGGGTTGCAGAAGCAGAGGAGCAGAACCCAAATCACGACCTGGGCAGTGCCGACCCCACAGTGTGTGCTGGTGCCATGGGTCCCTGTGGGCACTGCTCTGCCTGTCTGGTCGTCCTGCCTTGTCCCTGGCTAGGGACACTAATGGAGGGTGCTGGGAACACGGAGGTGGGTGCTGGCTTTTGTTATCCTGTTGGGAGCAGGGAAGCCAGAATGTCCCCATCTTCCACCTTGGGAGCCATGTGGGGCTGCACCATGTGTTGTCCCCACTGTGCAGAGCAACGGGGACACCCCAAAATGTGCATTCACAGCCAGGGACGGGGGTGCTGAGAGGCAAATGGGGGCTTGGATGCGGGCTGGGCACAAGGAAGCAGAGCAGAGTCCCTGCACCGTGCAGAGCCCAGCGGGTAGCAGCCCCAAACGCAGCCGGGTTGTGCCTCAGCACGAAAATCCCTGGAATGAAGCAGCAGGACAAGCCCGGGCGAGAGGCAGGAGCAATGCCTGCCCGGCACGGAGCTGCTGCCCCTGCGGCTCTGCGTGGTCCTGTGCCGCGTCCCTGCTTCCCCCTCCCTGAGAGCTGGGGGACCGGATCCCACGGGAAGGCTCTGGGGGAGCTGGGAGCTGCCCCTGCCACCCGGTGAGCCCTGGGCACAAATGAATTCCAAACATTCCATCACGTCGTGGGGTGATGTGTTCCCTGTGCCTGTTTTAGCCCCGGCTCGGTGCTGCGGTGGCACAAGGGGACGAGCGGCCGGCAGCCTGCTGGGCATGGGGAGGTGATAAGGTGCTGCTGGGAAGGTGACGCGGAGGGATGGGCGCAGAGGGATGGGAGCAGCATCCTCCCGGCACGGGGAGGAAGCGCGGTGTGTTGCAGCTCCCCAGGGCCCTGCGTCATCCTCGGCAGAATGCTGTCGTGCGTGGAGCGTTTCGGGGAAAGCACACAAAGAAGGACGGGCTGCGGTGTCACGGGGCTGGCGCTGCGTCCCTGCCCTGGCTGGGACCGGGGGGACCCTCTTGTCATTGCCTTCCTGGTGCCGGGCAGGAAGGTGACCGGCATGGAAAGAACAGCACGATCCCACGCTGCCCTGGAAGAGGGAGAGGCTGCAGGGCCGCCCTGCGTTGCCAGCAGCTCTTCCCAGCTCCATGCCGGCCAGAAATAGGGTGGATATTTTTAATCACCTCCTTGCTTGTGAGCGATTTCCCCCCGTGCCGGGCGCATCCTGCTGCCCCCTCTGCTCCGGTTTCCTCCGCCGGGCACCGGGGACGTCAGCTCCAGGAGTGATGGAGAGGATGCGGTGCGTCAGCGGGAGGAAGGTGTACGGGGTCAGGGCTGAGCTTCAAAGCCACCGTCCCCATGGGGCCGCCTCCCACCTTTTAGTGGGAAAAAATAACCCCCCCAAACTCTGTTTAGTGGTGATCGTAACAGCCACATCCCAGAGCGCAGCCCCTGCCTTGCCTCAGTTTCCCTGCCCCACTGGGGATGTTGGTGGCAGATGGCTGCTAAGCTGCTGTAGCTGTGGGGCGCACAATGCGGTGGCTGCCGATGATAAACACGGCCAGATGGGGGGACACGGTGGGGACAAGGGCTGTGCAGCATCCATCCCCTCTGCCACCACCACCTTTTACCATTTTCCCATTCCTCCCATTTTTTTCTGTGATGCACAACCCTGAATTTGCTCTGCTGGAGGGAGGGGGATGGATCGGTTTGGCTCAGCTGGCAGCCCCCTACCTGCAACAAGCTGAGCTGCTTGCTTCCCCACCGCCTTCATGGAGGGCTGCAAACTGCCTGGGAAAGGCACTGCGGGGCTGGGTGTGGGGCAGCAGTGGGGTTATGGGGCATCACACATGGCTGAGTCTCTCAATGAATGGGTTTCTATGGGGTTCTGTTGGGTTGGGGATGTCCGTCTGATGGGCAGGATGTGACCCCATGCTGTGGCTGCGGGATTATTGGTGGGGAAGGCTGC
This sequence comes from Excalfactoria chinensis, assembly GCF_039878825.1. Classification (NCBI taxonomy): domain Eukaryota; kingdom Metazoa; phylum Chordata; class Aves; order Galliformes; family Phasianidae; genus Excalfactoria; species Excalfactoria chinensis. The sequence continues at coordinate 16,513,398 of NC_092836.1, forward strand.
ACCGGAGCCCTTTGGGGGTGTTTTGGGGAGGTTTGGGGCTTTCTTGCTGCTGCTGAGCTGCTCCCTGCTGCCGAGGATGTGGCCATGGCAGCGTTATTCTGATGCTGACTGTGGGGTGTCCCACATCCCTGCTCCTCCTCCACCCCCAGGGGTGCCCCGTGGTCCCCTGCTGCTTTGGGATGGGATCACGCAGGGAAGCATCCATCCCCCTGCAGGCTCCATGGCACGGGGTCTCTTTCCAGGCGGTCCCAATCCCTCCTGGCTGGGGATGAATCAGCATTTTTGGCTGGGAAAAAAAAAAGAAAGAAAAGCCAACCAACAACTGCTTTTGGGGGGGGGGGGGAAGGGAGGCCGTGCCAATGGGGGGATTGGGCTGCAGCGCCAGGCATGGGGCCGGCCCCGCTTTGATGTGGGGTTGGATCTGGGCACCGTGGCACCTGTCCCCTGTCCCTGCTGGGATGCGGGGCTGTCCCTGTCCCCGTCCTCGCAGTGGCACTGGGGATCAAAGCAAAGCCTTTCCCTTCCCCTCCCATCCCGCAGCCCCTGCCGCGCTCCTGCGGCTCCCTACCACCTGTGAGCAGCTAAATGGGAAAAGGGCTTGGCTGGGGGCCACGGAAACTCTCTTATTACATGTAATTAGCTTAATTACATCATAAATAACCCATCAAGGGGTAGCGGAGTGACGCTCAAACAAATAAGCAATTCCGCTTTCCCGGGGCGACCCACCCGCGCTTTGATCGTCCCGATGGCAGCACGTGGGTTCAATGAGGAGGGGACAAACCAACCCCGGCCCCGCTGTCACCGCAGCCCCCATTTTGGAGGTGGGGATTTGGGATGGCCCGAATTCTGGTGCGCGGTGGGAGCCCGGTGGCCGTGGGGCTGTAGGGGATGCTGCATGTGGGACTGTAGGGGATGCTGTATGCGGGGCTGTAGGGGATGCTGTATGCGGGGCTGTAGGGGATGCTGTATGTGGGGCCGGGACCCCGATCCTGCGCGGCCCCGCGGCTCCGTCGGCACGTGAATTAAATTCATTCCCTCGGATTAAAATCAAGAGAAGGGCTCCCGAAAGGCTCCATCCGCAGTGCCAGGAGCGGGCAGAGCGCTTATTGAATATAAACACGGCGTGTAATTTACATGCTAATTATGTTGAATGCACTACAAGCCCGTAATTAGAAACTAATTAGGTGAGAGCGGGTGTAATTGGCTTCGCAGCACAGCGGATGGGTGATGGAGCACCTGGGGAGGTGGCCGCAGGGCCCGGATGGGATTAACCCTTTGCTCCCTCTGCTTTCTGGGGTCCTGCAGCACCCGGCTCTGCTTTTTGGGGTGCTCTGTGGGGATGTGATCACACACCCCCCCAGCCATACAGCGGTGGTGTGGGATGGGCACGGCTCAGCCCAGCCTGTGGGGGATGTTTCAGCCCCTGCCCCCATGGAGGCCACCTGTGTGGAATGGGGCAATTAAAAGGGGATTAAGGCAGGGGGGTGGGGGATGAGCAGCAGTGGGATGTGCTCGACTAACCAGCGGCCCCAGCAGGTACTCAGGGCTGGGGGGTGTAATGGGGTGCTCAGTGCAGGGGGCCAGAGGTCACAGTGTGGGCTCACCTGCTTGTCCATCAGCAGTGGGGTGTGGGGTCATGGGGGCATTTCCTTTCCCCACTGTGATCGCTGGGGTGTGGAGGCAGCCCCAACCCTGTTGTGCCAGAGGAGTGGATGGGGACAGGGATGGGGACAGGGATGGGGATACAACCCTCAGGGAAGGACTGTGTCCCATCCCACCCCACCCGGGGCTGGGGGGCATGTCCCATAGTGCAGCTTCCCAGAGCAAGACAGAGGAATCCTGCCTTGTGCCCAGAGCTGCCAGCCCCAATGCAGCCAGCACAGCACTGGGAGATGGGGATGCATTCTGGTGGAGGTGGCATCTGATGGTGGCACCCATTGGGCAGTCCATCCCATCCCTTGTGCTGGCTGCAGGGAGGTGGGGTGCACCCCCCCCACCCCCCCATGTCTGGCTGTGCCCTGCCCCTGCTGCGTGCTTCTTGGCTCCGTCCCACATCATCTGCAGCACTTCTGCCTTCCATCTGGCTGCCTCGCTGCACTTGTGAATATTCATGACCCTCATTATCCTCTTTCACTCGTTTCTCCCACACTCAGGCTAAAAATAACTCCCAAAGGGGGGTGCGGGCTGGGGGCTCTGCTCCCCCTTTCCCCAGGAGTTGGGTTTTGGGGCCCCACTCCCTATGGACTGAGACATGGGGACGCTTCTGCAATGGAGCACAGGAGCAGAGGGCCGACAGCAGAGGTTGGGGGAGCGTTGGCTGGGGGCACAGCGACATGCTGACGTGTGCCCATCGGCCCCGCAGAGCTGAAGGCCACCGGCACCGCGCACTTCTTCAACTTCCTGCTCAACTCCAGCGATTACCGCATCCTGCTGAAGGACGAGGACCACGACCGCATGTACGTGGGCAGCAAGGACTACGTCCTCTCCCTGGACCTGCACGACATCAACCGCGAGCCCCTCATCGTAAGCCGTTACCATATGGGGCACCTCCATGGGATGGGATGGTGCGGGGTCAGCAGCCCCCCCCCCTCATCTCTGATGTTCCCGCAGATCCACTGGCCTGCCTCCCAGCAGAGGATCGAGGAGTGCATCCTGTCAGGCAAGAACAGCAATGTGAGTGTTAGCCAGCGAGAGGAGGGCTGGCATCCTGCTGGGGACCTGCTTGGGTTGGAGGTGACCTTTGAGTCCCCATGCCATTGGTTGCCACAGCCACAGTGCCACCCCAAGTACGGCTGGGATGGTGCCACAAGACCTTGCTGTGTATGGAGCCCTTGCATAGCTGCCACCATCCTCTCCTTCCCAGGGGGAGTGTGGCAACTTCATCCGCTTGATCCAGCCCTGGAACCGGACTCACCTCTATGTGTGCGGCACCGGCGCCTACAACCCCATCTGCGCCTTCATCAACCGTGGGCGCAAAGCACAGGTAAGGGGTGGAGGGGTGGGGGCTGCAGTGGTGCCCGTGCAGGAGGGCGCATCCTGGGGCCGGTGCCAGGGAGCTTGGGGGACAGTGTCAGGCTGAGCTCCAGTGAGGTGAGGCTGAGCGTGGCCGAGACCGTTCTGCAGCATGAGGACTTCTCTGCACCGGGATCCACTGGACTCCACACCAGCCCTACACTGATCCAGCAGGGGAGGTGCTGTTGCATGGAGCCCCTCTGCATGGATGTGCCCTGCACTGCTCCAGAGCCAGCATTCTGCAAGGAGAAACGTGGTGGCCTAGTTCCATGAGTGAGCAGGGACAGTGGTGGCATCTCCCATGGGATGCTTGGAGGCCAACGAGGGAGAACATCACCCTACCTGGATGAGCACAGCTTGACACAAGAGAGAGGCAGTGGAGCCCAACGTGCTGGATTAGATGCTCAGTGGAAGAAGTTTTGGGTGACTACTGTGGTGTGCCATGAGGGTGTGCCACCCGGGTGAACTCTGCCCCTGGGTCCTGTCCTGAAGGGCTGAAGTGCTGCCTGCTTGGAGCAAGCCAAGCCGAAGGAGATGTGGTGCTGTGTGAGGATGGGGCAGCCCAGTGCTCCACCACTGCCACAGGGAGAGGCTCAGACTGCTCCATCCTGGGACCGCCGGTGGCATTTCACTGTCACAGCACTCGGAGATGCTCAGGGATGCGCACTGAGGACGGCATCGGACAGCCCTGGGGACGAGGCTCTATGTCCCTGCAGAGCCAGCGGAGAGCACGGTGCCACGTGCGGTGCCATGGGGACAGGCTGCCAGCACCATCCTGCAGCCCCCAGCCCGGGGGTCCCATCCCCCCCCCCGGTGCTAACTCTGTGCCCTGCTCCTTCTCCCCAGGGCTTTCCGCCGAGCCAGCCCCTCCAGCCGGGAGGCCGGGAGAGCAGAGCCACCGACGGCCCCCGCAGCCCAAGACCAGCAGAAAGCAAGGTGGGAACGGGTCTGGGGGCCCGCCGCCGCTGTGCCCACCTCGCACTGGAGCTGTGGGCTCCTTCTTCCCACCGGCAGCTCCTGGGCTGGGGGCCCCTCGCCGCGGCCCCCCCGTCTGCTGCCTCCCCTCCTCTCTGCAAAGCTCTCTGCGGCAGCCGGCCCGGCGTCTTCTCTCTCCTGCTCTCACTAACTCTTTCCTCCTCGTCCCCAAGGGGACACTGTCAGGGGTGGCTGTCACCCCTCAGCCTGTCTCCAGGCTTGCTGTGTCCCTGCAAATCCACGTGTCAGCAGAGGCAGGGGGCTCCAGAGAGCCGTGCACAGGAGGTGTTTTGGTAGGGTCGACAGAAGTGTTGCTGAGCAGCTGCCTGGCCAGCATCCATTTGCTTTTTCCTGCCTGGGGAGGGGGCTTGTTCAATGGAGTCAGGGAGGTGATGTCCCCAGGTTCTGGGGTCAGCCAGCATCCAGCCTGCCCTGACAGTGTCTCCCCTTGGACTAACATGGGTCAGTGCATGGGATGGGGCACATGTAGGTGCACAGACAGATCCTGCCTGTCTCTGTCCCTGCCACGTCCCCTTCTCTCTGAAAGGGACATCCCTGTCAGCTCAGATTAGGAGAGCACAGTATGATGCTCCCAGCCACCAGCTCTGCCATCAGCACCTATGGGCTGGGTGCCCATGGGCCAGGAGAAGCTGGCGTGAGCAAGTCTTGCAGTAAGGGGTGCACGGGGAGAGGAAAAGCCTCAAGCAGCTGCCATCCCTGTGGCTGACATCCTTGTGGCGAGTGTACCCATAGCTAGCATCCCCATGGCTGACTACACCATGGATGATGTCCCCATGGATGCTGCCCTCAAAGCTAGTGTCCCTCTGGCTAGCATCAACATAGCTGGCATCCCCATGGCCAACATCCCTGTGGCTAACCTCAAGGCTAGTGTCATCATGGCCAGCAGCCCCATGGCTAGTGTTCCTGTGGTTAGCATCCCGCTGTCCCCAGGTTTGCTGTATCTGGCCAGCAGGATGACAGCAGCCCCACACACAGCCTGTCCTCTGTGGGGACCCTCCTTGTCCTGTCATTGAGGCTCGTGGGGTACAGGCATTGGTGCTGCCTTGTTGTGCATGCTGGGGACACATGGGACATCCCTGCCTGGCCCTGTATGCCCTGGGATGGCAGGGCAGGAAGTTTCACATGGTCTATGGGAAGTGGATTTTGCTTCACCCTGGCGCAGGGGTTGGTTCCAAACTTGTTGCAGTGAAGAGAGCAGCTCCCAGTGGTGGGGGTGGCTGGCCCTGAATCACCCAGTGGATGTTGGTGGAAGACGGCTCCTCACTGGCTGTGCCTGCAGCCAAACCCTGCCTGCAAAGGACTGGAGTTGGTGTGATCCCAGCGCTCCAAGCAGCCCCTGCAGCAGCTTCGTCCCTCCACACTGATGGGCCAGGAAGCAGTGTAGGAACCCTGCGAGCAATAACGGACCTGCATGGTGGAGGGCACAGAGCGGCACCCAGCACACACTGAGGAGCACCTCCTGCAGACCTCAGCTTCCCAGGAGCCCTGCAGACCCCCACAGGGTCCCACCGCATCCATCCTCTACTGGCAGCACCTGCGGCCACCGCACTCCATCCCACAGAGGCCTCTGCCTCAGAAAGTGCCATGGGGATGGAGGGGGAAATTGTCACAAGCTCCTTGTTCTGCTTCCTTCTCCAGGATTATATCTTCTACCTAGAGCCAGACAAGCTGGAGTCAGGCAAAGGGAAGTGTTCTTATGACCCCAAAGTGGACACCGTCTCTGCATTGATAAGTGAGTCCTGTGGCTGCCAGGGCTGGGTGGAGGGGACATCACCCACATCACCCCAGTGTCCCAGAGCAGCTGGGCTCCCAGTGCTGCAGGCACTCAGGCAACAGGCACCGTCTGGGGGTTCCTTGCAGACTGGTAGCATCCTTCATTGCTCTCTGGGTTGGCCATAGGCAGCATCTCCTGGTTGCCTGCTGACTCCTGGCCAGGGCTGGACAGGATGGTGGGAGAAGGTGCAGGGAGCTGGGGCCTGATCCCTTCCCTCTGCAGATGAAGAGCTCTATGCCGGGGTCTACATCGACTTTATGGGCACTGATGCAGCCATCTTCCGCACTATGGGCAAGCAGACAGCCATGAGGACAGACCAGTACAATTCACGGTGGCTCAACGGTTGGTATGGAGTGTCATCTGCCCAGGTTCCCTGGGGATCCCATAGCTCCAACCATAGGGATGAGATAGATGGAGTCCTGCTGCATCCTGCCCACAGAGGCGGCAGCCAGGGGCAGGTGCAGGGATGGTGGGATGGTGGGATGGGAGGGGGGATGGAGTGGTGCAGGTGTGGTGGGTGGATGGATGGATGGATGGATGACAGACGGATGGATTGACAGATGGATGATGGATGGATGGATGGGCAAATGAGTGAGTGACAGATGAGTGGAGAGATGAATGATGAATGGGTGGGTAAATGAGTGGACAGATGGATGGATGATAGATGGATAGGTGGAGGGAGAGAGGAAGGAAGGGATGGATGGATGGATGGATGGATGGATGGATGGATGGATGGATGGATGGATGGATGAATGGAAATCTAGAGCAGATAGACAGAGGGATACCTCTGTGGGTCATGGTGACAGACATGCTTGGGCTTTGCATAGTGATGGGAGCACCCAGCTGGTGAGAGGCAGCGCTGCCTCTGCCAGAGCCTGGGTAAGGGTTTTCACAGGGCTGAGCGTTCAACCATGTCCCCGTAGTCGGTGACCCTGAGCGCTCTTCCTGCCCCCATAGAGCACCCCCGGCCCCAGAGCTGCAGCTGAATAAACAGAGCGGAGCAGATGGGGTGGTCCTGCTGGGTGTGAGGGCTGCAGGGGCAGGGATCGAGGAGGGGGAGCTGTCAGCACTGGCTGGGCACAGGCTGATGGATGGCGAGGGGAAGCCATCACACCGGTGGCTTTGCAGCAGCAGGGACCGTGGGTGTTCCCAGGCTGACAGCACTATGTCGTGCCGTTGCAGACCCTGCCTTTGTCCGTGCCCAGCTCATCCCTGACAGCAGCGAGAGGAATGATGACAAACTCTACTTCTTCTTCCGAGAGAAGTCAGCAGATGCCCCACTCAGCCCTGGGGTCTATTCCCGCATCGGGCGCATCTGCCTGGTGTGTGCAGTGGGTCAGCGGGGTGCAGGCAGGGGCTGGTGGTGGGGAATGTGGGGCTGAGCGCTGAGTCCTTCTGTCACAGAACGATGATGGGGGACACTGCTGCCTGGTGAACAAATGGAGCACCTTCCTGAAGGCCCGGCTCGTCTGCTCTGTGCCAGGACCCGATGGGATCGAGACGCACTTTGATGAGCTTCGTGAGTGCGTGGGCTCCATGGGAGGGCACTGGGTGACCCCAATGGTTCATTTGCACCCCGGCACCCTGGGGAGGGGACATGGCACACTATCCATTTGGGAGGGCGGAGAGTTCCATTGCTGCCCCACCATGGGAGAGCCCAACCCATGCAGGCATCCCCAGCCACCCCCTGGGGGTAACGTGCTCTTCCTTCTGTCCCAAGAGGACGTCTTCATCCAGCAGACGCAGGACACCAAGAATCCTGTTATCTACGCCGTCTTCTCCGCATCGGGGTGAGTGCGGTGCCCTTGCGGCGTGGCGGTCCCTGGGGATGGGGACTTTTTGTCGAGGTGGGTAGAGGTCCTAGTGGTGCTGAAGTGGGCGTGGGGTGAGGTGGGGATGCTGGCAGTGTCAGCACGAAGGTGGCACAAGTGCCTGAGGCTGTGCCACTCCTCCTGCCAGGTCAGTGTTCAAGGGCTCGGCCGTCTGCGTTTACTCCATGGCCGACATCCGCATGGTGTTCAATGGGCCCTTTGCGCACAAGGAGGGCCCCAACTACCAGTGGATGCCCTACACAGGCAAAATGCCCTACCCCCGGCCAGGCACCGTAAGTAAGATCGCTGGCACTCGTGGACACGATAGTCCCAGGACACTGAAGGCCCCACCGATACCTTTTGCCTGCTTGCAGTGCCCCGGGGGGACCTTCACACCCTCCATGAAGTCAACCAAGGACTACCCCGACGAAGTGATCAACTTCATGCGCTCGCACCCTCTGATGTACCACTCGGTCTACCCAGCCCACCGGCAGCCTCTGGTTGTGCGCACCAACGTCAACTACCGCTTCACCACCATCGCTGTTGACCAGGTGGACGCGGCAGATGGGCGCTATGAGGTGCTTTTCCTGGGCACAGGTACCCACGCCGCGCACCGCAGAGAACGCAGCATGCTCCAGCGCGGCCTCAGAGGGCACGGGCACTGCCGGGGCTGGGTGCCTCTGCTGGCACCTCTGCTCCATGGTGGAGCAGGCTGAGGGGCTGAGACCCCTGTGCCATGGACCCTGGGAGTGTCATGGCCTGTCCCCTGCCCTAGTGCCCATCTTAGGACAGCGCCATCCAGTCTGGTCCTTTCTGTGCCCCAGTGTCCATCCTAGCACACCATCATCCAGCCTGGTCTATCCGCTATCCCAGTGTCCATCCTAAGACCTCCAGCCTAACCTTTTCCAAGGCCCAAGTCCAACTCTCCTGCCTCATTCACCACGTCAGGGCCACCATTATCCAGCCTGATGCTTCCCCTTCCTTATTTTCCATCCGAGGGCCACCATGGTCTGTCCCGGTCTTTCTCAAACCCAGTGCCTATCCCAGCTGCTGTCCCTCTGTCTTGGGCAGTGGCAGCCCCTAGCTGTGAGTGGTGACCTGAGTGTCACAGTGCAACTAAGACAGATGAAGATGGGCATGGGGAGCCCTTCCTGGCCCCCATCAAGGACCCCATTCCCAGGAGGGGAGGGCACGGGTGCCCAGCTGGTGGCACTGAGTGTCCAGGTACCCTGGTGTCTTGCAGATCGGGGCACGGTGCAGAAAGTCATTGTGCTGCCCCGGGACGACATGGAGACAGAGGAGCTGATGCTGGAGGAGATTGAGGTGTTCAAGGTAAGGGCTGGGTTATCCTACAGCTGCTGCTGAGCATCCTTGTCTCACCCCTTGCCCAGAACTGATGGGACCAGGTATCATTGTCCCAGCCCTGGAGCTGCTGTGACACCACCCAGTCCCATGGGCAGTTCCAGGGAGACCCACAACATTGTCCCTCTTCCTGCTGGCTCCTGTAGCTGCCTTACTGGTGTGGGCATGGGGGATGCACTCTGTGCTTCGCTCCATGTCCTTCACTCCTGCTCCTGTCTAGGTGCCAGCACCCATCAAGATGATGACCATCTCCTCCAAGAGGGTGAGTGCCCTGTGGGCAGATTTGGGGACTATGACATCCTGGATGCCTGTCGCCACCATAGCATTACAGTGGCCATCGAGGAGGCCGGCGGGTGCCCCTGAGCAGCTCTGGGATACGTGGTCTCCACTTCTCCCTGTACTGGGGACATGGCCATATGGACAGGGGGCATCTTACCCTGTCCTCTCTGTCGCCCCAACAGCAACAGCTTTACGTGTCCTCGGCTGTAGGAGTGACCCACCTGGCCCTGCACCGGTGTGATGTATATGGAGAAGCCTGTGCTGACTGCTGCCTGGCCCGCGACCCGTACTGTGCCTGGGATGGCAAGGCTTGCAGCCGCTACTCAGCATCCTCCAAGAGGTGGGGATCTGGGGGAGGGCAGGGGGGCCCAAGGAAGTTCCCCAGGTCACCTCCTGCCTCCTCTCAGGCGAAGCAGGCGGCAGGACGTCCGGCATGGCAACCCCATGCGCCAGTGCCGAGGCTACAACTCCAATGGTGAGTGGGCATGGCACAACCCCAGAGTGTTGGGGACAGAGGTGTGGGGCAGGACCTGGGGAGGCATGAGTGGTAGGAGGTGGGAGAATGTGGGCAATGGGATGAGTGCGGGGGTGGCCTTGAGGGCTGGTGGGTGGATATATTGTGAAATTATGGGATGTATTGGAAAAGCAACAGGGGGTGGGCAGGTGGGTGGATGGATGCATGGAAGCGTGGATGGGGTGAGTATGTGGGTGAATGGAAATACTGGAGATTGAAGAAGAATGGATGGATGCATGGGGTGGATGAATGGCTGGGTGGATGGATTGGTGGATACAGCGGGGAGAAAGAAGAGCACAGCTGAATGGATGAATGCTTTAGAAGAGGATGTGGATGGATGTATACACTGAGAGAAGGATGAACACGGATGGATGGCCAAGTGAGGTGAGTGAATGGAAATGTTAGATGAGTCGGTGGGTGGGTGGAAGGATGGATACACTGGGGGGAAAGAAGAGCACAGACTGATGTATGGATGCTTAAGAGGAGGATGACCATAGATGGGTGGATACACTGGGAGGAAGAGGAGGAGGAGGAGATTGACTGTGGATGGATAAATGGATGGGTATATTGGAGAGAAAGAAATGCACAGTGGGTGTCTGGATGCTTCGCAGTAGGGTGGCTGTGGATTGGTGGCTACATTGGGAAGAAGAAAAGCACAGATGAATGAATGACCGGGTAGATGAATGAATGGAAATGTTGGAGGTCGAATGTGGAGGGATGGAGAGGTGGGGGGAATAGATGGATACACAGCGGAGAAAGAAGAGCACAGATGGATGCGTCAAAGGATGACCATGGGTGGATGGATAGATACATTCAGGAGAAGGAAGAACGTGTATGGATGCTTCAGTGGCATGGGGCAGAGCAACAGAGGAGGGAGATGGTGCGTGGGGACGTGTGTGTGACCTGGCTGCCGTGTCCCGCTCCTGCAGCCAACAAGAACACGGTGGAGGCTGTGCAGTACGGGGTGGAGGGCAGCACCGCCTTCCTCGAGTGCCAGCCCCGCTCTCCACAAGCCACCGTCAAATGGCTGCTGCAGAAGGACAACAGCGACCGACGGAAAGAGGTAGGAGCCGGGTGCTGCGCGCGGGGTCCGGCTGGTGGGCATCCAGCTGAGCCCCTCCATCCCCACAGCTGCGCACAGAGGGGGGCCGGGCACTGCGGACAGAGCAGGGCTTGCTGCTGCGCGCCCTGCAGCTCTCCGACAGCGGCCTCTACTCCTGCACCGCCACCGAGAACAACTTCAAGCACACGGTGACCAAGGTGCAACTGCGCGTCCTGGCCGCCCGAGCCGTGCACGCCGTCCTGCTGCAAGGCGAGCTGCCCCCCGCCGCGCTGCCGGGAGCCCCGACGCCGCGCTACCAGGACCTGCTGCAGCTGCTCACCCGCCCCGAGCTGGGACTCCTCGACCAGTACTGCCAGGGCTTCTGGCGACCGCCGGCCCCCGGCCCCCCCGAGCCGCTGGCTGCCCTCAAAGCCAAGGAGCTGCAGGACCAGAAGAAGCCACGGAGCCGCCGGAATCACCCGCCAGAGAACTGCGGGCACACATGAACCCCTCCCCAGGGACTTTGCTAGCACAATGGTCTATTTTTCCCTCCTTTTAATATTAAAAAAAGAAAAAATATCTATAAATAAATAAATATATATATATACCCACACCCATGCAGGCAGACACGCACGCATGCTCGCACCCCCTCTGCCCCCCTTCCTCACTCTCCCCCCCTCCCTCCTCCGCCCTCTCCTGCCGGGGGTGGTATTTATTTGCAGGTTGTACATAGTCACTGGGGGGACACCAACATCACCTCCCGGCACTGGGGATGGTGGAGGACCTGGACCTGGGGGTGGCTGCATCCGGCTCCTCTCATCCCTCCCCTTCCTGGAGTTCCATGGGGCTCCGGGTCCTGGTGCCATGGGCGGTCCTGGTGCGGGGGGGGTGATGCCCTTTGGGGTATGGTGCTGCCACGCAGAGGGCTACGAGCCGGTAATGGAAGGGGACAAACCAGCAGTGAGAGCTGGCACTGGGTGAGCTCGGTCTCAGTGCCTCAGTTTCCTCTGCTGGTTATTTTGGAGCCAGAGCTGGGAGGAGGCTGGGCTGCAGGCAGGGGGACATGGCCCCGTCCCCTGCTGGGGACAGGACACAGGCCACACGGTGGGGACACGGCCAGGAGGGGTGAGATGGGACACCCTGCCCATCGCTGGGGTTGTAAATAGTTGTAGGGGAGGAGTGCAGGGGCAGCCAGGTGTCCCCCCTCCCCGCAGCCTGCAGCACGCCCAAATAAACACTGGCTTTGGGACAGATGCCTGCGTGTGCTCTGTTGGGGACAGGAACATCACCGAGTTCAGGGGGTGGGATCCAGGGGAGCACATGGTGGGGTGCTGGGAACACTGCAGGGTGATGGAAGGGACACTGGGCAGGGGGACATGAAGCTGGAGGCCACTGGGGGCACTATGGGGGCACCCTGAGTTGCCATTGGGGCACTGCAGTCACTACTGGGGGCACTGGGGTCAGGTTTGGGCGGCTCTTGGCCAGACTAGGGCAGCACTTGGGGTACCGGAGGCAGCACTGGTAGCCCTGGGGCGGTTGGGGGGTGGTACAAGTCTGTGCTGGTCTCTGCTGGACTGTACCGGGCTGTGCTGGACTGTACCGGGCTGTGCTGGGCTGTGCTCGTCTTTGCAGTGCTGTGCTGCTCTATGCTGGATCGCTCTGCCCTCTGGCGGTCAGACTTGGTACTGCAGGAGCCCCGCGGAGGTAGGGGTCACTGAGGGCGGTGTAAGATGCTGAGGCTTTGGGACAGGGGGCTGCACTGGTGGGAACGGGGCTGGGACACAGAGAGGTGTTCGTCGGGACAGGGGGGTACCTTGGTGGCAATGGGGACACACTGTGGGGGACACTGGCAGGGGGCTGGACATGGGGTGTCCTTGGTGGTGTGTGGTGAGGCATAGGGACACCTGGGGGCTGGGGCAAGGGGCACTGAGAGGAGCTGGGGACATTATGAGGGTCTTGGAAAGGGACTGGGGCGTGGGGCTGGGGATGACACTAGGGGTACAATGACATCAGGCAGGGATTCTTGAGAGTACAACTGGGGTAGTTCACAGGGGGAATGTGGGGATGGTGGGGAACATCCCCACCACAGGGCCACATCCATTGCCTGAGAACAACAGCAGGGACATCCCTGGAGCGAGGCCATACCCATGGCTGGGAACAGTGGGAACATCCCTACTATAAGGCCACATCCACAGCTGGTGCCAGCAGGGCCATCCCTGCCACGAGGCATAGCCACGGCCTGGGGACATGGGGCCACCATCTCTGGGAGGGGACAGCTGGGCGCCCTCTGTGCAGAAGCGCTGACGCCGGGAGCCGGGGGATTGCTGAGCTCAGCCCCGGGCAGATTTCGGGGCTTTATCCGCAGTCTGGCTTAAGCCGCGCTCCTTGTCCCCGTCCTTGGCCCACTTGGGTGGCAGCGGCGGCCGCAGTCGGGCGGTGGGCGAGCGCTGGAGGTGGCGGGGGGCTGGCGCTCGCTGCCCGTCCTGGTGCTGACCTCCACCGAGCGGGCGAGCCGGCGGGCGGCAGAGGCGAGGATGGGAGCAGGGGCCAGCGCTGAGGAAAAGCACTCCCGTGAGCTGGAGAAGAAGCTGAAGGAGGACGCTGAGAAGGATGCCAGGACCGTCAAGCTGCTGCTGCTGGGTAGGTGGGCGCAGCTCCGGGGGATGCTTGAACCTCCCCCATCACATCCTCGTGCTCCAAACCTTGTTAGCCCCAGGCTCCTCAGTACCTCTAAAACTCACCCCGTCCAATATCCCCGTGCCTCTGAGCACCCCAACTCCACCCCAGCATCCCCAGACCCCTCCACATGCCCCTGAATGCTACCCTTGCATCCTCCCAGCACTGCGGGTTCCCCTCCCAGTGCCCCCCAGTTTCCCCAGTTGTTCTCTCATTCATCCCCTGTCCGGGCCCTGGCTGCGTTCCCCTGCAATTCCCCACTGCTGTGTCCCCATCCCCACCCCATCCTCTTCTTCCCCCCCACCCCCAGCTCCCCCAGCACACCCATGACTGAGCCCCCCAGCAGCACCACCCCAGTGCCCCCCCCAGACCTGGCTCTCTCCCTTCCTTTTTCCCTGTGTCCCCCTGTGGTGGTCACCACTGTGGTCACCACTGTGCCCCCGCTCTGTCCCCACAGGAGCAGGAGAGTCAGGGAAGAGTACCATTGTCAAGCAGATGAAGTAAGTCACACGGGGCAGCACCGTGCCACCTACCTGTACCATATTATGGCCAGAGGGAGCATCCACCCCTCACTGCCCTCAGCTGCAGCGATGGGTGCCTCTGCCTTCTTTTCTAGTGTCCCCACCCTTTAGCTGACCCCCATGAGTTCTCCCATCCTATAGTTCAGACCCAAGAGTGCACCTACCCTATGGTTCAGCCCCATGGGTGCCACCACTCTATTATCCACCCACATGGATACCCCTACGCACCAGTTCAGTGCCCACAAGTGCCCCTACCCTACAGCTCAGCTCCATGGGTGCTCTCAGCACCCCATTCAGCCCCATGCCTCCATCTTGTCCAGGATCATCCACCAGGATGGTTACTCCCTGGAGGAGTGCTTGGAGTTCATCGCCATCATCTACAGCAACACGCTGCAGTCCATGCTGGCCATCGTGCGTGCCATGACCACGCTCAACATCCAGTATGGCGACTCAGCTCGCCAGGTGAGGGGCCCCCGGCACGGGGTGTGGGGTTGCACCCCGGTCCCCATCCCCACTGAGCCCCCATCCCTTGCAGGATGATGCCCGCAAGCTGCTGCACCTCTCAGACACCATTGAGGAGGGCACCATGCCCAAGGAGATGTCGGACATCATTGGGCGGCTCTGGAAGGATGCAGGCATCCAGGCCTGTTTCGACCGGGCCTCTGAGTACCAGCTCAACGACTCGGCAGGATAGTACGTGCAGGGTGGGCAGGTGGCTGGGGGCAGCCTTGGTGGGACGTGCCTCACGCTGTGCCCATCAGTTACCTGTCGGACCTGGAGCGCCTGGTGACCCCTGGCTACGTCCCCACCGAGCAGGACGTGCTGCGTTCCCGTGTCAAAACCACCGGCATCATCGAAACCCAGTTCTCTTTCAAGGACCTCAACTTCAGGTAGGGGCTGAGCCCCCAAGTGCTGGGGCAGGGGGCTGTGGGGGGATGCTGAGCCCCCTGGTCCTGCCCTGCAGGATGTTTGATGTGGGAGGACAGCGCTCGGAGCGCAAGAAGTGGATCCACTGCTTTGAGGGGGTGACGTGCATCATCTTCATCGCGGCGCTCAGCGCCTACGACATGGTGCTGGTGGAGGATGATGAAGTGGTAGGTGGCCGTGCCAAGGGGTGCTGGGGGGGCTGGAAGGCTGACAGGGGGTTGACAGGGCTTGTATCCTCCCACAGAACCGCATGCACGAGAGCCTGCACCTCTTCAACAGCATCTGCAACCACCGCTACTTCGCCACCACCTCGATCGTCCTCTTCCTCAACAAGAAGGACGTCTTCCTGGAGAAGATCAAGAAGGCGCACCTCAGCATCTGCTTCCCTGACTATGATGGTGAGGGCAGGCACGCTCACCCCCTGCGTGGGGGGTTTGGGTGCTGGCACCCTTTGCCAGACACTCACAGGTGACCCCAGCACCCTCAGCACCCAGCCAGAGGTCTGGGCTGTGGGGTGATGGCAGGGGAATATAAGGGCTGCGGGGTGCTGGGGACTCATGGCCCTGCTCGTAGGTCCCAACACCTACGACGATGCTGGCAACTACATCAAGCTGCAGTTCCTGGAGCTGAACATGCGGCGGGACGTGAAGGAGATCTACTCGCACATGACCTGCGCCACTGATACCGAGAACGTCAAGTTCGTCTTTGACGCTGTCACCGACATCATCATCAAGGAGAACCTCAAGGACTGTGGGCTCTTCTGAGCCCCAGCCCCTACAGCCCCCCCCCCAACCCCCTGGTGCCCCTGCCCACCCTCTGCCACCGCTTCTGCTTGACCCCAAACCCCAGCAATGTGACCTGTGCAGCTCCAGAGCATCCCACCAGCCAGCCCCCTGCCTGCATGTGCCCCTGGGTGCTGGGGAACACCTGGGGTCCCAGGGCATCCCTTGGTACTGAGGGGTGCTGGATCCCCCAGGGGACCACGGGATGCCCCTGGGAATAGCACCACAGCTCCAAGATGGCATCCCCAGGTGAGTGCCAGCCTGCAAGGGACCCCCTCTATGGACACCCAGGGGGGGCTCTGAGCCCACACATCACCTCAAACCCCAAGGGGACCTCAGATTGCTGCCAAGACCCTCCTACATCCCCCCTCCCCCACAGAGACACACAGAGGAGGAAGAAAGCAACCACATCACCCACCACATTGATGCGGGGGGGGGGGGAAGGTTGGGGATCATTCATATTCTCTTTTTTTCCTTTCTACATTTTATTATCTCAAACCATGTGAACAATTCAGAAAAACATCCCGTGGGAAAAGCAGGAGCTGAGGGACAGAGGGGGGAGGGAAGGCAGCCCCATACAGCAGGGTCCGCCCCCCGGCACAGCTAGCCCTACCTGCTAGGCCCTATTAGAGAGGGGCAGGGGGGCAGCAGCCCTCTCCCCCCAGCCCGGCGCCAGACAAAGGGGACCCCCCCGCAAGGCACACGGTTTCGGCATTACCTGCACGAAGACGACGCGACCACGTAGCACTTGATGCTTTTAAATAGTTTCTTAAAAAGGTTTCTTTAAAAAGCAACGTAAACCAAGCTTGGTGTGTGTGTGTGTGTGTGTGTGGGTGTGGGTGTGTATGGGTGGGTGTGGGTGGGTGTTTGTGTGTGTGGCTTGTCTTTTTGCTTGTATTTTTTTCTCTTTGCTGGTTATTAAAAGGAATGTTTTCGGTTGTGTTTCCTGGGGGGGGTCCCTTCACCGGCCCCTGTGATGCCGGGAGCTCGGCGGCCCCCTTCAAACACGGCGATTTGGATGTAAACGGTGCGGAACCAAATAAAAAGGAGAGGCTGGGGAGATGGCGACCGGTTACAAACCGAGAGAGAAATCCTCCTGTCCCCAGCCCAGAAGGCAAAGGGGGGCGGGGGGACACCGGGGGCAGGCGGGGACAGCGCTGGGTCAGGCGTCGCAGGCGGTGCGTCCCCACCGATGCCACCACGGCCGTCACCAAAACGTCTCTTTAGAGGGTTGGGGGATGAAACCAGAGGAGAAGCAGAATCGCTGGGCACGGTCCTCCCTTCGTCGGTGCGCCCTAGGAGAGAGCAAGCCATGAGCGGGATGGGTATGGGGTCAGGGGAGGTGGTGGGCAGCGGGATGGGGACGGCACTCGCGGGTCCTGGAGGGACCCCGTGCCCACCTTGCCGCCCTCAGAAGAGCCCGCAGTCCTTCAGGTTGTTTTTGATGATGACGTCGGTGACGGCATCAAAGACAAACTGCACGTTCTTGGTGTCGGTGGCACAGGTGAAGTGTGTGTAGATCTCCTTGGTGTCCTTCCGCTTGTTCAGGTCCTCAAACTTGCTCTGGATGTAGCTGGCAGCCTCGTCGTACTTGTTGGCACCTGGGGAGGGAGAGATAATGCTGGGGATGTGCCACAGCCCCCCAGGTCCCAAAGGGCTTCGGGTTTAACTCCTGCTCATCCTCCCACAAAGCTGCCTCACTAATCAAGCCAAGTGTCCATATTGGGACACAGCTCCTCAAAATGCCACCATCCCGAGCACCAGGGCAGGGCAGAGTAACCACCACGCTCACAGGGTGCACAGTGCAGCCCCAGGGCTCCCTCACTGCCCATCTCCATCTCAGCCCCTGCGGCTTCCTAAGCCTCTTATTCTTTTCATCACCTCTGCTTTATCCACACATTGCCTTAAGAGCATGTCCAGGTGCAGCCTGGGCACCCAATAAGCCTTAAACCAGGGCTGCTCCTAACCCAGCTCTTCCACTCCTTCCCAAACCCCTCCCCTGTCCCCACAGCACCCCAAGTGTCACCCAACTCCACAGTGCCACGGGCCACCCCTCTGCCTCAGGCTGCACCACCCTAAGTTAGAGGTGCAATGCTTGTAGCAGGACCCACACCTCAGGACCACCCCACCGGCCCTAAGGATTCCCTGCAAGGAGTCCCAGAGGTTGCTGAAGCAGGGACCCCACACCCAGAGCCAGCAGAGCCGCTATCCCCATTGTCATTCTGGAACCCCAAGGCAAGGGGATGCAGCAGATGAAGCCCTGATAGGGCCAGCACTGCCTGCTGCACACCTGTGTACTCCGGGAAGCAGATGGTCAGGGGGCTGTGCACGATCTTCTCCTCAAAAAGGTCCTTCTTGTTGAGGAAGAGGATGATGGACGTGTCCGTGAACCACTTGTTGTTGCAGATGCTGTCGAACAGCTTCATGCTCTCGTGCATCCGGTTCTATCAGAGGAAGAGCACCGCATCAGGCAGGCAGGAATGTGCTGCCATACCACAAGCCACTGGCCTTGGAGCTGGGCACCAGGCACCCCACACTGCTGCACCAGGCCAGCAGCCACCACAGCAGGGTAGCAGGTCACCACCAGCAGCATGGGGTGGGGACCTCCCGGAACACCCTAAAGCTGAACTTCAACCCCCTCGCTCACCATCTCCTCATCTTCTGCCAGCACCAGGTCGTAGGCGCTCAGGGCCACGCAGAAAATGATGGCCGTCACCCCCTCGAAGCAGTGGATCCACTTCTTCCGCTCTGAGCGCTGGCCGCCCACGTCGAACATCCTGCAGGGCAATGGCAGTGTGGGTGAACAGCCCCCCAACTGCTGCACCCCCAGCCCTAACTCAGCTCTCCCAGCAGAGCGGGGTGATGCCCTCTGCTGAAGTGCCGCCCTTACGTCCCACCAGTGCTGGGCTGGGGATGCACAGGTGGGATTATGGAGGATGATGGCAGCTGCAGCAGAGGCTGCCCAGGCTCCACAGAGCACCGCATCCCTCCAGGGTGGATTTTCCTGACTCACTCTGCTCACCTGCTGGGGAGGCTCTACCACTGCCGTGTCCCCCCAGGGCCACCCTGTCCATCCCCACCACACCCTCCAAAGCCTTATGTGAGCACAGAGGGGAGCTGTGCAGCATTGCTTGGCCAACCCCAACCTCCATCACCAGCAGCAGCTCAGCACCAGGCTGGCACGCCGAGGGTTTGCATCCAGACCTACTTGAAGTGCAGGTCCTTGAAGGTGAAGTGGGTCTCCACGATGCCGGTGGTCTTCACCCGGGTGCGCAGCACGTCCTGCTGGGTGGGGATGTAGTCGGCCCGCGCTATCCTCTCCAGGTCGTTCAGGTAGCTGTGGGGGAGGTGGGAGGGATGGTGTCAGGTTTGGGGTGGGGGCACACTGGGCACAAGGCCAAGCTAGTCGTCTCTATGAGACCCCACCACCAGGGACACAGGGACATGGGGCCACTCGGCCTGCAGAGCCCAGCAGGTGACGTGGCCCAGGGGACCATGCCTGCACCGCCATGACGCTCCCAGCCCGGGAAACGGAAGGAGGAAAGCATTCATCGCCACGGCAACGGGCCGCAGCCCAGCGGAAACCACTGCTGGCTCCGTGCCTCCATAGTCAGTTACACGCACAAAGGGCTGGTCCTGCAGGAAGAGGGTGCAGGGCTCGGCCCCCGGCACGGCCAGCCCCAAACCCCCAGCAGCCGCGATCGCTGCGGCTTGAGTTAATTGGGTTACGATAAGCAGCCGCCTGCCGCGCGGGGCTGTAATCCAGCCAGGGCTGTGCCAATGGGACGCAGGGATACGGCCACGGGGGGACACTGAGTGGGGATGTGGGGACCCCACAGAGGGCGTGGGGCAGCTCGGCGGTGACACGGCCGGCACACACCTCCACTGCGAGCTCAAAAACAGCCGGAAATCACCCGGCCGCGGCTGCCACAAAAACAGGAAGCGAGCGGCGGGGAGGCAGGGCCGGGCTGGGCTCGGACCTCGGCCGTGTCACCAGGAGGGGAAGGGAAGGAGAGGCACACGGCTTCCCGGCCTTAGCCTGGGCACGGCACAGGGCATCGCCCCAGCAGCTTGATGCGGGCACTGAGCAGCGCTTGTCCTTCGTGCTGCTGGGACGGCCATAGGGATGCCGCTTGGCACAGGCGCCTCCTAAAGGACACCACCGCCCCACGTGGCACCACGACGGACACCAGGCTCCAAAAGCCCAAAGCTGAGCTCCTCCAGCAGTGGCTTTCGGGCATCGTTTTCCCAGTGCAGAACAGCAATCGTGCTTTAGGCAGATTAACTTATTTATTAAATCTTGTTGGGGATAAACCGAACCAGATGCAGTCAATTTACCTCCCCAAGCACCAGCTTGCCAGCTCTTACGCCAGCAGAATGCTGATTTCTGCTGCATAAACTCATTTGAAAAGGATCAAACAACAAAGCAAGTGGGCTTGAGTGCCACACTCAGAACAAGCACCCCCATTTTTCATTGCGGATACTTCCCTGTGCGCACAGGACAAGGAGGAATGGCATTATGCTTAAAGAAGTGAGATCTAGGGGAGATGTTAAGGGGAAGTTCTTTGCTCAGAGGGCAGTGAGGTGCTGGCAGTGCTGCCCAGAGCTGTGGGTGCCATCCCTGCAGGTGCCCCAGGCCATGGAGGGGCCCTGGGCAGCCTGAGCTGGGGGGCAGCAGCTGATGGCAAGGATGGAACTGGATGATCTTTAACATCCTGTCCAACCGAAGCCATTCTATGATTCTATGAATGCAGCTTGGATGCTGCACGCCTGGGGGAGCGCTGCCCCGACCTTAACATCACAGAACAGCTCCATAGCACAGCGACAGGTTGAGGAGGAGAAGGAGGCTGAGGAGGAAGGTACTCACTAGGCAGCAGAGTCATTCAGCTGGTATTCACGGGAGCGATTGAAGCAGGCCTGGACCCCGTGGTCAGCCCACAGCCTGCGGATGACGTTGGCGAGGTCTTCAGGCATGATGCCCTGCTCCTCCGCGGTGCAGGCGAGTGCAAAGAGCTGGCGGGCATCATCCTGCAGCAGAACCAGGCATCAGTTCCATGAGCCCCAGGGATCCCCACCAACCCATCAGAGATGCCCATAGGAAAAAGCAAAACAAAAGAAAACAAACGACAGGAATGGCAAAATTCACCCCTCCTAGGCCAGGAAATCCACACCTGTCCTCCCCACTCCCACCACTCATACTTTGGGTTTTCCCTGCCCTTAGGAGGTCCTGGAGCATGGGATAGCAGAAGGGATTGGACAGGGCCACTGGAGCCCTGGTCATGCTTTGGAAGGCCCTGCTCCCAGGAGGGATGTGGGCACAGCAGGCTCACAGGGACACTCACTGCTCTGGAGGAGTCCCCAAAGTCGATCTGCAGGTTCCCCATAGCCTTGATGATGGCCATGATGGACTGGATGGTGTTGCTGTAGACCACGGCTTTGTATTGCCGGCACTCCTCCTCTGAGTAGCCATCTTCGTGGATGATCCTGGGGACACGGGACAGGGTCAGCATGTCCTGCCCACAGCCACCAGCCACCTCCCTGCCAGGTGTTTGCTTTCACCATGTCTCTCTGCTGCCGGAGTAACCACAGGCACCTGAGCTCACCTCCCCTTCCACTGCCAGCCAATGAAATATTCATGCCCTGGAGAGCACCCAGCCTGTAGGAGCTGGGCAGCAGGGACATGGGGGCACATGGGACAGCAGAAATCCCACTGGCAGCATCCCAGCCCTTCTCAAAGCACTTTTAGCCACCACAGCACCACCCTGAGCATCCCAAGAGCCCAACCCCAGTACCACTGTCCCAGATGTCCCCAGCATCGCTGCAGGGACAGGGCAGGTTCTTGTGCTACTCACTTCATCTGTTTGACGATGGTGCTCTTCCCGGACTCCCCGGCACCTGTGGAAGATGTAATGCACAAGCCATGAGCTACAGCCCAGGGCTACTGCCAGAGAGGCCCCCATGGGGTGCGCTGGGACCCTCAGTGCTCCTGCAGCTAAAACAGCCCCCAAAAGCCAGGGAGGAGCCCAGAAAGCTGAGACGTCTCCACTGAACAGTCCAAGGGACCCAGCAGATCCAACCCCCCTCTTCAGGGTGATTATTTCCAGCACAGAGTGAAGCACAGTGCAGAAGTAGCACCGCCACCAAAGGGGTTTCCATTGACCAGAGCAGAGTTTGGTTTAACCCTGCTGGGCCAAACCCAATGGGCTTCTACAGCAGCAGGTGGGGACAGAGCCCAGAGCAGGGCAGTGCCACAGCACCCAGGGGTTTCTGCACAGCTGGGAAAAACCCAGACAGCTTCAGCAATGTGTCAGTCCTGTTGGCAGTGCTGCTGTCACCCCAAGCATTGGGGATGTGCCACTCTGGCAGGCTGTGTGCGTCTGTTGCTCCCTCCCTCCCTCCCTTCCCATGCTGGGAGGGAGGAAGGAGTGAGGTCACCCGGCTGCAGAAAGGGGAAGCTGAAAGGGGAAGCTCAGAGGGACACTGCCCATCCCTTGTCCCTTCTCTGCACAGGGACAACAGCCTGGAGCAAACTCTCAACACAGGAGCCCCAAGCAGTGCTGTTTGGGGATGCCACATCCCAAAGTGCAACACTTTGTGTATCCTCTCTCATTCATCCCTGTGGTGTCTTTCTGGCCACACTCCGTGCCAGCCCCGTCCCCCCTGACCCACACAGCACCATGGAGGTGTCGGACAGTCCCCACGTGCCCAAGGCGTGTGCACCGCCACATCCCTAAAGCAGAGCCACCCTTATAGGGGGCCCCAGGCAGCTCATGGCAGGGGTGCTGCGCTCCAGCCAGAGAAGGGGAAGAGGAGCTCAAAAAAATGGAGATTATGCTAAAATTAACCTGCAAGAGCACAGCCTGAGGTTGCAGCCAAGGCACAGCAACAGGGACATCACCATCTGTGCTGTGACTCCAGGTACCCCATGGAAGCAGCAAGGGTCACGGCCCTGTATCCTCCAGGCAGGGCATCCCCCTGCCCACAGGCTGCTCTGGGAGGAGCTGCACACCCCAGGCAGGACCCTGCATGCACCCGCAGCATCTTTCTCTGGTTCTGGGACTCGGTGGATGACACGTGTTTCTCATTTGGCCCAAAATATATGATTTGGCTGGAACCTCGCAGGCTTGACCCGACGGAAATAAAACTGCGCTCGGCTCGGCGAGGTGGATCGGGTTTCTTGCTTTCTTTCCACCCAGAGCTTCCCCTGGCTCCTTTGGAAAAGGAGCCCTGCAGCCAGCCACGCCACGCGGAAAATTGCTGCTCACAGCGGGGACGGCACTTGGCCCCATAGAACCAGAACTGCACAAAGGGCACCGAGGGCCACTGCAGTGCCAGCCCTGTGCCACCTCCACCTGGAAAGCTGTGACAGAAGGGCACTGGGCACAATCCACGCTGACCCTGAGCATCTCCAAAGCGTATCCCTGCCTGGCACATCATCCCAGCCCACAGAGCCATCCCTGGAGCTCCCCCACCACTCTCCTGGCCCTATGGCACTGTTAATGGGGTGCAGGCATGACCCCGAGCCTGCTGTGGGAGCCCATGCCGGGAGGAGCGTGGGCGCACACGTGCGGAGCTGCGGCCTCCAAACCTCCAAAGCCAGCGTTGAGTCACAGTAGCTGCAGGGAAGGCATTCTTTCCTTTCGTAATCCCTGTTCAGCAGGAGTGCTCCGGTACCTCATTAACTCTAATAACCCCAACCAGAGAGCGGTGCCACCCCACAGCACCCGGAGCAGCAGATCCCAGCACAGCACAGCTGGGCAGCAACGTGGCACGGGCACAGCCTTTGGGCACGTGTAAAGTTGGGAGTGCAGCCACCAGCCTGCCATGCCATCTCTCTTCCACATCTGTTCGTTCTCCTCATGGCAAGACCAACAGGCCACCGGGGTGGTCGCGGGTGGCACAGGGATGTGAGTAATGGGAGACGGAAGCCACGTGGTGTTCAGGGAAGCCAGCAAACCATATAGAGGGGACAGGGATGGGGACAACCATATGGTGAGGGGAAGCTCCCAATCCCCGGAACACACCGGCTGCCGGCCATTCAGCCCCGACACAATCCATAGGCTGAGTGCCAGGCAGCACGCACTTCCGGAGCAGGGCAGCTTCCCACTACTGGGCAGGACACAGCGCTTCAGGGCTGGGGCTCTGCACCCCAAAGCATCACTCCCATCTGTCCCACAGGGCCAGCTCCCAATGCGGCACGGAGCCCAGGGCCCCAGGGATGCAACCATGCTCGTTCCCAGACCATACTACAAAAACAGGAAACAATCACCATCATCCACAAGGGGACAGAGGCTGGAGGTGAGGAGGGATGGGGTCAGCAGGGACAGTCCCAAGGCACCAGCTACGTCCCAGCCACCAAATGGGGTTTCCAAAGCACTGCACCAATAGCCGTGCAGCTGGGAAAACCCCCCAAAATAAAGGGGGGGTGGGGAAGAAAGGCATTCCCCTCCGCATTTTCCTTCCTATCTAAAAGTGCTTTAAAATTGCTTTAAAAATAATTGCATGTAAGAAGAATAAGAAAAAACAAACACAAGAAACCCCACAGTAATACTGTGTGCTTTTCCAAGCAGCCGTCTGCCCCGGCACAGAGCTGGCCACCCTCCAGCAGCACCCGGGGCTGCCCAGGCTGTGGGGTGGGCACAGACCCCTTTTGTGGGGGTGGGCACATAGGAACAGCCCCCCCGGCACATAGAGCACAGTGCCACGGCACGGACCTAGGGGGAGTAATTGGGTGTATGCAACTTGGTGAGGGTGCAGAACTACATCCATGGCCACCGAGGGAGCAGATGCAACAAAACAACCCGTTGTGGGGAGGGTGTGTGGGGTTGACAGTTGGAGGGTTTGGGCTGGACGTACTTTGGGCTGGGCACGGCCCTCTCCACACCCCCGCTGGCGTTCCGAGCTGGACAAAGCTATTCCTGTGCCTTTTTCCAGGAAAGAAGGCAGCGTTCTCCTCTCTTTCTGGCCCTGAAATCCCAGGGATGCCACATCTCTCCCGGTGTGGTTCACAGGCCCAGTCAGGTTTCGCTTAAAACCATCACCCCCGTTTAAAGCCCTGCACCTCCCTGCAAGCCCCAGCTCACCAAAGGGCTGCAGCAGAGCGTGGGGTGGGGAGCAGGGAGGAAGGAAAACCCGCGGGTGCGTGAGGCAGCGCAGCGCCGGAGAGCTGAAAGCAGCAGCCGGTGCCTCCCTTCCTCTGCTGCTGTGTGCACAGACGGAGCCACAGAGCCCGGCGTCCCCACCCTGGGACGGAACCATCCGAACAACAGGGTTGAAACTGCACCCTCAGCACTGAGAGCCCCGGAACAGCGTGCCCCAAGGAGCCCCTCAAGGCCATCCCAGTGCTGCAAACCCAGCCATGTGCCCAGCAATCAGCTTTGTTTGAGGGCAACATCTGCATCTGGGGCTTCCCAAACGCTTTCTAAGGCAGAGGCAGAGATCCCCAACAGTGAAGCCAAGGAATCTCTCTTCTTCCTTAATGCCAAGCAGGCGGTGTGGTTTAGGGCTGTTAGCACTGTGTCCACAAAGCCCACGGGGCAGCTGCAGAGCATCGAGGAGCACATCCCAAATGCATCCAGCTTTAGGGGGTGGGGGGGTGGTCTTCCCTCTCTCTGCTGCTACTCGCAGGTCCTGTGCCCACCGACAGCCCCTGGGTCTGCTCCATCAAAGCGACACAACAGCCAGAAAGTGCGAAACTCGGGGAGGAGGGTGCAGAGCAGCAGGACGGGCGTGCAGCCCCCATCCCCCAAACAGCAACAGCGAGGATTCTGCAGGACCACGGTTTCACTTCCGCCTGGAGCAGGGCAGCAGCTGGGGGCTGTGCTGTGCTCTGGGGATGCGGATGCAGCTGGAGGGGGATGCCAGGACAAGCTGAGGGGCTCCAAGCACCTTATGAGGACCCACCGGAGCCATCCCAGCTGCTCCCCACGGGCTCTCAAGTGCTTTCCAGACACATTTCAGTTCAGAAAACCACACTGAGAGCTCAGGGCCTTCGGTGCTGTTTACACTCGCACAGCTGCTGAGGTGGAGGAGAGAATCAAAAATTCTAAAAAATGGAGCTGTTTCGCTCTATTTTTGGCTTTAGAAACCCACCGAGATCAGTAACCGGAGCCTCACCCTGCATCAAGGAGCACAACCGCACTGCTCTCAGCCCGCTGCACCGCACGGAGCAGCCCCGCATCGCTGTGCCCCATCCCGAGCCGGGGGAACCCTACGGCCTCCAGCCGAGCAGCATCACTCGGAGCGAGGCCGAGCCCACGGCAGCCCCAGCAGCGGGGTCTCAGCCCCACGTGCCCCCTCCGCAAGGCCGCGGGGTTCCGCTCCTCCGCCGCTCCCCGTCCCGGGCTGCCGGTTCTCCCGTTCCCCTACACGCCGACCCCCCACGGCCCGGCCCCACCGCCGCACCCCGCCGAGGGGAAGCACCGCCGCGCTCCGCCCTTCTCCGCTCATTCCGCGCTCGTCGAGGCGGACGGTGTTGGAGCGGATCGGCCGCTGCCTGATTGCACCACGACTTCCTGCTGCTCTCGGCTTCCTCTCTTGAAGGAGGCGACGAGAAAAGACATTTTGTGCCGGCGTTTCCCCCCGACGGCAGCGGGGGGGGCGGGGGGGGGGGGGAGGAGGGATGCTCCTCCCGATCCCATCCAGCGCCCCGGGGCTGCATTGGGGCGGCGGGGGGCGGCGCGAGGACCCCCATCCCCAGAGATAATAGCGAGATGGGAGAAAATAAACGCTGCGTTTCGGGCCGGAGCGGGGGGAGAGCGCCTCCAAACAGCAACCGAAACAGCGAGGGGAGGGATGGAGGGATGCCCGCGGGTTCCGCATCCCACCCGGGGCCTTCGCTATGGGGAGCCGGAGGCGTGGCTGACCCCGCAGCACCCCGGGTGGGAGGGCGGGGGGATGAGAAGGGGAACCCCAGGGATGCGGGGGGTCGGAGGGGAGCTGGAAGTTGAGGGGCGGCCCCAAAGGAGGGTGGGGAATCACGGGCGGGGGGACCGCGCCGGAGACGCCCGACGGACGCCGACGCGCGTGGTGGGGGGGTGCGGGATGTAGCGGGGGTACCGCGGAGGGGGACGGATGCCCGGGGGACGGCGGCCACGCTCACCCAGCAGCAGCAGCTTCACCTCCCGCGCCGCCTTCTCGCCGTCCTCCCGCAGGTTGCGGTCGATCATGCGGGAGCGCTCGGCGGCCGCCTTATCCTCGGCGCTGACCGTGCAGCCCATGGCGGCGCCCCTCGCTCCGCGCTCTGCCGGCACTGCCCTGCCCTGCGCGGCGCGGGCGGGGCGGGGCGGGGCCTCTGTCGGTGGGCGTGGCCTATCCAGGGGGCGGGGCTTCGGGCAGAGGGCGTGGCGAGAGGAAAGGGAAGGGGATGGGGAGGGGGGATGTGGGAGGTGGGGATGGGGAGGGGGTGGTCCGGGCTGGGTGCGCTGGGCTGGGTTGTGATGCGGTGCAGACAGATGTGAGCTGCGCCATTGGTGATCCCCGGCACAGCTGTGCAC
Source organism: Excalfactoria chinensis (assembly GCF_039878825.1). NCBI lineage: Eukaryota > Metazoa > Chordata > Aves > Galliformes > Phasianidae > Excalfactoria > Excalfactoria chinensis. Next base: position 16,540,589 of record NC_092836.1, read on the forward strand.
AGGACCACGTTCTTTCCGCAGGGCAGATGTGGGCCAGGCCGTGCTGTGAGCAGCACAGATGTGCAGTGAGTCGTTTTGGTTCCTTTCAGGGCAGGCATGCATAGCGCCACGTGCCCCGCAGGAGACATGCCCAGGGTGTCCGTGGTGGCTGCGCAATGGGGCGCGCTGTGACCCAGGCTCTCCTGCCCCAGCCACCACCGGCTCTGATGGAGCACTGGCGCCGGGCTGAGCTCCCCATTACACCCTGTTTCCCAGAGCCGTGAATCCGAAACCCCGCTTTATCGCCCTCTTTGCTGGCGGTGTGTCCCCGCTCCCAGCCCCACCATCGTCCTCTGGCCTCCCCGTCCCGCGGCTGCGGCTCTCGGACACCCGTGGGACGAGACACGGAACACTCGAGGGGAGGGACACGGGGTTGCCAAGGGCAGGAAGCTCGGGGTACTCGTGGGAAGGGGCTCTGGGCACCGGTCCTAAGCGGAACGTGTGGGCAGCGCATCGGATCGACGCCCCGGGGGCACCCGAGTGGCCCGCTCCGCGCTCCCTCCCCTCTCCACGCGTGGGCAGCGCAGCTCCCGTGGCTCTGCTGCCAGCCAGTGGGGACGCAGCGCCGTCGTGTGCCCGCAGAGCCCGGCGGCGTCCGCGTATCCGTGCTGTCCCCGCGGTCCCCCCCCGCCCCACACCGGGCACGTCTCACATGTTTATCCTTTATTGTTACTTGAACGGAGCTGCTCGGTCGCGCTCCTCCTGCACGGCGCTCATCCCCATATATAATTTAACAGCGAGGCGCGGGGGGGGCCGTGGGTGCGGTGTGGGGACACCGGGGTGACACGGCGAGCACCGCCCCGATCCCGCACACGGTCCGGAGCGCCCGAGAGCCGCGCGACACATTAAAAAAGAACTACTCTTATTTACAGTATTTATAAAAAGCATCCCAGCCTCCACCACCCCCATATAAAAATAGGTCTCTTATTTACTTGGCGAGCCCCCGGCCCCCCTCACCGCCTGCTCGCATCCCCCGCGGCCCGGCTCTTGGCATGGCTGGGAGCTGCCCATGGCATGGACGGACAGACGGGTGGGTGGTGGGAGGACTGTGGGGCCGAGTGGTGCCCATCACCCTGGTGGCAGGGAGCACACGCATCCCACACCCCCTCCATCCCTCCATGCTGCCCCACATACCTCCGTGCCCCACACCAGTACCTCTGGGGTGCACCCACCCCAATGCCAGCGGCACCCAGCCCTGGCACGTGTCACCTTCCCCGAGCTGGCCCCTGGATCATCAGGTTCCCACCCAGTGGCACCGGGACCAGCCATTCCCTGGGCACCACATGCCAGCGGGATTGGGCAGTGAGGAGCTGGCAGTCAGGGGGTGAGGACAGCGGAGGACATGGGGGTGGCACGGGCACTGCTGAGGTGCTGGCCACCAGCCCTACAGACGCTGCTGTCAGGACTTGGGGCCAGCTGAGGACAAGCGGGTGCCTGTGGGCCAGGCTGGCCCCGTCCCCTCGGCCCCCGGTGAGGTAGGGAAGCGCTGGTCTCCCCATTGCACAGATGAGGAAACTGAGGCGCGGAGCCAGGAGGGGTGGGCACGGTCTGGGGTCCCCCATGTGCCCCCTCAGGCAAAGGGCAGGCGGCAAAGATGGGAGCCCCGGGGGGTCCTGGTGGGGACTGGGGGTGGGGGGGGGGGTCAGGGTGGGCAACCAGGGTGGCTAGTGGCTGCCGCCACTCCGGCCCCCCCCTGTGGCCCAGTCGGTGATGATGAAGCTGAGGCTCATGATCATGAAAAGCACCCCGAGGAGAGCGAAGCAGGCAGCCTGTGGGGGACAGAGCACAGGGTGGGGGCTGCCCACTGCCCCCGGTGCCCCATGGGGAGCAGGGAAGGAGTGCCCCCACCCCACTGAGAACCCAGGAGACCCCATCACTTCCTTGTCCCCATGCCTTCATCCCCACGTCTCCTGCATCACCCCACAGGGCCAGCAGTGCAGTCCACACAGCCTGGAGTGGGGACCCAGGGCTTACCAGGATTTTGGGGGTGGAGCGCAGGGGCTCCTTGTCCTTGGGCATGATACGGATGTAGAAGATGGCCGGGAAGATGAAGATGAGGCAGGGGGCAGAGGTGGCACCTAGGGCAGGAAGGGACCAGCGGGCAGGGTGAGCCCTGGGGGACAGCTGGGTGACAGGGACGGGGCAGCGCTGCCACTCACCAATCAACCCAAAGATGCCGAGGATGGAAGGGGCAAAAATGACCAGGAGGTTGATGAAGGTCAGCAGGATCACAGCGATGGCGACGTGGCGGATCCAGCTGAAGTTCTTGCCTTGGAACAGCATCTGCTGGATAGCACGGCGCACCTGGGGACACAGGGACGTGTCACACACCATCCTCAGAGCCATCCCATCCCTGCAGGGCCATTGGTGCCTGTTAGACCTTCCCATCCTTGTCCTGTCCCCAGGGCACCGTCCAACTGCTGCCTCAGTTTCCCCTCTCACTTCTCGGAGATGAGCAGAGCTGGTCACAGGGTGACCCATGGTGACACTCACCGGGAAGAGGACGATGGGGACAGTGAGTGTCACAGCTGTCAGCACGGCCACCCGCACGCAGAGGATCAGCACATCAAAGGGGTCCACTCGGCTGTAGGTGTGCAGCAGCTCCGACTCCACGCGCCCTGCAGCACCAGGGATGTGGGTCAGCACCCACACCACCCCCCACCCCCCCATGGGCGGGTGTTTCCCCATGACCCTGACCCCACAGCTCACCATAGAACGTGAGGTAGCCAAAGAGGGCAGCCAGGAAGTACATGAGGTACATGACGGTGATGGAGATGTTGGAGATGCACTGCATCTTCTTCTTGGAAGGGCTGAGGGAAGTGGGTGTCAGCACGGCCTCCCCACCCAACTTCCCCCCCAAGTCCCACCACCACTCACTCCTTCAGCTCCGTGTAGATGGGCAGCACCTCGGGGTGACACACGAAGGCGAAGGCCATGATGGGGATGGTGTACGCTGTCTGCAGAATGTGCAATGAATGCTGGGAACCCATTGCCCGTGCCCCCAAGGAGCCCCCACCGTGGAACCAAACCTACCTGGGAGTTGAGGGTGAAGAAGCTTGGGGTGCAGACCCCCCCCTCGGGGGGCAGCGAGGCTGCAGGACCATCCCAGTGCTCGCCGCCCAGGGAGACGTTGATGCCACTGGTGATGTTCCCCCCTTGCTCAGGCAGCGGGCAGGGAATTTGGAACTTCTTGTAGATGACCTGGGGGGGACGCTGTGTCAGTGGGGGGCTCTGGGTGCCCCCTCACCACAGTGACATCCCTGCCTTGTGCTCACCGAAATGAGGAAGAAGACCATGCAGCTGAGCGAGAAGCCACTGGCGTAGCCCAGGTAGCCTGGGGGGAGAGGAGAGCAATGGGCACAGCCACCCACCCCCCAGATTCCATGCCCACTCATGCCCCCACTTACCCAGTTGCTTCATCAGGGCCAAGGGCAGGATGATGGTGACGGAGACCAGGATCACCAGGTAGTTCCCGTTCAGGTACCAATCCCTGGAAGCAGAGGCAAGGGCATGCTCACACCCGATGTAGGATGCACGTTCGGAGGACCCCTCTGCCCTCTGCAGGGCTGGCACCCCTGAAATCTTTGGCCTGGCACCCGTGGTCCTCTGAGCCTGTGAGCCCAGGGATATGGGCACCCCCTTGAGGCCATAAGGCATCCCTGCACCAGCGTCTGTGGGGACATGTGAGATGCCATCTCCAGGGACAGCTGAGATGGCAACCCCTGGGGCTGGACCACTCTGCTGTGGGACCCCAAGGCCAGCATCTCTGCACCTCTGAGGAGATGTCCCAGGGAAGGGGCACCTCCTGGAGCCACAGAGATCTCTGTGCTCACACCTCCAGGGACCCCTAGTGCCAGCACGCCTGGGACCCCCATGCAGGCACCCCTGGGGCAATGTGCCCCGCAGGAGGAGGAACAGGTGGGCTGATCCCAGCAGGATGTGAGGGGCAGGGATTGGAAGTTCATCCCGGACTAATCCTGCCTGGGGGCTTATTCAGCACTGACAGTGAGCAAAAATAGCATTGGCTTTAATGCCATTAATCCCTGCCAGGGGCTGCACAGCTGGAGCAGAATCCAGGGCAGGGATGCAGTGGGAGGAGGACGGGGTGGGTGACACTCACGTGGTCTTCTCCTCCAGGTTGAGGAAGGTCTGGATGACCAGTGGCACCTCAGACTTGACAATGTACAGGTAGCTGGACATGGCTGCGGGCAGAGGAGGGCAGCGTGGTGGGGGGCTGCCACATGTCCCCACATCCCCTCCACATCCCATGCCCTGCGCTCACCTCCAATATTCTGCAGTGTGATGGCAATGGCTGCAGCCAACTTGCCCGGTGTGCCAAAGGCTCGGAAACCCAACTGCTCATAGGCACGGATGCCTGTGGGATGGAGACACGGGGGTGAGGGCTGAGAGGTGAGATGGGGCTGTCAGGACGGCAGGGGGCATCGCACTCACCCACGATGCCGGAGGATTTCAGCAGCAGGTGGATGGAGTAGCTGGACAGCAGAGCCACGGCCGTCAGCAGGAAGCTGCGAGGGGACAGCGCTGTCACCAGCCGCTCCTCGGGCACCTCGGCACCCAGGGGACATCAGTCCCCATGTCACCATGAGGCCCCCGTCCTGGCAGCACTCACAGGAAGAGGATGATGCCGGTGTTGGCCATGGCGTAGGCCAGCCCTAGGATGCCGCTGCCCATGATGGCATTGCTCAGGTTGAAGACAGACATCCCAAACGACGTCTTGCCTTCGAACTGTGTGACAAAGTGGGGATGGTGACACAAGGGGGAGATGCTGCCAAGGGGCACCCAGGGGGCCCCGCGCTGCCACTCACATCCGTGAAGTGTGTCTGCTTCTTCTCAGTGCCGTGGGGCAGGAACTCCTCCATCTCCGCGCCGCACTGATTCTCATCAAACCTGGGTGCAGAGGGAGGAGCGGGGCAGTTGGGCTGAGCAGAGCTGGGCTGGATGCAGCCCTTCCAGCAGCACCTCACAGCACCCAGCTCCCCAGGGCCCCAAGAGCAGTTCTCCAAGCATCTCAATGCCCTGAGTCCCATAGGCACCCTGAGAACCCCATGTGTGCCCCAGGCCCCTGAGCACTCCGAGCATTCCAAGTGCCACGAACAAGCCCAGCATCCCAAGTGCCTGGAGATTCCTGAGTCTCCCCAGGTGCTCTGAACACACCAAGACTTCTAAGCCTTCAAAGCACCTCCCCAAGCACTACAAGCACCCCAGGTGCTCCAAGTGCCCCAAGCAGCCTGGGTGCTCCAAGGAGCCCAAGTTTCCCAAGTGCCCAAAGAACCTCAAGAACCCTGAGTGTTCTGAGCTACTCAAGAACTCTGAGTATCCCAAACGCCCCAGTCTCTACAAGAACTCATGCCCCAGGTGCTCCAAGTGCCCCAAGCATCTCAAGTGACCCAAGCATCCCAAGAACCCTGAGCACCCCAAGTGTCCCAAGCCCGCAGATCCCAGAGCCCTCAGCCCCAAGCAGGGGACTGGCTCACCAGCCAGGTGCCCAGCCCCAGCTGAAGAAGTTGCTTGTCCCCAAGCCTCTACCTGTCACCAGGCAGTGAGGGGACACTGGTCGTGCCGAGCGCAGCCGTGTGCTTCCCGTTGGGCACCAGCTCCACCATCTCAGCCTGGACGGGCGGCTCTGGGCCCTCCATGGCAGGCACAGGACTCCTCGTGGCGTGGCGAGGCGTGGGGTCCGGCTCCGGGTGGGAGCTGCAGGGCCTGGTAGAGGAGTCTTCGTTATCAGGGCAGCACTGGGAGCAATAGGGATGGGACCCCCGCGCGTCCCCTGTGAGCTTTCAGCCTCCTGCAGCACTTTCCCTTCCAGCACCAGCGTGTGGGATGGGGCAGGGAGCTCAGCGACCCCCGCGTGAAGCCCTAGTGCTGCCGGGTGCTGCGGCGGGGGCTCAGGGGCACGTCAGGGCTGGCACCGGCAGAGCAGGAAAGCGCAAGGCTGTGAGACGAGTCCTTGGCAGGGGATGGCGGCCGGGCTGCTGAGCGGGGACGCCTTGGCAAGCGGCACAAAGCCGCCTCTGTGCGAGCCCAGCCCTCCCCGCCCCGCTGGGAAACGGCACAGGGCTGCTTTCTGGGGCAGGCTGGCAGCCGGGCCGTGGCCCCACTGCCCCCCGCTGTCCCCTGCCACCCTCTGTGTCCCCGCTACCCTGTGACGGGAGTCCTCCCCACCAGGGGTTCACACATCAGAGCCCCATCCATGGGTATAGATGCATCATCCAGCTTCAGGGTGAGATGGCTGGGATGCAGGATGGTCCCAAGCCCCAAGAGGACACAGCCACCCCATCATCCCACTGCTGCAGGTCCACATGAAGATCAGGGACTGCACCCATCCCACACACCAGCACTTGGGGTTGTGCAGTGGTCCTGGGGACTGCCTGGCTCTGTGTGTGTCTCTGCCCAATACTGACACCACAGGCTTGGGGGGGTGCTCCCCCAAGGGACAGCAGCCTCCAGGCACACCAGGGAAGGGCTGTAGCACCCCAACCTCTGTGGGTCAGTCCCATCACCGCCCTGTCCCCACCACCTGGGGACCAAAGAGCCCTGGGGTCACTCCGGGCCACACACAGCCCAGCAGCATCTGCTAGCACTGGAAGGTGATGGGGTTGAACCACGGGTGGGAATGCGGCACCAGGCCACCCCTCTGCATGGCACCTGTCCAGGTGGGGAAACTGAGGCACAGCAGGGCCCCAGGACAGCAAGGCCAAGCCCCGTGGTGGAAGAGATGAAACCACAAGCGGCCGCTGGGTGATGATTTATCCCCTCCACTGGGCCTCAGCTTGGGCTGCATCCAGGCACGGACGGGGCTGCCAGCACGTCCCAGCGCTGCCGTTAACTCCGCTCCTTCCCACCGCCGCCGGCACGTCCCTCGCCCGGCCCCCAGTGTCCATCCACAGTGCCAGTGCCAAGCTGTGAGGTGCCCGTGCCCCCCGCTGCAGCCCCCTCCTGCTTATGGCTACGTCCAGGGGCCGCCAGCCTCCCCCAGCACACCCGGCCCCATTTGTCATGCTGTGAGCGTCGCCCCCGGCTTCCTCCCGCCGGCAGTGCTGGCACGGCTCCGCAGCACTCACTGCCACCTCTGCGCCTGCCGGCCTTTGGTCTCTGCTGGTGGCACTGGGGAAGGGGCGAGGGACCGGTGACGCGTCGGTCGTGCCCCTCGTGGACACTGTTTGCTTTGTGATAAGGTTCTGTAGAACAGCAAATAGATGGCGTGGCGACGGCCCTCAGCCTGGGGCCTCATGGGGCTGCCCATAGCGGGGCGGTGGGCACCACCACCACCCAGGGACAGCAGGGAAGCAGTGCCCACAGGGATGCCTCTCGCTGTGCCATCAGCTCCCATGGGTCCAACCATCACTTGTCACCAAGCTCAGTGACGCCACATCCACCCCTGTCTCAGTGCCACCCCGTGCACCACGGCCAACACCCTGAGCCCCAAAGCTCTGCAGTGCCCAGACCCCAACCCGTTAATCCAGCACACCAGGGTGGGGGACGCAGCATTCTGGTGCTGTAATCCGGATTTAGTGCCAAGCAGCAGCAGCTGCTGCCCTGCAGTGCTGACAACCCAGCACCAGGATGGGGGCTGCACACCCCCCCCGTGCCCACAGGCTCCAGCACTACTCGGGTGTCACCGCGGTGCTCTCATGTTCCCAGCTCAGTGTGACGGCAGCAGCACCTCAGAGGCACAGCAGCACGGTGATGGCATGGCTGCTGGCACTGCCTGGGGTCCCTGTGCCAGCCTCACGCCACCACTGGCTGCCCTCCCCCCGCCCAGCACAACACAGACCTGTGTTTTTCTCCTGACCTGGCTTCCTAAATTTAGCACCCTGCCCTACTCTTAGCTACGTGCTGCGCTCCCACCTCCCAACACAGCGAGCACAGCCACCCTTCATCCTGCTGGGGTGAGGCCCTCTATGGGCAACAAATGGCTCTGGTTGAGACCCTCAGGAGATAGGAGACCACCATGAGGTAGCCCCTCCCCTCTCCTCCCCTCCTCATAGTCCAGTGGTGGACATAATGAGGCTGGGGATGCAATGGGGACAGAGGGGAACATCCAGCAGCACCACAGAGCCCAGCATGGGCACTCAGCCGAAGGGCGGGGGGACAACACACCATGCTAGTGGCCAGTGGCCTGCCAGCCTTGGGCACACCTCCTGCAGCCCCAGGCCTGGCCATGACCCCACTGTCATCACTGAGGCCCCATGGCCATGCGGGACAGGGAGAGGGTCCCTGGGACTAAATGTCCTCTGAATGTCTCAACACCGTGGCCATGGGCAGCCCCATCATGCTGGTGGCCATGGTCCACTCCGAGCTGGCCAAGCCCCTGTGCCATGCATGCTCACTCCAAACCAGTGGTGCTTGCCTCATTATTGGGATGGAGCTCAGCCCTTTTCCAGCAGTAGACATGCTGGGGTTGGAGACGTGATGGGGACAGTAGTGGCACCATGAGCAGAGGGTGGCACAGATGGCACATCCCCCTCTGGAGGGCTATGGGGAAAGCAAGGCACATGGTGGGGCACAGGACAAAGGTGCCAAGTGCGTGGCAGAGCTGATGCCACCTGGAAGGGGCAGGGATTAAACACGCAGACTGCCTGAATCCACGATTTGAGCTTTCCCATCACACCTAGGAGGGATGACAGCTCTAAAGCACACCTTCATCAAGCACCCAGCACCCAAAAACACGCACCACCATCCGCTGGGGTCACAGCTGTCCCCAGCCCTGCGTCAGCAGCCCTGCGGTGTCGCGGATGCGGGGGTGGCCGGGACCCCGTGGTGAGAAAACAGAGGGCAGGGGCCTCTGTTTTCTCAGTTCGAGGAGTCCGTGGGATCCCAGTCCTCCCCCCGGTCCCCCCGCGCCAAGGAAAACAGCCTCGGCCGGGGCCCGTTTGTTTGCCGTGGCCGCTGCCCCAGTGTGAGTGCAGCTGCAGCACGGCCGGGCGCCGCGGGACCTTTGCACCTGAGCCGGGCTCCGTGCGGCGGCAGCACCCCGATGCCAGCCCCGGGCACCCACACCGACCCCCATCCGCCGCCGGGGGGCACGGCCGGCAGCAGGGCACCGTCTCACGGTGACGGTCCGTGCGCCGACAGATGCGACAGCCGCGTTCGGGCACCAGCCGGCCGCCAGTGGAAAATTCCCTTCTCCTCCTCCGCGTGGGCACGGCAGCTCTGAAGGCCCGGGGCCGCCCCGTGTGCCCGCAGAGGGGAGCCCGGCTCCGGTGCCTCAGTTTCCCCCGGAGCTGTGCTGCCATCCCGCAGACACACACGGAGCTGCGGACGTCACGGCAGCGTTGTGCTCTGCCCTAAAAATACCCGCACGGCACACACGGCCCCACCGCGTGGGAGCCCCTGACACCCGATGCGGCCGCCGCACTTTCCAGCACTCACACACACACACACACACACATACACACAGTCACACACACACACACGCACCCCGCTGGCACGGCTGATTAAAAATTAAAGCGGAAAATAAAAGGGGGGGAAAGAAAGGAAGGAAAAAAAAACAGGGGAGGGGAGCGGGGGGGTCCGAGGGGCTGCTGCGAGCAAAGCGGGCTGAGAACCACCAGGAGCGGCGGGGCTCCCCCGGGGGCTGCAGCTCTGCCTTTTTATGAGCATTCGCAGGATTTTTTTCCTACGTTGTGGGAGGATTTCAGCAGCTGGAGAGGGAAGAGGGAGGTGAAGCAAAGCAAACAGCCCCTGCGCTGCTCCGGCTGTGCCACCTGCGAACCACTGCGATGTGGGGCGCGGCGTGGGGCAACGTGCCGTGGGGCAGCACGCCGGGAGGCGGCGGCTCCGTCCTTCTGCAGCATTCCCGGCTCGGGGCTCCGAAGGAACTTTTGGAGTTAGGGGAGGAGGAGGTGAGCGGCGAGGGGGTGACACGGACGGGGAGGGGGGGGGGGGGACCTATTTGCAGCCTTCGCTCCCGGCACGGGGTAGGGGGAAAGCGGGGAGAGCGCTGCGATGCGGCTCCCGTCGGTCCTACCTGCCCGACCCCTCGGTGCTGCCTCGCTGCCAGGCCCAGCTGCGTGCCGAGCGTCCGGCAGATTACCGAGTCTCCTCCGGCCCTAATCCCGACAGAGCGGGGATTAAACGGGAGCCCAGGCCCGCCCCTCGTGCCACGGCTCCCAATCTCCGTGCAGCGCTAAAGCGGACCTACAGGGAGGCCGGTGGCGAGGGGGAGGTGCGAGGGCTGGGAACTGGCGGGCACCGGAGAGGGGAGGGGGGGCACAAACGTGGGTGACTCCGGAGAGGGGGGAGAAGGGGAGCAGAGGGACACTGCTGTCCCCCCTCCCCGGAACCCCTTCAGGGTTCCCTGCTTGCGCTGAGGGCACCTTTTACCAATGAAATACTGGGGTTTGTCCCCCCAGAAAGGGCCCTAAAGAGGATATCTCTGCTTTGAGGGCATCCCGAGGAGCCCGGGGCTGCTGTTTCCCTTACTGTGGGTCCCAGGCACTGCGCGGGACTCAGAACCCTGCTTGCTGGCACTGCACCCCGCTTCTGGCCATGGGCTTTTGCTTAGGGGGAAATCTGCGCTGCAGCGTTGGGGCTCTATGGGTGGCTGTCCCTGTGCCATCACGCCCAGCGGGCCGCCTGCTTTGCGAGATTGTTCCTCACACACCCCTTATGCTGCAGCACCACCAACCAACGAGGCACCTCGCCGCCCCCGAGGCCTGCCCCGCATGGCTCTGTGGGGCCGCATTTGCGTCCCATGCATCTCTCCTATGAAGCAGATCGGTGGACCCAACGAGCGTGGCGCTCGCCCACGTCCCGCTCCCCAGCACGGCGAGGGCGGCACCGGGGTGGGTGCTGCACGTCCCGTGGACACCCGCGGCCGTTCCTGCCCCCCCACGTGCCCGTTGCCACCGCTCTCATTCGGTCGGAGACATCCATTAACTAATTTCTAATAACGGCATCATGCGTAAGTGCTGAACCAGCGCTGGCTGGCGTGCTGGGGCGAGGCGGCCAGGTTCGACGCGGGGGGGTCAGGACAACCAGAGCTGCTGTGCTCCATCCGCTTAACCCTCCCCGCCCCAGCGAGGGCGGGCACCCAGCAGCCACGTGGCACCGTGCCTCGTCCGGGGCTGTAAACACAGCCGGAGCTGCCGCCCTGAGCGCAAACACAGCCACAGTCTGAGCCTGGTGGGGATGGGATGCGATGGAGACAGGGCTCAGACCGCCGTCACTTGGAAATACGGCCTGTGGTCTTCAGCCCCGCGGTGTCATCCTCTCCCTCGTGCCCTGTCACGCTGTGCTTCTGCTCCTCTCCTTCCAGATGAATGCGAGCCATGCCCAGCTGGGCTCTGTGGGAAATCGGAGCAGTGAGGAGGAGGGAGAAAAGTCGCTGAGCCCTGGGACTGGAGCACATAGAACCACAATCATGGAATCATAGAATCACAGGATCATGGTTGGGTTGGAAAGGACCTTACAGCCCCCACCCCTGCCGTGGGCTGCCTGCCCACCAGCTCAGGCTGCCCAGGGCCTCTCCATGGCACCTCCAGGGATGGCACCCACAGCTCTGGGCAGCACTGCCAGCACCTCGCTGCCCTCTGAGCAAAGAATTTCCCCCTAGCATTTCACCTACATCTCCCCCTTTTTAGTACAAAGCCATCCCCCCTCATCTTATCCAACTATGTCCTTGTAAAAATTCCCTTTCCATACAGGAAAAGGGCTTTCCTGTAGCCTCTTCAGGCACTGGAAGGAGCTGCTGTAAAGTCTCCTCAGAGCCCCCCCTGGGCTGAGAATCACAGAACAAACTCAGAAGCACAGAACCACCCCACTATCTGTGCTCTGCTCCTTCTATCTGCCCTCACCAGCGCTGCCCCGTGTCCAGCTCCCAGGCAGCCCCAGCCTTATGCTCTGTGTCACTGCACACGAGCCCACGCATGGGATCAGTGGCCCTGAGAGCCGGCCCCGCCTGGCGCTGGATGAGGGCAGCCAGGACGGGGGCCGGGGCAGCTCTGAGCATCCTCAGCCATGAAGGACGGGCACCGGGCGCCGGGGGCTGGATGGGGTCATGCTCCGCTTCCTGGCATCCGACCTTCCTGCAGCTGAGACGGTGATGGTGGGAGCACACAGCTGAGGGAACAGCTTCATCTGCAGCCCCGTGGCTGCTCTAAAGCATGACGCCTCTATCACCTCTCCTTGTTGGGGACAAGGCAGTGGGTATCTCCGGTCCCGGTGCCAGGTGTCACCGCCCGCCCTGCTGGAGGGACCGGCACAGCTCTCCTCCACCACCATGCACACTCTGTCCTGCAGCCGGGCACAACAACAACAAGGAATAATTGGTTAATGCGATTTCAAAACATGATTTGCAATTATAACTCACCAGAGAGCATTCAATGGCCCCACACACCGGGAGAGTGTTTTTCTCCTTCATTTCTTCCTGGAAACTCTAACCCAATTAACTTTACAGAAGCCAGGAGCAAAACACGGCCCCACAGACCCGGCGGGGTGGATTTATCACTGCACTCAATCACGGCCTCCCCAGCACGTCCTGCAGTGCTGGTGATGAGGGACGTGGGGATGGGGACGAGGCGCAGCCCGGTCCTGGCTGCTGTGTGCCATCTCTGCTCAGACAGCCCCAAGTCCCACCAAGGGGATGAGCAATGCCCAGGTTGGCAGTGTCCCTCCTGCACCCGACACCGTCGCTCAGCTCCATCCCCAGCCCAGGCAGTGATGTCACTGCTGCCCCACAGCCCCACAGGGCCGGGCATCCCCACGTCCCTGCATCCTGGCCCCACGCCCAGACCCCTGTTCCTGAGCTCCCTGCCAGGTTTGCCCTTCACAGGTGCTGATCATCACCACTAAACAAACAACCTAATGATGTTCCCAAACTGCTCCCTGCCCTACTGCTCCCGGTTCCCACCAGTGTCCCCTGTTTCCAGGCCCCGCTGCCCTTCCTGTCCCCATAACCCCAAGCTCTGCCACTGCTGCCTTTCCCTCGAGCGGTTTGAGAGGCCGCAGGTGCTGCTGCCGCCCTGCACATGTCCCTAAACGTGCCTGGGCCACACATGGGACGAGGCCTTGGGGACACCAGCTCTCAGTCAAGCCCTACTGGGCACAGGGTTAATGTTTAGTGGGGTAGAAGAGGGCCCTGTGTAGGGTGGGAAGGATGTGTGGTGTAGCTGTGGGGTGCTCACAGCCCGGGCCCCCCAGCATGTTTCCCAGCAAGCAGCCGTGCGGAGCAGAATGGAGCTGGGCCATCCCGGGGGGCAGCACTGGCAGCAAGGAGCCACAGATGGCCGGGGATCTGGAGACCGGGAGGAGAGGGGGCATGGGGGGGTCCCAGATGGGTGGGCACCAGCACTGACTTTCTCGGGTCCTGCCCAAGGAGGGGCCCATCACCTGTGCATGACAGCGGTGTCCCCACCATCCTCACTCTTCCCTGTTACTCATCCCTTCCTCTGCGTCCCACTCTTCCCCTCCACTTTTCCCCTTCTTCCTCAATCTCTTCCACTCCATCTCCTCCTCCCCTTTCCCCTTCATCCTCTCCTCCTCCTCTACTCCCTTCCCTTGCCTCCACTCCTCCCCCCATCCTTACCAAACCCTTCCTTCTCTTCTCCTCCTTCCCTTTTCCTCTACCCCTTCCTCCTTCTATCCTCCTCTTTTCCCCCTTTCTCTCCAACCCCTTCCACTTATCCTTCTCCTCCTTCCCTTTTCTCCTTCCCCTCTCCTCCTCCTCTTTCCCCCCCTTCCTCCCTGCCGTTTCCTCCCCTCTTCCTCTTTTTCCCCTGCCGTTTCCTCCCCTCTTCCTCCTCCCCTTCTCCCCGTTCACCCCACCTTCTCCAACCCCTTCCTCCTCCCCTTCCCCCCCCCTCCCTTTTCCTCTTTCATCTCTACCCCCTTTCTCCCCTCCCCTCTTTCCCGTTGGTTGCACCCACGGCCTTGACCCGTCCCCGCGGCCGTCCCCGTGTCCCCAGGGCCGTCCCCACGGCCGAATAAACAACGGACGGCCCCGTCCAGCCCCCGCCCGCCCCCCGCCGCTCCCAGCGGGGCCGCCCCGAGGGCTGAGCGATGAGCCGCGGACGGGACCCGGCTGCCCCCGCGCGGCGGCGGCGGGCCGTGCGGTGCGGTGCGGTGCGGTGCGGTGCGGGCCGTGCCGCTGGGCTGAGGCCGTGCGGACCCCAGCGGGGTGCTGCCGGCGCGGGGCTCCCACCCACGGGCGTCCCATCACTCTGCGTGCACCCTTCGCTCCAGTTCCGTAGCGCCTGGAGCAGTTGGCAGCCGGGACACGGCCCTGTTCCCGCGGGCACTGTCACCCAAAGAGCCGGCCGCGACCTCCCGGAGCGGTCCCACACCCACGGCCGGGCAGGGCACGGGGCACGGGGTCGGGCCGCGGGGCTGCGCTGACATTTCCCAGGCGCCGCGGGCAGGGAGCGGGGCCAGCGCGGCCGTCAGCGCCGTGCCCCGTCCCGTGGGGGGCACGCAGCACACTGCGCCCTTTGTTGGGGACGGGGATCCGTCCCCGCGGCCCTCCCTCCGCCCCCGCCCCGGCCTGGCACCCGGTGGCAGATCGGGATAAAGGGAGGACGGCAGCCGCGGCCCCGTCCCAAGGCAGCAACGGGGACGGGAGGCAGAGGTGAGGCTGCGAGCGGGGGGCTCTGGGGAGCTTCCACGCCGCGCTGGGTGCTGCCGTGGGGGTGGAGGCACCGGGACACTTTTCTCGCGGTGTCCGGGCCCGGAGGGGCCGTTGCGATGGGTGTCCCGGTTGGGATGATCTGGCCGGCACGGGGTGGGGCGGTGGGGGTGGACCCGGTACAGCAGGGACGGTGACACGGGATTAGCTGGCACGGCCGGAGCAGGCCTAATCCTGGCAGGAATGCGCAGGAGCCTTGCTGGGAGTGGGTCCCTCGGTGAGGGACCGAGGGGGGGCTGTGCTGAGCCCTGCGGGGTTCCTGTGTGCCACATCGCTGTCCCGGAGCCAAGGGAGCCAGCCCAGCTCAGGGGGAGATGGCTCTGGATCAGGGCTGCCCCGTGTCATTGCTGCGTGCCAAGGGCACAGCTCGCATCCCGGCGTGTCCCATCCCCACCAGGCTGCACGAGTCCCCACTCCAGGCCCCGTGTGCCCCCGCCAAGCAGGGGCTGCCGCTGGTGGTCTCTGTGCTGCCAGCAGGGCTGAGCAATGGTGGCTGTCCCCGGGAGGCCCCCTCTCACTGCACAGACAAAGAGCATCGCCGGGGTCTGCCCGGGGATCGGAGACAGAACTGTGCCGAGGAGCAGCGGGGCGGAAAATCGATGCATTCCCGCATTCCTGGGGACGGGAGGAGAGATCCAGGGACACACCATCCCATCCCGTGACCCCATCAGCGACCCACCCGTCCCCGTTACGCGGGAGCTGGTGTTTGTGTGTGTGTTTGGGGGGGGGGGGCAGCGGCAACGTGGCACCCCCTCCCCCCTATGGGTTTGCCCGGCCCTGGCAGCTTTGGAGCTGTTTTTCCGGGACACGGCCGCGGCCCTGTGACGCCTGATGGCTTCTGCAGGTGGGGCCGCTGCTGGCGGGGCCTGCCGAGCCGCTGGCACCGGCTGCGGGCTGCCACCGCGCCACGTCCTGCCGCTGGAGGCAGGGAACGCGCCCCGACCAGGGACCGGCACAGGGATGCCCAGGGGATGGACGCGTCCCACCGCCGCAGCTGGCGATGGGGACGCGGTGCTGAGGGCGGCCGATCCCGGCCTCTCGTCCCGCGGCGCCTCGGGCAAAGTCTTGCGACGCAGCAACCCGTGACGCGGCGTCCTCGTCCCCGTGGAGCTCGGCCAGCACCCACCCGCTGCCGCCGGGACGAGAGCGGGGTGGCCCTGGCAGCGTCCCTCCACGGCCCCCCCCCCCGGCACAGCCGCTGCCGGCACCTCTCAGCACTTGCTATTCTTGGCAGCAGAGGCTGGAAAATGGGAGGCAGCGCAGGAATTTTGTTTGCTGCAGCCTGGGCCCGCGCCAGACATCTGGGCTGCAGCTGAGCGCGGGCCACCCCCGCACCCCCCCCGGGCCCTGGAGACCGCAGCTGCCCTCGGGCGTGCCCGGCGGGTGGCACCGGGGTGGCACGGCCACGGCACGGCGGGCGCTGGGTGCGGGGGAACGTGGAGGGAGGTGGAGGGCACGGCCGTGCGGGCAGAGCGTGCGTGAATCAGTGCGTGGATCAGTGCGTGCATCAGTGCACACACAGCGGGCGTGCCGGCACGGCGCGCGTTGGTGAGCAGCGAGGGCTGAGGCTGCACTCCGCGTGCCGGTGCAAGGCGCGTGTGCGTGGCAGGAGGTGCGCTGCGTGCGCATTTGCACGTGTGTGCGGGTGTGCGCATCCATTTGCGCGCGTTTGCTTACGGATGTGCGTGTGCGTTTGCACGGCTGCACTCACACACCTGCGTGTGCGAGCCTGCGTGCGCGCTTGCACACGTGCGCGTGCTCTCGCAGGTGTGTCCGCAGGTGCTCGCAGGTGGCCGCGTGCCCGCGCGTGTTTGCACGTGTCCGCACGCGCCCGTCCCCCCGGGCCGCCCCCCGCCGCCCGGCCCCGCCCCCGCCCCGCCGGGGCCGCCCCGCCGCCCTCCCGCGCTGCCGCGGGGCGGGGCGGGGCCGTGCGGGACCGGGCCGAGCCGCGCCGAGCCCAGGTGGGTGCAGCGGGACGGGGCGGGGGGACGCGGGGCGGCACCGGCGGCTCCTCGGGACGGCGGGGGGCGCCGAGCGCGGCGGGGTCGGGGATCGCCCTTCGCGCTGTCAGAGGGGCCGCCGCTCGGCCCGGCCCGCAGCGGGCGCGGAGCGCGGCGGGCAGCCCGTGCAGCGTTCCGCCGGCGCGGGGCCGGGCGCCGCGTGCGGGGCGTCGCGGTGGGGATGAAGGAAGGTTTAACGACGGGGAGCGCGGCGGGGTCCGCCCGCTCGGCCCGACGGCACCCGGCGAGCCGTCCCCTCCGTGCCCGACGCGGGGCAGCGCCGGCAGCCCGAAGCGGGGCCGCGGGCGGGGGGCCGTAACCGGAGCCGACTTCCCCCTCGCTCTGCCCGCAGTCCCGGCCATGAGCCGCCCGCCGCTCCTGCTGCTGCTCCTGCTGCTGCCCGCCGCCCGCTGCCCCGCACCTGCCGCCACCCCGCGCCTCCGGCTGTCCTTCCCGGGTGAGTGTGCGGCGGGGCGGGCGGGGGAGGAATGAGCGCTGCAGGTGCAGCCCCGCGCCGCGGCTCCGTGCTGCTCGGCGCCGGGCACCGAGCGGGGCACCGTCCCGCTGCCCTTCGGCCGTGGGTACGGGGTCCCGGCCCGCAGCCACCACAAAGAGTCGTTTGTTCCCACCGCGAGGGATTAGTTCGGCAGGGCAGAGAAAAGGCCCTTTCTCCCCCCCCGGCCGCCCGCTGAGAGAGATGGATGGTGGGACGGTGGGCCGCTGCGGGGGCGGCCAGGCCGGGAGAGCCGGTGGGACGGGTCTGGGGGAGGGGATGGGGCGGCGGGAGCGGGGGGGGGTTGCGGTCCCTGCCCAGGCACCTCGGGGTCGGTCACGCACGGAGCTGGAGCTCGGCTCGCAGCCCTCGCCGCACGCAGGAATGGGGTCCGGGCTCCCAGGAACGGGGTTGTGCCATCGGGATGGGAGCGCACCCTGGGGATCCGTCCGTGGCGGGGCTGTGTTGGGCAGGGCTGAGCAGGGTGGCCCGGCCCTGCAGAGCTGCGGGCCCGCCACGGGCTGCGACTCTTCCAGCTGGAGCGCTCGTGCTGCTACGAGGCCCTGCTGCTGGATGAGGAGCGCGGCCGCCTCTTCGTGGGCGCCAAGAACCACCTGCTGTCACTGAGCCTGGACAACATCAGCCAGCGGGACAGGAAGGTAAGAGGGGCGGGTGGAGGTGGGGGTGGCATCCCGTGGTGTGATGTTTGGGGTTGGTGCCCTTGGCTGGGCTTGGGGGGCTGCCACCCTTCCTTCCCACCCACAGATCTACTGGCCGGCTCCGGTGGAGTGGAGAGAGGAGTGCAACTGGGCCGGCAAGGACATCACAGTGCGTGCGGGATGGGGCGGGCGGGCAGGGTGGGGGGCTGCAGAGAGAGCTCGTTACCACCCTGCGCCCCCAGGCCGAGTGCATGAACTTCGTGAAGATCCTGCATGCCTACAACCGGACCCACCTGTACACCTGCGGCACCGGCGCCTTCCACCCCACCTGCGCCTTCGTGGAGGTGGGCCAGCACACCGAGGTGGGATGTGGTGAGATGCGGTGAGATGTCACGGTGCGGCATGGCGCAGCACGGCACTGCCAGCACTGACCCCACTCCCCCAGGACCACGTCTTCAAGCTGGATGTGCGACGCGCTGAGGATGGCAAAGGGAAGAGCCCCTACGATCCCCGGCACGCAGCCGCCTCCGTTCTCGTGGGTAGGAGGGCAGCAGGGGCGCTCCGGGGCTCTGGCAGGGGCTGGCGGAGCGGCTCCCAATGACCCTTCCCTTGGTGCCCTCCAGGTGAGGAGCTCTACTCAGGGGTGGCCACCGATCTGATGGGGCGCGACTTCACCATCTTCCGCAGCATGGGCTCCCGCCCGTCCGTCCGCACGGAGCAGCACGACTCCCGCTGGCTCAACGGTCAGTGCCGGGGGGGCTCTGCGCCCGGTGGGTCCCTGCAGGCACCTACAGGTCTGGATGTGCCACCCCGTCCACTCGCAGAGCCCAAGTTCGTGGATGTTTTTTGGGTGCCTGAGAGCGAGAACCCCGACGATGACAAAATCTACTTCTTCTTCCGTGAGACGGCGGTGGAGCGGCAGCAGGGGCTGGGCAAGGCCAGCATCAGCCGCATCGGCCAGATCTGCAGGGTGGGTGCGGGCAGCCGCAGCAGGGCTGTGGGGTTGCGGTGCCATCCCTCAGTGGCCTCCCCTCACCCCACAGAACGACATGGGCGGGCAGCGCAGCCTGGTGAACAAGTGGACGACGTTCCTCAAGGCGCGCCTGGTGTGCGCCGTGCCCGGCACCGATGGCGCCGACACGCACTTTGATGAGCTCCGTGAGTGCCCGCTGTGCTGGCTGGGTGGTGCCCGCAGGGGCTGTACTGATGCTTCCCCTGCCCACAGGTGACGTCTTCCTGCTGCAGACGAGGGACAAACGCAACCCCTTGGTCTACGCTGCCTTCTCCACCTCCAGGTAACGCCCGTCGTGCGCCCTGCGTGTGCCACGTGCTGATCCTCATGCCCCATTTCTCTCCTCAGCTCCATCTTCCAGGGCTCGGCCATCTGTGTCTACACCATGGCTGACATCCGCCGTGCGTTCCTGGGCCCCTTTGCACACAAGGAGGGCCCCAACTACCAGTGGATGCCATACCAGGCACGCGTGCCGTACCCACGCCCGGGCATGGTACGTGGTGTGGCACAGGGTCCTGGGGGATGTGGGAAGGTTGCTGACCCAGCTCTGCCTCCCGCAGTGCCCCAGCAGAACCTTTGGCACCTTCAGCTCCACCAAGGACTTCCCGGATGAGGTGATCCAGTTTGCCCGGCACCACCCACTGATGTACAACCCGGTGCTGCCCCACGGCCAGCGGCCCCTCTTCCTGCAAGCCGGCGTGCCCCACACCTTCACCCGCATCGCCGTTGACCGCGTGGCTGCCGCCGATGGCCACTACGATGTCCTCTTCATTGGCACAGGCACGTGGCACCGTCATTCAGGGGCTGGGAGCCGGGGCTGCCCCCACGGTCCCCCCTCACCGACCTCCCTGCAGATGTGGGCACTGTGCTGAAGGTGGTCTCGGCACCGCAGCAGAGCTGGCACGGCATGGAGCCGCTGCTGCTGGAGGAGCTGCAGGTCTTCCAGGTGGGTCCCCGTGCTGGGGGCTGCGCATCTCCTGTGCCCTGTCTATAACCCTTGCTCTCCTGCAGGACGCATCCCCCATCATCAGCCTGCAGCTCTCCTCTAAGCGGGTAAGGAGGGGGGGGCTGAGCCCTGCCGGACCCACGGGCCCCATCGCAGGGGTGCTGAGCCCCCTTTCCCTGCAGCAACAGCTCTATGCCGGCTCAGCCACCGCCGTGGCCCAGCTGCCCCTGCACCGCTGCGGCGCTTACGGCAAGGCGTGCGCCGAGTGCTGCCTGGCACGGGACCCGTACTGCGCCTGGGACGGCACCGCCTGCACCCGCTTCGTGCCCAGCACCAAGAGGTATGTCGTGCCGGGACCCCGCGCCCGGGGACAAGAGCGCGCCGTGCAGCCCACGCCTCTCCGCAGGCGCTCCCGCCGGCAGGACGTCCGCAACGGGGACCCCAACCTGCTGTGCTCCGAAGGTGCGTGGGGCCGCGGGGCGCTGTACCGCGCCCGCAGCGGGGAGACGACGGACGCGGGGTCTCGTCCCGCAGAGCCGTCGCAGGGCCGCGTGCCCCAACGGCAGCTGTACGGGGTGGAGGGCAGCAGCGTGTTCCTGGAGTGCGTGCCCCGCTCGCTGCGTGCCCGCGTCGCGTGGACGTACCAGCGCGGTCCCGACGCTCCCCAGCGCGAGGTAGGGGCCGTGCAGCGGGGCGGGGGGCGATCCCAGCCCCGTGCCCTGACAGCTGCCCGGGCCGCAGGTGCAGCCGGACGAGAGGGTGGTGAGGACGGAGCGGGGGTTGCTGCTGCGCAGCGTGCAGCGGCACGACGCCGGGCTCTACGTGTGCCGGGCCACCGAGCAGGGCTTCACGCAGCCCGTGCTGCGCCTGGCGCTGGGCGTCCTCGGCGCCGCCGCCCCCGGGGGCCGCGCTCCCTGGTACCGGGACTTCCTGCAGTTGCTCGAGCGGCCCGAGGCGGCCTGTGGGCGGCTGCGGCCCCCGCCTCCCGTCCCGGCCGGGCCCCCCGCGCGGAGGCGGGGCGGGACGGAGCCGGAGGGCGGTGCGGAGCCGCGGGCCGCCCGACGCCGCCGTACCCGGGGCGGACCGAGAGCCGAGCGCGGCCCACGCAGCGCCCCCGCCCGGTGAGGGCAACCCCGGGGTTGCTAGGAGCGGGCCGGCAGCGGCTCCCCGGCCCGGCTGGAGGCGCGGGGGGGTTGGGGGCGGAGAGCGGTGTATTTATTGACGGCTGGGAATGGTGGGGGGCGGCCCCGCACGGCGATGGTGTCCCGGCGCTCGGGTGGGCTCGGGTGGGGGCGGGCCGTCCCTCCGAGGCTGTACCGGTGGAGCTCAATAAAGCAGAGGAGGCTGCACGGGGCCCGGCGCAGCGGTGTGTGCCCACCCACGAGCGTCCCCCCCTTCCCTATCCTGCATGACGCCGGGCGCTTCTCCCCGCCCCTCAGCTGCACTTTCGTTTCCTGCAAAACCGAAACCCGAGCTCAGCACTTCCCCGGTTCAGCTCAGACCGGGCGATGACGGCAGCCCAGCCCCGCTCCCAACCCAGGGCCGGGTCCTGGCGCTGCGGGCTCAGCTCCGGTTCCCCGCAGTAACACCACAACCCTCCTGCCCGGCTGGCCCGGGGAACCTGGTGCTGCCCTCTGTCCCATTGCTGCCATCTCTCTCACTGGGCTGGGGCACGATCTGAGCCCCAGAAGGATCCCGCAGGAACCGTTTTCCCCCCTGCAGGCAGCACCATCCCAGAGCGGTGAGAGCACGCCGTCTCCGTGCTCCTTGGCGTCCAGGTTCCCCCCTCCTACCTCACACGAGGAGCACGAGGATGGTCCACAGGTTTTATTGCCGGGGGAAGGGCAGGGGCGGGGCTGGGGGTTAGGGTAGCTCAGGAGGACACGAAGCATCGGGGCAGGGGTCCTGCACCACCCCGCAGCCGCAGCAGCAGGTAGATGGTGCTGTGGGGCTGCACGCTGTAATGCTCCAGCGTGTGGTGGTTCTCCAGCTCACTGGTCCCATAGGTGAGGCGCTGCTGCTCCACGGGCAGGTTCTGGCGGGCATAGATCTGCTGTTTCAGCTGCTTCACAGTGTCGGTGGGCCGCACGGTGTAGACAGTGGTCCTGTTGTTGCTGTCCTTCACCAGAACCTCCATCTCCCGGGGCTCCGTGTGCAGCAGCAGCAGCACAGTGTCATAGAAGAGGCCACGGGTGGCCAGGCTGTCCTCATTCTGCAGCACAATCGAGCAGCTGCTGGGGTTCTGCTGCAGGGCCAGGCGCTGCTGGTAGCGGGGGATGCCCCACTCCTTCTCTATCTCCCCCTTCAGCTCCCAGACTGTGGCACTGGGGCTGACCTTCCTGCTCAGACTGATGCCCTGCAGCTGCTTCACTTGCACGGTCACAGGTCGGGCAGGCTGTGGGGACACAAGGCAGGTGGGTGACGGCCTTGGGGGATGGGACCACAGTGCTGCTGTGTGGGCAGCCCTACCTGCACATTCCAGGAGCGGGCATCACGGATGCAGGGCAGTGACACACAGCTCCGGGCAGCCTCCCTGGCCACCAAGTCCCAGCTCTTGTCTTGGCCCAGGATGCCAGTGGGGTCAGCAGGATCCAGGATGACGGGGCTGCGGGCACAGAGGGGGCCCTGCCATCAGCACACAGCCTCGGGAACAGAGCAGTGGGGTGGGGACACACTCCTCACCGGGGCTGGCGCAGCTGATTCTTCAGGTAGTCACCGACCTTCTCGTCCCGCAGGGAATAGTACTTCTCCCAGTAAATACAGATGTCCTGGTGCCGGCCGAGCAGCTCCAGCACAGTGCGGAAGCCCTCAGCCATGCTGAAATCCTCCCTGTTTGTGCCCTCCTCCCAGACGTAGATGGTCAGCAGCTCCAGCGCATACTTGGGGGGCAGCTTATCGTTGGGGTACTGCAGCTTCAGCATCTGGGGGCACACAGGAGGGCAGCTGGTGGGGCGGGGTGCCCTGGGGTGCGGGTGGGGGCACAGCGCAGCAGAGTAACCCCACTCACCTCCTTGTACCAGTGCTTGACCAGGCGCAGCAGGTCCTTCAGCTTGGCGGGGCGCCACTTCACAAAGTTCTTCTGCAGTTCTGTGAAGCTGGGGGAGAAATCACCAGGGCCGCAGTGCGTGTCCAACAGCTTCACATAGACACTGGGGTCCGGGGGGGCATCCTGAATCACCTGCCCTATGGGGTGAGAGACACCTCGATCCCCGTCCTGCACCCCGCAGCCCAACATATGCCCCCCGCCCTGAGCCCCCATCCCACCCCATCTCCTACCCAGCGCATCGTAGGCAGGCAGGATGTCCACGTCGATGGACTCTCCGGAAACGATGGAGGAGAGTGTGAGGCTGAGGGAGCGCGGTATGCCCCGGCTGTTCTTGTAGCTCGGTTGGCTGATGTTGACTGTGGACATCGTCGGGGGGCGCTCATTGAGCCGCCTCTCGATGATGGCGAGGATGCGGCCCCGCAGCTGCTCCTGCTCCTGGTAGCTGGAGAAGCAGTTAACGAAGAGCACCACGTCGGCATCCGAGTTGTTGCGCAGCGCTGTGCCCTTCCCTGACGAGCCGCCCTGCGAGAACACGGCATCGGCTCAGCCCCCGGCCCCCACGCCGAGGCGTAGAGCGGCGGGGGGCTGCGGGCACCTTGACGGTCTTGAGGACGCTGATGCCCTCGAAGCAGCGCTCCTTGAGGAAGTCGCAGATGTTCTTCACCGTCTGCCTCACCGCCGCGCTGAATTCCGGGCTGGGCTGCAGGTGGGCGGCCACCCAGCCCTCCAGCTGGTTCTGGGTCACCGTACCCAACCCCATCGCCAGCTGCACACCCAGCTCCATACCGCTCACTGCGCTCCGTCGCCGCCCGCCGCCGCTTAAAACCCTGCTGCCTCCGCCCCCACCCGGGTGGCGCCGCCCCTTGGCCCTTCCCCTTTCTCGCCCTCCCCCCGTTGTCCCCCCGGGGTACCCCTGGGAGCTCCTCGCGCTGCCCCCCCTTTGGGGGCGGTGGTCCCCATCTCCCACGACCCCGGGATGCGGCCACCCCGCAGCCGGCACGGGGCCCAGACGGCGTCCCTGCAGCCCCGATGGGACCTCAGGGACGGTGACACGGCGGCCGCCCTTTCGGTTTCGGTTCTGGCGCCGGTTTCGGTTCCGCGTCAGTTTCTGTTCCGATACGAGGAGCGGCCGCTGGAAACGAAAGTACGGGGAATGGGCGGGGAAAGGCAATAGCGACAGCGACGGGCGGGGGATGCGGGGGAAGACAGGGATGGGGATAGGAATGGGGATGGGGATAGGAATGGGGAAATGGATGGGGACAGAGATAGGACAAGGATGGGACAGGGATGGAGACAGAAATGAAACAGATGGGGACAAAAGTGTAACAGGGATGGAAGTAGGTGAGGACAAAAATGGGGACAGGGATGCAGACAACAATGGGACGGGAAGGTAAATGAATATGAAACAGATGGAGACAGAATAGGAATTGAGATGGGGACAGAAATGGGATAGGGACAGGAATGGGGACAGAAGTGGAACAGGTGGGGATGGAGCTGAGAAGTAAGGGTACAGGGATGGGGCATGGGTGCAACTGGGGATGGGACAGGGGAGGGATGGAGCTGGGGGACACAGCTGGACATGGGGATGGGCACAGGGGAGGGACAGGGATGGGGAAGGGATGAGACATTGTGGAATGGGGACAGAAATGGGGCAGGAATAGGATGGAGCTGGGCACAGAGCTGGGACAGGAATGGGGACAGAGACAGAAGAGGGACAGTGCCAGAGCTGGGGGTATGTTATGTGTGGGTACAACAGGGATGGGGCAGGGATGAGTCATTGAAGGGGACAGGGATGGAGTTAGATATGGGATGAGGATGGGAATGAGGATGGGGACAGGAAGGAGGACTTGGCAGGACGAGTCATGCCATCAAGATGGAGCTGCCTTGTGCCCAGCTCAGAACACTGGCTACCAACAGCACACATGTACAGTGGAGTATTTAATGCCTGGGGCTGCCCCACTGGCGGCTGTCCCCTCTTTTTTATTTCTTTTTTAACCAAAATTAGGATAACAGGAGAGGCAAAGGGTACCATCGCACTCTGTGCTGTGCCAGCTGTCTGCTACAGCCCCTGGCTGCCCAAACATGGCACAGTCCACAGGGCCAACTCCAGCTCTCTGTGCCTCCCAGGATCATCCTGGCACAGCTGGAGGAGCAGCAGCAGGCACCTGGGAACGTGGTCATGGTGGCGACATCCTAAGTCTCAATGGCAGGAGGTAATGATAAGGCGATGGGAGGGTTCCTCCTGCTGGGGCAGGTGCCCATCCTTGCAGCCTTTCCCTTTCTCCAGCAGTGCGTGACAGGGTCAGGGTTGCTCCTGCGTGTCTCAGGTTTTGGGCAATCCATATGGGGCTGCTCTGTGGGGCAGCTCAGCGGCGCTGGGTGCTGGCATTGAGGCGAGCCCAGAGCTGCCCGCTGGCCGCCCGCAGCTGGCGCATGGCGTCCTCCTGGCTCTCCAGCCACTGGGCCAGCGTCTGCACCGACTGGCTCTGCAGCACTGTGGGGAGAATGGGGCATGGTGGGGACCAGATGGTGGCTGTCCCCAGCCCCTGCCACCTCCCTACACCCTGCCCACAGCCACCTACCGCTCAGGTAGATGGCCAGCGTGGCCAGGACCAGGCTGGCCAGTGCCAGAAGGCCCAGCAGGGCGAGGAAGAAGGGATGCCCAGGGCAAGGGCAGACGGTGGGTGGTGGCACAGGGCGCAGAGTGGGCAGGTGTGGGGGACCATGGGGAGCACGGTGCAGCCGGGCACTGGATGGAGTCGGGCCATTCCCTGCAGCAGCAGGGAGAAGAGGGTCAGCACCTGCCCTCAGCCCCCTGTTCCGCAGCCCCTCGCCCTGTTCTTGTCACCTTCTGTGCCCTTGTGCCCAGCTGAGGCCCAGTGCAGGTCACTGATGGACGCCACGGGGTGCAGGCTGATGGCTCCGGGGTCCGTCCCATCAAGGTCAGTGGGCTCTGTTGGCACGGTGCCCTCTGCCCTGCCCACACCGTCTGCTGGGAGCAAGGAAAGGGGTGAGCACATCTCAGGTACCCCTGAGGTGACCGGAGGCCCCCAGCCACGATGACCACTCCCAGGAGCAGTGCCAGCCCTGGTACCAACCCAGCGCTCCTTGGCACAGGACTGCTGCTCCCAGGGTGGGGCCAGACCAGTGCTGGCCGTCCCCCAGCCGCGGCGCGCTGTCATCGAAGCAGTTAGCAGGAGCCTGGTGGCCGCACTCCCAGAGCCTCGTTAGTGCAGCTGGCAGCTGCACGGAGTGGAAAGTACTCCTGCCTCCGGGTACCTGGGGCCACTTTGAGCCTGCAGGTGCAAGCAGCCCCGTGCCAGACTGTCATTAGGTCTGGCAGTACCCATGGCACTGTGCTGGAGAGCTTGGAGATGCACAGTGGGAACAGCGGGTCCCATGCTGGCCCAGAGGTCCAGTGCCCTGTGGTGCGGTGCCATGTGTCCAGAGGATGGGGAGAGCAGCATGCAAAGCTCCAGCCCGCTCAGCGCTGTCTCAGGAAGCAGCTGGGGCAGAATGAGGGGATGTTTTCACAGCGTTTGCATGGTTGTGAGCATTGGGCAGGGCTGATGGCCTTGTGCCCACACCCAGGGTCAGGGCTGGTGCTGTGCCGGGGCCGCAGGGCTCCAAGGGGCTGGAGTGCACCGGGTCAGCGCCCTCCAGGGCTGGGGGCTTCTGGACCCCCCAAAGCACCCTGCAGGCACTACGGACCCAACCCCTCGCTGCAGGCTCCCCCCACCGCCTGCTCCTCTGCAGCCTGCGGTGCTGTGCCAGCCGCTGTCCCCTTCGTCCCACAGCACTCCGCACCCCTTCCCTCCCTGGGCTGGCATCCCTGTGGGGTGGGCAGCACTTGGCCGTTGCCATTGAGCAGCCCCAGTGACACAACTGCCCCAGCTGCCAGGGACCCCTCGCACCCCTCGCTGCTGCCAGCCTACCTTCCGCAGCCTCCCTGGGCATGTCCCCGGCCCCGCTCCCCTGCACAGCCAGGCAATCTGGGGCCTCCAGGAACCGGGCACTGCGCTCTTGGTGCGCCAACTGCTCTGCTTAAAATAGGATAGGATGAAATGTGTTTGGGGTGATAAAAATAGCTGTGGGGAGGGGGGCCCGGCAGCCGCGGGCAGCATGGTGCCAGCGTGGCGGAGGGAGGGCAGAGCTCAGGGCCCCTCATGCGCCCTTCCCTGGGCACCGGGCACAGCTGGGATAGGGAAACTGAGGCACGGATCTGTTCCCTCCTAAGCCATAGCAGGGGTCAGGGGTTCCTTGTGTACCTGACCTCGAGGCTCCCCCCAGCTTTGCCCATGAGGACAACGTAGCTGCAGCAGGATGGTTTATTTAAATTAATGAGCACAGGAAAAATCCATGCTGGCACAGCAGCCCCCAGCTCCGCTCACCAGCCCCAGCTGCTGCGCCGTGGGCAGGTGTCAGGGGCCTGGGGGCTGTGGTGCCCATAGAGGCTGTGGGTGGGTGTGGGGCAGGCGGCGTGGCTCCGTTGCTCCGGCTGAGTGCAGTCCTGGCCTGCCCAGCCCCGGTAGCAGTGGCAACGGAAGGGTGCCCAGGAGCCTGCCCCCAGGTGCAGCAGGATGCTCAGCTCCTGGGGCTGCCGCCGCACACAGCGCCCGTGCCCGTGGCACTGCTCCAAGCTGCACGCCTGCGCGGCTGCTGTCACGTTGGCCACGTAAGGCCCCAGGGTGGACACGAGGTAGTGGCGAAGGCTGATGCAGCTCTCCTGGGGGGAGGAGGCAGCCGTGAGGAGTGGCCCTGCAGGGCACCCCAAGCCGCCTCCTGAGCCTGTTGTGTCCGGCTCCGGTGGGGCGGTGGTGGCCACACTCACAGCCGACTGGGAATACGACATGTCACCCCACAGCACCACTCCGGCCGCCCCCAGTGCCGCGCTCTCCCCGATGGTGTGCTCCAGGTCAGCCTGCAAGAACATGGGGCCGTGTGGCCATGGGGGCCGCGCCGGGAAACCGAGCGCCATCCCCGGCCCTTACCGGCTCCAGGAAGCGGGGTGAGCGGCGGTAGGAGAGCCGTGAGTAGGCCACGACGGGCAGGTGGCCGGCAGCCAGGCGCAGGGCTTCACGCAGCCGGTGGTGCACGTAGCGGCGGCGCAGGCCGGGCGGCAGCAGCGGCGGCAGGTAGATGCTGGGGTAGAGCGCGGCCGAGGCGGCCCACAGCCAGCGCAGGCGGTCGTTGCGCCGCACCTCGGCCGGCCGGCAGCGCCCCGTGTAGTTGAGCACCTTGGCCCAGTCGCCGTTGAAGCAGTCGGGGAAGCGGTAGAAGCCCCAGAGTCCCTCCGGGCGCAGGCTGCGGCTCAGCAGCAGCGTCTGCTCCATCAGCGCCCGTGCTGCCCGCTCAAAGGCCCGCCGGGCCTCCCGCCGCCCCCCGCCCCGCTGCCGTGCCCAGCGCTGCGATGCCAGCTGGTAGATGCGCTTGTGCCCCCAGTTCCGGGCCCACAGTGGCCGCCATTCCTCCCAGTCCAGCACAGCCAGGCCGCTGAAGGTGGGGTGGAGGTGCAGCTGCACATCACCTGCAACCCGTGCCAGGTGGGCCCGGAGCGGCGCCCGCTGTGGGATGCCGCCGTTGTGCAGGTCGCCCTGCGGGGAGATGTAGGGGTACAGCCCAAACTTGTTCTTGTAGAAGATGGTGATGTTCTGCCCTGCGAAGCGGCCACCCTCGTTCTCCACGATGCCGTAGTCGGCCAGGGGCAGCCCCACGCCAAAGCGGCGCTGGCAGCGGCCGCTGGGGATGTTCCAGAGCACGGCAAAGGGCTGCCCGCCTGCCAGGGCCGCGGGCATGGGGCTCTCCCCACTGGCAGTTCCCAGCACCAGCCAAGTCCACAGCGCCAGCACCAGCCCCATGCCCAGGGGCACCGCCTGTGGGGAGAGAGCAGTGGGTGGGCACCCAAAATCCTGCAGAGCCCAGAGCCGTGTCCTGCCCTGTGCCTCAATGTCCCTCCTGGCTCTCAGTCTGCCTCTTTGTGGCCACTTTGTCCCTGTTTGGTGGCAAGGTTGAGCCCCCAGGCCCGTCACACACGGGTAAGGGAAGGAGAGCTGCGTGCTGCTGCCCCGTGCCCGCCGCCAGCTGGGGATTAGGTGGCCGCATGACACAGCAAAGGCAGCACTGATCCCTGTTCAGGGCTGGACGCTTCCCTGACCTTCCCACTCCCATTCTGGGGCCTCTCACAGCAGCAGCCAGGCTCACGCCCGAGGCATGGCCACCCCTCCCTCGTCCCCATTCTCCTCAACCCCTGGCAGACAGTGGGGCCGGGGGTCAGAGCCAGCCCAGAAGAACAGCACCAGACACTCCGCCCGCGCTCGCTTTTAATCACCAGCTGTGCCCAGCGGCCTCAGATGTCCTTCTTCATCCAGAAGATGGGCAACCCCCTGCTATCATAGTGGGGGCTCTCCTGAGGGTTCTGCCCACCGCCCTCAGCTGGGCCTCCCCCTGCCCGGGATGGGGGCGGGAGAGGGGGTGGGGGGGGGATGGCAGGAGGCGGCAGGGGGGGCTGGGGGGCTGAGGGCGCCGCTGGGGCGGCAGTGGTGGGGCTGGGAGGTACAGCGAAGGCCCGCAGCGCCGCAGCAGGCATGGCAGGGCTGAGGAAGGGCACGATCTGCACTGGCTCAGCTGGGATGAAGCCCAGGTGGGCGTAGAACTGCTGCTTGTCATGGGTGCTGAGGTGCAGGCGGCGGAAGCCGCGGGTCCGAGCGTAACGCTCGGTGGCCTCCATCAGCTGCCGCCCGTAGCCCCTGCCCCGCAGAGCCCGCGCCACCACCACGCTCTCCACCAAGAGGCCGCCAGGCTGCCCAGCCACGCGCGACAGCCGGACGTGTCCCACCACGCAACGGGGGCAGGTGGGCTCGGCGGGGGCTGCTGGCCGCAGCAGTGCCAGGCAGGTGGGGAAGGCGTCGGAGGAGCGCTGCAATGCGTGCAGCCGCACGGCCCGGCTCTTGCCCCACTCCTCAGCCAGCAGCTCGGCACAGGCCTCCAGCAGCTCGGGGTGCTGATGCAGGGGCACCAGGCTGAGCTCTTCCGGCACGGGGCTCATTCTTCTCACTGCAGGGAGAGTGAGAAGTGATGGCTCAGCATCTGTGCTGAGATGTCACCACCAACGCTCCGATGGGCACAGCACGGCAGCAGCTTCCTGGCCAGCAAAGTGACAGCCATGCTGCGCTATGCCGTGCTGTGCCATGCCGTGCCATGTTGAGCAGTGCCGTGCCATGCCATGCCGTGCCATGTTGAGCAGTGCCGTGCCATGCCATGCCGTGCCGTGCCCCCCGTATGCACTCGGTAGAGCCCCACCTCCCACCGTTGCGGTGCTAAGGCGAAACCGCGCTCAAAGAGGAACCCCGCTGCTAACGGCCCGCGTGTTGAGCAACCCGCCCCGCACCCCCCGCTCTCCACCACGCGGCCTGCGGCCGGCCCAGCTCGCACCGCACGGCTCCGCAAGGCACCGCGTCCGCCCCCCGACCACCACCCACCCCCCGCCCGGCCCCGCCGCTCACCCTGCGCCGCTCCGTCCCGCGGGGATCCGGGCCGCCCCCCGCACATCGCCCCGCCCAGCGCTGCGAGCCCACCCCCACCCATACACACACACAGCGCCCCCTGGTGGTCGGAGGGTGCGCGCAAAGAAAGTTCCCACTGGTGTGAGAATAGGCCGGATCCACAGGCTCCCCTTCCCCAGCCCCCAACCCATTCCTTCCTCCCCGCAGCCCGGTTCATGCTGAGCTGATTCCCGGCTCCGACTCCAGCGGGGCTCAACATTTCCTATGCGCAACGTGGAGGAGGCCAGGCTGGCAGCTGCAGCCCCGTTCTGGGGGTGTTTCTGACGTCTTGGGGCCGTCGCTGTATTTGGGACACACAGGCAGCCCCGGAGCTGCTGCCGGTGGGGATAAGAAAAATCCTAAATCCATGACAACGGCAAAGCACAATCTGACACTCACAGGGACACCACTCGTGGTGGGTCGCCAGCTGGGTATAACTCCACTCTCCACCACTCTGCGCCCAGCCCTTCAGCCACTCCTCCTCTTACTGTTAACGTGTTTGTAAACAAGTTTTTTGGTTCCCTTTCCCTACAGTGGCCATCATGTTGGGCTTTTGTCTTCCTAATTTTCTCCCTCCATATCCCGACCATTTCTATGTACTCTCCCTGAGCTGCCTGTCCCTTCTTCTACAGGCAGTAAACTCTTTTTCTCTGCTGGAGCCTCAGCAAATATTCCCTGTTCTTCTCTGCCGGCTCATTTCACAGCACAGGGGGACAGCCTGCTCCTGTGCCTCTAAGACTTCCTTCTTGAGGAGCGACCATCCTTCCTGGACCCCTTTGCTCTTCAGGACTGAATCCCAAGGGACCGTCCCTACCGGTGTCCTGAATACTTCAAAACCCTCCCTCCAGAATCCCAGGGCAGCAGTTTTGCTGACCCCCCCCCCCTCCTGACTTCACCAAGAATAGAGAACTCTGCCATCTCGTGGTCACCCTGCCCAAGACGGCTCCCGACCTCCACATCTCACAGCAGTCCCACCCTGTTTGTGAGCAGCAGCTCTAGCGGAGCATCTCCCTGCTGGGCTCTCTTACCAGCTGCTCCAGGAGGCACACATCTTCCACACACTCTACAAACCTCCTAGGCTGCTGTTTCTGCACCGTACTGCATTTCCAGCATAGACTGGGGAGGTTGAAGTCCCCCATGAGAACAAGGGCTGGCGATTGCCCCATTTCTGCCAGCTGCTCGTAGAACACCTCACACGTTTCTCCATTCTGGTTAGGCAGTTTGCAGTAGGTCCCCACCAAGATGGCAGCGGTGTTGGTGGTGATAACATGAAAAGAGTACTGTGTGCAGTTCTGGCCTCCTCACTGCAAGGAAGACATGGGGACCCTGCACTGTGTCAGGGCAATGGGGCAGGAAAGGGACTGGAAGAAGAGTCCCAAGAGGAGCAGCAGAGTGAAATGGGATTGTTCAGTACGGAGAACACCCAGGGGAAGCCTCACTTGTAACTCTGTAATGTTTCTGTCAGCATTCCACATCGTAACATCATCTGCAGTATGAATCATTCAGTAGGTTCATGCTTGTGGTCTAGTGGTTAAGATTCAGAGCTCTCACTGCCACAGCCTGGGTTTGATTCCTGGTCAGGGAACCATCCTCTGCAAACTGGAGTATGAACCCTTTAATGATCCATACTGCACATGATGTACAAAACCATTACTCACTTTGTGTAACTCCCTGAAAGGAGTGGGGGTTAGTGGGGGTCAGCTTCTTCTCCCAGCGAACAGCAATGGGACCAGAGGGAACGGCCTCACGTTGCAGCAGGGGAGGTCCCCGTTGGATGTCAGGAAGAACATCTGTGCTGAAAGAGCGGTCGAAACCGGCACAGCTGCCCGGGGAGCTGGGGGAGTCAGCGCCCATGGAGGTGCTCCAGAACGTGGGGATGTGGCCCTGAGGGACGTGGGCAGCTGGGGGGTGGTCGGTGGGACTCGGTGATCGTAGAGGTCTTTGCCAACCAGAGAGATGCTGTGATTCTGTGAGTGGTTTATTGCAATGAGTGGTACAACTATCAGCGGGCAACAGCCCACAGGCAGAGCCTGGAGAACATCACGGCAAGACGTAAACGCTCGACTGGGACACTGCTGGAGCCACAGGCCCCGTAGCGTTCAGGTGGGGCCAGGAGGGTGGATGTGCCGCCCGGTGCCTTCGGCAGCACCAACACGCCGGGTTCCAGCAGGGCTGCGTCCGGCACCGGGCCCCTCACTGTGCGCTGGCTGCAAGAGCCGCCTCCCCCCTGCAGCCCCTCCATCTCCAGCTGCAGCACCATTCCCTCATGGCCAAGGGCATCTAGACGTGGTGCCTGTCACACCCACACCAGCCCGGAGTGACCTTGGTGCTGCTGCACACCGAGGGGCAGGAAGACCCCAACGAGGTGCGTGCAGCAGAGGGGGGTCCCAGACACCCCATAAAAGCAGAGTCCCCAGTAACCAGATCTGTGTGCAGGACGACGACCACAGCGATGCCTGGAAAGGCAGAGAAGAACCAAAGTGACAGTGGCATAAGGGAATGAAGTTTTATTGAGATGGGTTTGGATGACATTGGATAGGATTAGGGATGGGGTTTAGGGTTAGAGGTTGGGACGGAGCTGGTAGATGGCTGCTCCCCCGGCTTCAGCAGGGCCGGCCGGTGATGTGCTGGGCCCGACGTGGTACCCGGGAGTAGCTCCGCCCCTGGGCTGGCCCTCGCCGCCTGGACCGGCTGGTGCGGCGTCTTCGGGGCTGGCTGTCGGTGTCCGCAGCCCGGCGATGGAGAGGCGAGCGGCTTCGGATGCGGGCCCGCCTCGGATGTATCGATGGGCTTCCATGGGCCGTTGGGGAAGCCCTGGAGGACCCCGGTGCTGCCGGTGTTCTGGAGCTGCGGGTGCAGCTCTGAGCACCTGGGGTTGCTGTCGGCCGGCTCCCTCGGTGTCTCTGGGGCCGGCTCGGAGATGCTGGGGCCCGGCGCCGCAACGGAGAGCGGCTTCTTGTCCGGGCCCGCTGTCCCTGCCTGCACCTCAGGTTGTAAACAAGTGCAGGGCAGCGCCTCGAGGACCGAGATGTCCCCTGGCTCATAGAGTCTGTGCTGCTCTCGGCCATCACAGCAGCACTGTGGGTTCTCCCACGTCGTCCCTGGGACTCATTGAAGATGTTTTGATCCCGGCGCTGCCGTGCAGGGATTCTCATGCGGTCCGTGCTGCTCTGGATGGACGAGCTGCTCTGGATGCTGCTCTCAGGCACACAGGAACCGTGATCTGGCCCCGATGGTGCCTGGATGGAGCTGCTGGAGCTGCTGCTCTCTGGTGGCACACAGCTCTGGGATGGCTGCAGTCCCTGCTGGCTGGTGGTGCTGAGGCCAGCAAGACCTGAGCTGGTGCTGGAGGCTGTAAGGGGAGGCAGGAAGGTGAGCAGGATGGAATTCCAGCCATGGGGTGGAACTGGCTCCCGTTTGTCCCGGGCTGGAGGGATTTGAGCAAGGCCGCTCTGAGCAGCCGCTGCCAGGCCTCGCCTGGCCCAGCCCAGCAGCACGCGGCTGTTTGCCTCTTACCGGTGCCCTCTCCAGCACAGGCGTTGCACTCCCAGCTGGTCGTGCTGTCGCTCAGGTGGGAACAGAGGCGGTGTGTGCCTCGTGCAGCACAGGAGCTGCAGAGGAGCAGCTCCCAAGGCCTGTGGAAAGCAACGGGTTGTGGCCGTGAGCACAAAGTGCCCTGAGCCAGGGAGTGCCCGGCACAGCTCTGGTGCTCAGTCTGTGCTCCCCCAGCCTGTGGTGAGGCTGCGATGCCACGCAGAGCCCCAGAGGGCAGCTGAGCTCACTCACCCCTCTCCTGACCGCAGTCTGCCCTGGGGGTAAAGGCACTCGCTGGCCATGCAGCGTCGGTGCCATACTGCCACTCCGGAATAGGCGGTGTTTTCCCACCGTATTTGCATTCTCCTAGAGAAGGGAGGGAATGTGATGAGCACTCACTGGCCCAGGACTCAAACTAACCCTCAAATCCATCCATCCCCAGCCACCTTCTCCCTGGTTCCAGCTTCTCACTGACACATAGGCCCACGGTAATGGCTGCCAAGGGCCAGACACCAACCTGTCTGGGATTCGGATCCCCAGAGTCAGCATCTCCTGCAGGAACGTCTGCGTGTCTCTGCAGTTGGGGCAGTGGAAGAGGCGAATCCCAGAGCTCAGGGCCATTCTCTGCAGCAGAAACACAAGCAGTGTGGGTGTGAGCCGGGCCTGGTGCTGCTGAGCGCCTGCGGTGCCGCAGGTCGAGGGGAGGGCTCCTACCTGGACGCAGGCCCGGTGCAACCAGGCGTGCTGGCAGGCTGGGCACACCATGGTGCCGTACGACCTGCTCTCATCTACGGGCTCCAGGCAGATGATGCAGGTGGTGTCCGGCTCCGGTGCCGCCTGCACTGCCTGCTGCGGGCGGTGCTCCCAGCAGAAGGCCCTGGGGGAAGATGGAAGGGATGGGCGAGGTGAGAAGGGCTGCGAGGAGGGCAGAGGAACGGGAAGGAGCCCCAGGCCTTGGCTCTGGCTCTGTCAGGCTGCTGGGAGGTTCACAGCGCGTTCCTCGCTGCTGTGGCTGGTGCTGACAGCAGGGTTGGAGGCCACAGGCCACACCTGGCAGCTCTTACCTGAACTCCCCAAAGTACTGGGTGACACACTGGCCTTCATAGGCACAGGGGAGGTGGAAGGTCCGCTCACAGTCCGGGTCTGCGCAGGTGATGGTGGCCCCCGAACTGCCGCAGACGAAGCAGAGCTGGAAAGAGCAGAGCAGCCCCCATCAGCTGCAGGCTCAGGGCCTACGCAGCGGGCCCCGCACCTCTGGGCAGGGCGCAGGATGCGGGCAGGGCTGGGTGGCACTCTGCAGAGCTGCCTGGTGAACAGGGCTGGTCTGCAAGAGCAGGAATGTCTCCTGGAGCTGGGAGGAGGGGCTGGGATTGCTTTCTTGGGACCAGGCTAAGCTCTCCTGGCACCAAGCTCCCTGTTCCGCTCCAGTGCTCACCTTCTGCTCCGCCTCCCTCACTGTGCGCGTCAGGTCTTCAAAACGAAAACGTGCCTCGTTGTTCTCTTGCACGTTTTGACAAAGACCGCTGGCAAATCGCTGTACAGGAGGAAAGAGCACGGTCTAGTTAGGGCAGAAAGGAGGGAATCACTGGTGGGAGGAAGGTGGCAGGAGCCACCAGGGAACTCA
The DNA here is from genome assembly GCF_039878825.1 of Excalfactoria chinensis. Taxonomy (NCBI): domain Eukaryota; kingdom Metazoa; phylum Chordata; class Aves; order Galliformes; family Phasianidae; genus Excalfactoria; species Excalfactoria chinensis. The sequence continues at coordinate 16,576,130 of NC_092836.1, forward strand.
CCGCACAAAACTCGTGGTAAGAGAATCTGCGAAAGCTCTGTTTGTTCCCAAGGATGCCCGAGTCCTCATCCTCTAGGCCACAGAGCACGCATGCTGGAGAGGAGAGAGTAACAGCCGTGAGCGCCTTGCGGGGCCAGGTGCCCCCTGGGCTGTCCCAGGGGCTGCTCTGTGCCGGCTGTGCCAGCTGAGGGGCAGGGCCGCAGGCCGCGCATGCAGGGATACTTGGCTCTCACCTGGCTCTTCCGAGCCGACAGCCTCCTGTATGGAGCGAAACCAAGAGCAGAGAGTCTGTCCCATCGCTGATGGTCCTCGTCCTCTGCGTGCAAACCTATGGGAGAAGAGGGACGAGGCTGAGTTGGCGGCTCAGGCCCCCGAGCGCTGGGGAACCGGCCTCCCTCCCTGGGCAGCCTCAGGCAGCCCCTTCCTCCCTGCTCACCTCACCAAGTCGCACTGAGCTGGGATTGAGCCCCGCAGCCTCAAGTCTACTTCGCAGCCCACGTGTCACAATGGCCGTTCCCTGCCACCCTCTGTGACGCCATCACACCTCACAGGGCTGAGGGCACCCAAGAATGACATCAAATGGAACGGCCATTGTGACACGTGGGCTGCGAAGTAGACCTAAGGCTGCGGGGCTCAGTCCGAGCTCAGTGCGACTTGGTGAGGTGAGCAGGGAGGAAGGGGCTGCCTGAGGCTGCCCAGGGAGGGAGGCCGGTTCCCCAGCACTCGGGGGCCTGAGCCGCCAACTCAGCCTCGTCCCTCTTCTCCCATAGGTTTGCACGCAGAGGGCCAAGCCTGGTATTGCTGGGATAGACACTCTGCTAGTGCTCACTGTTGAAGCACATGATGGCCAACGGGACTCAGAAGGCTGCCAGTTTGAGAGAGCCAGGTGAGAGCCAAGTATCCCTGCATGCAGCCCCCCAACGCAGGGCAGAGGGATGCTGGGGGTCTGCCTGCAGTGGAGAGAGGAGTTGGGGGCACACAAGGGCTTCCCATCTGCTGCGGGCAGGACCTCTCTGCTCCTTGGCCAGGGGAGCCACGGTTGGGCTTTGGCTGCCTGCTGGCACCGCTGGGCCTGCTGTGCCCCATCCCCGCAAGTTGCTTACTGCTGTTACTCTCTCCTCTCCAGCATGCATGTTCTGTGGCCGGTCGGACGTGGACCTTGGAATCACTGGGAACAAATATGTGTTGAAGGGGATCTATTTCCATACTTTTTGTGTGGTAAGGTTACTCACAGTGCCAGCCTCTTTCCTCCAAGCAATAGTTTATACCATTTTCTCCTAACGAGATCATGCACTTTGCTCTCCTGCAGACATTTTCCTCTGGCCTTTTACAACGAGGAAGAGATGGAAATGCACATTTCTGTAGTCAAGACCTCATTCGCACGATGAGGCAGGCAAAGCAGAAGGTGAGCACTGGACCGGAACAGGGAGCTTGGTGCCAGGAGAGCTTAGCCTGGTCCCAAGAAAGCAATCCCAGCCCCTCCTCCCAGCTCCAGGAGACATTCCTGCTCTTGCAGACCAGCCCTGTTCACCAGGCAGCTCTGCAGAGTGCCACCCAGCCCTGCCCGCATCCTGCGCCCTGCCCAGAGGTGCGGGGCCCGCTGCGTAGGCCCTGAGCCTGCAGCTGATGGGGGCTGCTCTGCTCTTTCCAGCTCTGCTTCGTCTGCGGCAGTTCGGGGGCCACCATCACCTGCGCAGACCCGGACTGTGAGCGGACCTTCCACCTCCCCTGTGCCTATGAAGGCCAGTGTGTCACCCAGTACTTTGGGGAGTTCAGGTAAGAGCTGCCAGGTGTGGCCTGTGGCCTCCAACCCTGCTGTCAGCACCAGCCACAGCAGCGAGGAACGCGCTGTGAACCTCCCAGCAGCCTGACAGAGCCAGAGCCAAGGCCTGGGGCTCCTTCCCGTTCCTCTGCCCTCCTCGCAGCCCTTCTCACCTCGCCCATCCCTTCCATCTTCCCCCAGGGCCTTCTGCTGGGAGCACCGCCCGCAGCAGGCAGTGCAGGCGGCACCGGAGCCGGACACCACCTGCATCATCTGCCTGGAGCCCGTAGATGAGAGCAGGTCGTACGGCACCATGGTGTGCCCAGCCTGCCAGCACGCCTGGTTGCACCGGGCCTGCGTCCAGGTAGGAGCCCTCCCCTCGACCTGCGGCACCGCAGGCGCTCAGCAGCACCAAGCAGCACTCAGCTCACACCCACACTGCTTGTGTTTCTGCTGCAGAGAATGGCCCTGAGCTCTGGGTTTTGCTTTCAATGCCCCAACTGCAGAGACAGACACACATTTCTTCACGACTTGCTGACTGTGGGGATCCGAATCCCAGACAGGTTGGTGTCTTTCAGCCAGATCTTGACATGTGAGGGCACAAAAGCTGAGCCCACCCAAGGACTGCCTGGCAGGCCTGGTCCTTTGCTTCACATGAGTGTAGGAATCAGTTTCGTGGGAAGGTGGAAATGGGGTTGGGCTGGATTAGCAGGGATGGTCTGGGTCAGTCTTACTCAGGTGACACTGAGTTTTAACCACATTCTCTCTCTTATGCATCAGAAGTCCAATGTGGGAGGAAAACAGTGCCTATGCATCTCTGGGAAGAAGACATAGGCGCTGTGATGCCAGTGAATGCTGTTACCCACAGGGCCGGGAACAGGCAGAAGAAGCGGGGTGAGTTACCTCTGCGTGGCATCGCAGCCTCACCACAGGCTGGGGGAGCACAGACTGAGCACCAGAGCTGTGCCGGGCACTCCCTGGCTCAGGGCACTTTGTGCTCACGGCCACAACCCGTTGCTTTCCACAGGCCTTGGGAGCTGCTCCTCTGCAGCTCCTGTGCTGCACGAGGCACACACCGCCTCTGCTCCAACTTGAGTCATGGCACAACCAGCTGGCAGTGCGACAGCTGTGCTGGAGAGGGCACCGGTAAGAGGCAAACAGCCGCGTGCTGCTGGGCTGGGGCCAGGCGAGGCATTGCTCAAGTCCCTTTGGCCCAGGATGGATGGGAGCCTGTCCAATCTCGGGGCTGGAGTTTCACCCCTCTCAGCTCTTTGCTTCTCCTTGTAGGCTCCAGCACCAACTAGGATCTTGCCAGCCATAGCACCACCAGCCAGCATGAACTAGGGCCATTCTGAGGCTCCACAGCACTGGAGAGAAGCAGGTCCAGCACCACCACCCAGACCACATTGAGACCAGCTAACAGTTCCCATGTACCTGAAAACAGCATCCTCTCCAGCCAGCACAGGGTGGACAGAAGGAGAATATACCCATGTTTACATGGGATGAGAATACTGATGCCATAGGAGCAGCCGTCAACAAGCTCCACTTTCTATCCAATGTCATCCAAACCCATCTCAATAAAACTTCATTCCCTTATGCCACTGTCAGTTTGGTTCTTCTCTGCCTTTCCTGAGGTGGGCAGCTTTAGGGCCTGGATCCACAGGCTCCCCTTCCCCAGCACCCAACCCATTCCTTCCTCCCCGCAGCCCGATTCAGGCTGAGCTGGTTCCCGGCCCCGACTCCAGCGGGGCGCAATATTTCCAGTGCACAATGTGGAGGAGGCCAGGCTGGCAGCTGCAGCCCCGTTCTAGGGGTGTTTCTGACATCTTGGGGCCGTCGCTGTATTTGGGACACACGGGCAGCCCTGGGGCTGCTGCTGGCTGTGGGTTGAGCCAGGATCTGGGATTTCCTCCTGCATTCCAACAGTGCCTCAGGTCTGCTGCCAATGCTCATCAATGTGACGCCCACCTTATATTTACTTGGTCCAGTTCTCTAGAGAAATAGCCTGCTGGTCTCTTCCTGGATCCACAGTGTTCTACTAACGCCCCCAGAGCAAAGCAACATCTTTCATGCCCATACAATCAAAAGGCCCTGAGCAGGGGCAGACATCAGAGCTGCTCTCAGTTGAATAAAGGCTGTTTGGCATTCTGGGTTCTAGTCCAAAATTTCTCCTTTCACAGCTTCACATTCCACGATCCTCCATCAGTCCACAGCTTGGTAGCCATAATCTGCAGCATCCTGCCATACCGAAGGTGTCAGGCACTGTCAGCAAACTGCTGCAGCACGCTGGAGCTCATTCCCCCACCAGCACTCCCTGCAATGAAACCACTGCTATGGCACGGGCACACTGAGTTCTGGTAAAGGAGGAGTGCTCTGGAAAAGGAAGAAAAAGAGGCAAAGAGCAGCAGGATGTGGGGTGGGACGGGGGAGGGGGACACAGATTTACAATATATATTGCCGTGCTTGGACAGCACAGTGATGCTGTGCAGTGCTGCAGGCTCGCCGTGTCTGTGCTGTGGTGGTGTGTGATTGTACGGTGGTACAGGCACATTTTGGCTGCTGCGTTGCAGGTACAGTGCTGTGGTGCTGGCGCATTGTGGCTGTACAGCAGAGGTGTCCTGTGGTGGTACAGGTGCAACATGGCTGCACCATGACAGTGTCGTGAGGTGGGCAGTGGGTGTTGTGTGGTGTTAGAGTCACACAGTACCATGGTGCTGATGTGTGGTGGTACTGGTACATTGTGTCTGTACCGTGGAGCTGCTGTGCACTGCTGTCAGGGCGTTGTGGCTGCACCACAGCACTGTGAGGCATTACCTGCTCTGCTCCATGTCCCACAGGAGTGAGGGGCTTCAGGCATGAGGCAATGGTGCCGCAGCTGTAGATGGAGTGGCTGCAGGAGGAGAAGCACTGCATCCAGCAACCATGGGAGGCATGGGCACCCTGCTTGTGCTGTCCCAGCCCACAGTGGCCATTCAGGTGTCAGGCTCTGTCAGCAAACTGCAGCAGCACACTGGAGCGATTTCACCCACCAGCAGTCGCTGCTGGGAGTCCACTGATATGGCTGAGTCACACTGAGTTCAGGGAATCGGGTGGTATTCCGGGAAAGCAAGAGGAAAGCGAAAAAAAAGGCAAACAAAAGACAGCAGGAAATGGGACGGGGCGGGGAAGGGGGGCAGCTTTACTATAAATTGCTGTGTCCAGTCGGTGATCACAGCAGTCAGCAGCACAGCCATGGATGCTCCGGTGCCTCCGATGCCGGCTCCGCTCTGCCTGGTGACCAACAAGGACGGCGTGCTGTCCCTCGACCCCACGGCGCTGGCAGTGCTGCGCGGTGTCACCCAGCCCGTGGTGGTGGTGGCCATCGCCGGGCTGTACCGCACCGGGAAGTCCTTCCTGATGAACCAGCTGGCACAGAAGCGCGTTGGTGAGCTGAGGGGGAAACCCCATGCATTCTGGGGGGTGTTTTGTGCGGTTTCTGATAGCTCACTGCACACAGGCTTCCCGCTGGGCCCCACGGTGCATGCGGAGACCAAGGGCATCTGGATGTGGTGCCTGCCACACCCGCGCCGGCCGGGAGTGACCTTGGTGCTGCTGGACACCGAGGGGCTGGGAGACCCCAACAAGGTGGGTGCAGCGGAGGGGGGGTCTCAGACACCCTGTAGAAGTGGAGCCCCCAGTAACCAGATCTGTGTGCAGGATGACGACCACAGCGACACCTGGATCTTCACGCTGGCACTGCTGCTCTCCAGCACCCTGGTGTACAACAGCATGGGCACCATTGACCAGCGGGCACTGGAGCAGCTGCGGTATGGGGATGGCTGGGAGGGAGGTAATGGTGCGACAGTGGTACCACAGTGACAACACTGACAGGGAGACGTGGGTCCCACAGGCTGGTAACAGAGCTGACAAAGCACATCCGAGTGCGGGAGGAGGACAAGGACCCAGCTTCCAACTATGTCCATGTCTTCCCTGTCTTCGTCTGGACCGTGCGTGACTTCATGCTGCAGCTGCGGGACGGTGAAATGACCATGAGTGAGGACGAGTACCTGGAGGAAGTGCTGCGACTGCAGACGGGTATGGCCACCAGCGTGTGTCCCCGTTATCCCTGTGTGCATCTGCAGTCGGTGGCTCCGTGCTCATGGTGCCAATGCAGGGGATGGGCAGAAGACCAACGAGCGCAACGAGCTGCGGCGCTGCCTGCGCAACTTCTTCCCACGCCGCAAGCTGTTCACGATGGAGTGGCCGGCAGCCGGCGCTGATCTGTGTAGGCTGGAGGAGCTGCGGGAGGACGAGCTGCAGCCGGGCTTCAGGAAAAAGGTGGACGCCTTCTGCCGGTACATCTGGGAGGAGGCGCCGGTGAAGGTGCTGCTGGGTGGGCGCCAGGTGACGGGCAGCGGTGAGTGGCAGCAGCGTGAGGATGGGTGGCGTGCGGGGGATGCGTGCAGGTGACAGGGGGACACGCGTGGCAGTGACACATGAGGACGGCCATCACCTCTCACAGCGCTGGCGTGCCTGGCGGAGAAATACATGGCGGCCATCAGCAGCGGTGCTGTGCCCTGCGTGGAGAGTGCAGTGACAGCGCTGGCACGGGCTGAGAACAGCGCAGCGGTGCAGGCGGCGGTGGCTGAGTACCAGAAGGGCATGGAGCAGCGCCTGGTGCTGCCCACGGCCTCATACGAAGAGCTGGTGGCCGTGCATCAGGACTGCGAGCAACGCGCCATTGCCCTCTTCCTGTCCCGTGCCTTTGCCGACCATGATCACAAGTACCACTCAGAGCTGGTGGTGAGTTGCCGTCACACTGTGAGGTTCTGGGGGTCGGGCTGTCCACTTGAGCACTGATCTTTGGTGCAGCACAAGCTGGAGGTGGCCAAGGAGGAGTTCCGCCGGCGCAACGAGGAGGCGTCGGAGCAGCGGTGCCACGCGGTGCTGAAGGAGCTGTGGAGGAACATGGAGCTCCGCCTGCAGACGGGGGACTACATGGCACCTGGTGGTGCTCGGCTGTTCAAGGAGGACCTAAACCGCGTGCTGGAGGAGTACAAGCAGAGGCCTGATAAGGGTGTCAGGGTAAGTGGGGTGTGGGGGAGTGGGGTGGGGTGGCACCGGGTGCGATGGAGCTGTGCCTCATGGTCCTACGGTCAGGCGGAGGCGGTGCTGAACGTGTTCCTGCGGGAGCGCGAGGGGCTGGAACAGGTGCTGAAGGTCACTGAGGCACAGCTGGAGCTCATGGAGAAGCAGAAGGAGGCAGCAGCGGCCGAGGCAGAGGCAGCACGGAAGGCAGCAGAAGCAAAGCAGGAGGAGCTGCAGCACAGCATGCAGGAGCACGTGCGTCAGCTGGAGCAGCGGCTGAAAGAGGAGAAGCAGGAGTGGCTGAAGGAGCAGCAGCAAGTGATGGAGCACCACAAGAAGGTGAGCGCTGTGATGCTGCTGTGTATCATGGCGTAGTGTACCGTGGAGGAGCTGTGTGGTGGTAACAGCACACTGTGGCTGTGCCGTGGCATTGTCTGCTGCTACCAACACTGCTCCCTGTCCACAGGAGTATGAAGCACTGATGCGGGAGGGCTTCAGGCGTGAGGCGGCAGCCATGCAGGAGAAGATCACAGAGCTGCAGAAGAAGAACATGGAGGTGGGCAACTGGACAAGCACAGCTCTGAATATTGTCTCTAGCATTTTTGGATTATTTCTGCCTGGTCTGGCAGGCAAACTTTTCAGCAAACTGAAGATATGAAGACAGCAAACTGTCCCCAGCAGCCATCCCTGCCTTTGATGCTGTTGGTGCAGTACTGCCGTCTGTGCACCATTTTTGCTGCAATCGCTACCTGCTGCTCTTTTACTCATAGCAACACCACAGTAGATTTTCTGACAGGCCAGGCATGACAGACAGCTGCTTAACGTTGTTTGTGTCTGCAGCAGCTGTTCCAAATGCCCATCGCTACCCCTAGGGATCCTTAATACAACTCCCTATCGCCCCCAGTGCCTCGTGTTGCTGTGGTTCTGCTGTGCCATGCTATTGAATCCATACAGTCCAATAAATTCTATTGCCCGTTTCCCCCTCCTGGCTGGGGCAGGGCCCTTCTATTTGTTACCTCTGTCATTCTTCTTCCTTGATCACAATCAGCATCCTTAAGAGTTTTTGCCGTATCCTGCAGCCACTGGAGCCATCTCCTTTTTGGAGGACTTTGCCTTGGGGGTTGGTCTGTCCTGTCATTCTTTTACAAATTCTTGGCTCATTTTGCTATGGCACATTGTGGGGTTGTGTGGTGGTACCAGCACTTTGTGTCTCCACCATGGTGCTGTGTGTCTGTACTGGGAAGGTGTGTGGTGGTGCTGCATGTTGTGCACGTACCATGGACGTGTTCTGTGATGGCACCAGCACACTGTGTCTGCATTAAGCTGCTCGGAGGTGGTGCTGGTGCACTGTGGCTGCACTGTGTCATTCTGTGGGGGCAGCAAGCCCCAACCCCGCTCCTTATCCCACAGGAGAACAAGGCACTGATGGAAGAGGGCTTCAAACACATGTCGATGGCAATGCAGCAAATGACTGAGCAGATGCAGGAGGAGAAGTTGGCAGTGGAGATCTTCTCATGGTGCCGCACGTGTGCGGAAACCGCGGTCAAACTGATTGATCTTGTTTCGTCAGACAGTGAATAGGAGGAGAGTGATGAGGACAGCAATAAGGACAGTGATGTGTACCTCTGTGCCCTGCCAGCTGTCTATGCAATAAATTCTATGACACTTTCCAGTTGTTGTCATTTTGGGGCAGCATTGAGATCAGTATGGCATGGTAGCCATAATCTGCAGCATCTTGCCATACCGAAGGTGTCAGGCACTGTCAGCAAACTGCTGCAGCACGCTGGAGCTCATTCCCCCACCAGCACTCCCTGCAATGAAACCACTGCTATGGCACGGGCATACTGAGTTCTGGTAAAGGAGGAGTGCTCTGGAAAGGAAGAAAAAGAGACAAAGAGCAGCAGGATGTGGGGTGGGACGGGGGAGGGGGGCACAGATTTACAATATATATTGCCGTGCTTGGACAGCACAGTGATGCTGTGCAGTGCTGCAGGCTCGCCGTGGCTGTGCTGTGGTGGTGTGTGATTGTACGGTGGTACAGGCACATTTTGGCTGCTGCATTGCAGGTACAGTGCTGTGGGGCTGGCGCATTGTGGCCGTACAGCAGAGGTGTCCTGTGGTGGTACAGGTGCAACATGGCTGCACCATGACAGTGTCGTGAGGTGGGCAGTGGGTGTTGTGTGGTGTTAGAGTCACACAGTACCATGGTGTTGATGTGTGGTGGTACTGGTACATTGTGTCTGTACTGTGGAGCTGCTGTGCACTGCTGTCAGGGCGTTGTGGCTGCACCACAGCACTGTGAGGCATTACCTGCTCTGCTCCATGTCCCACAGGAGCGAGGGGCTTCAGGCATGAGGCAATGGTGCCGCAGCTGTAGATGGAGTGGTTGCAGGAGGAGAAGCACTGCATCCAGCAACCATGGGAGGCATGGGCACCCTGCTTGTGCCGTCCCAGCCCAGAGTGGCCATTCAGGTGTCAGGCTCTGTCAGCAAACTGCAGCAGCACACTGGAGCGATTTCACCCACCAGCAGTCGCTGCTGGGAGTCCACTGATATGGCTGAGTCACACTGAGTTCAGGGAATCGGGTGGTATTCCGGGAAAGTGAAAGGGAAAAAAAAGGCAAACAAAGGTCAGCAGGAAGTGGGACGGGGCGGGGAAGGGGGGCAGCTTTACTATAAATTGCTGTTTCCAGTCGGTGATCACAGCAGTCAGCAGCACAGCCATGGACGCTCCGGTGCCTCCGATGCCGGCCCCGCTCTGCCTGGTGACCAACAAGGACGGCGTGCTGTCCCTCGACCCCACGGCGCTGGCAGTGCTGCGCGGTGTCACCCAGCCCGTGGTGGTGGTGGCCATCGCCGGGCTGTACCGCACCGGGAAGTCCTTCCTGATGAACCAGCTGGCACAGAAGCGCGTTGGTGAGCTGAGGGGGAAACCCCATGCATTCTGGGGGGTGTTTTGTGCGGTTTCTGATAGCTCACTGCACACAGGCTTCCCGCTGGGCCCCACGGTGCATGCGGAGACCAAGGGCATCTGGATGTGGTGCCTGCCACACCCGCGCCGGCCGGGAGTGACCTTGGTGCTGCTGGACACCGAGGGGCTGGGAGACCCCAACAAGGTGGGTGCAGCGGAGGGGGGGTCTCAGACACCCTGTAGAAGTGGAGCCCCCAGTAACCAGATTTGTGTGCAGAATGATGACCACAGCGACACCTGGATCTTCACACTGGCACTGCTGCTCTCCAGCACCCTGGTGTACAACAGCATGGGCATCATTGACCAGCGGGCACTGGAGCAGCTGCGGTATGGGGATGGCTGGGAGGGAGGTAATGGTGCGACAGTGGTACCACAGTGACAATACTGACAGGGAGACGTGGGTCCCACAGGCTGGTAACAGAGCTGACAAAGGACATCCGAGTGCGGGAGGAGGACAAGGACCCAGCTTCCAACTATGTCCGTGTCTTCCCTGTCTTCGTCTGGACCGTGCGTGACTTCACGCTGCAGCTGCGGGACGGTGAAACGGCCATGAGTGAGGACGAGTACCTGGAGGAAGTGCTGCGACTGCAGACGGGTATGGCCACCAGCGTGTGTCCCCGTTATCCCTGTGTGCATCCGCAGTCGGTGGCTCCGTGCTCATGGTGCCAATGCAGGGGATGGGCAGAAGACCAAGGAGCGCAACGAGCTGCGGCGCTGCCTGCGCAACTTCTTCCCACGCCGCAAGCTGTTCACGATGGAGCGGCCGGCAGCTGACGCTGATCTGTGTAGGCTGGAGAAGCTGCGGGAGGACGAGCTGCAGCCGGGCTTCAGGAAAAAGGTGGACGCCTTCTGCCGGTACATCTGGGAGGAGGCGCCGGTGAAGGTGCTGCTGGGTGGGCGCCAGGTGACGGGCAGCGGTGAGTGGCAGCAGCGTGAGGATGGGTGGCGTGCGGGGGATGCGTGCAGGTGACAGGGGGACACGCGTGGCAGTGACACATGAGGACGGCCATCACCTCTCACAGCGCTGGCGTGCCTGGCGGAGAAATACATGGCGGCCATCAGCAGCGGTGCTGTGCCCTGCGTGGAGAGTGCAGTGACAGCTCTGGCACGGGCTGAGAACAGCGCAGCGGTGCAGGCGGCGGTGGCTGAGTACCAGAAGGGCATGGAGCAGCGCCTGGTGCTGCCCACGGCCTCATACGAAGAGCTGGTGGCCGTGCATCAGGACTGCGAGCAACGCGCCATTGCCCTCTTCCTGTCCCGTGCCTTTGCCGACCATGATCACAAGTACCACTCAGAGCTGGTGGTGAGTTGCCGTCACACTGTGAGGTTCTGGGGGTCGGGCTGTCCACTTGAGCACTGATCTTTGGTGCAGCACAAGCTGGAGGCGGCCAAGGAGGAGTTCCGCCGGCGCAACGAGGAGGCGTCGGAGCAGCGGTGCCACGCGGTGCTGCAGGAGCTGTGGAGGAACGTGGAGCTCCGCCTGCAGAAGGGGGACTACGTGGCACCTGGTGGTGCTCGGCTGTTTAAGGAGGACCTAAACCGCGTGCTGGAGGAGTACAAGCAGAGGCCTGATAAGGGTGTCAGGGTAAGTGGGGTGTGGGGGAGTGGGGTGGGGTGGCACCGGGTGCGATGGAGCTGTGCCTCATGGTCCTACGGTCAGGCGGAGGCGGTGCTGAACGTGTTCCTGCGGGAGCGCGAGGGGCTGGAACAGGTGCTGAAGGTCACTGAGGCACAGCTGGAGCTCATGGAGAAGCAGAAGGAGGCAGCAGCGGCCGAGGCAGAGGCAGCACGGAAGGCAGCAGAAGCAAAGCAGGAGGAGCTGCAGCACAGCATGCAGGAGCACGTGCGTCAGCTGGAGCAGCGGCTGAAAGAGGAGAAGCAGGAGTGGCTGAAGGAGCAGCAGCAAGTGATGGAGCACCACAAGAAGGTGAGCGCTGTGATGCTGCTGTGTATCATGGCGTAGTGTACCGTGGAGGAGCTGTGTGGTGGTAACAGCACACTGTGGCTGTGCCGTGGCATTGTCTGCTGCTACCAACACTGCTCCCTGTCCACAGGAGCATGAAGCATTGATGCGGGAGGGCTTCTGGCGTGAGGCGGCAGCCATGCAGGAGAAGATCACAGAGCTGCAGAAGAACATGGAGGTGCGCAACTGGACAAGCACAGCTCTGAATATTGTCTCTAGCATTTTTGGATTATTTCTGCCTGGTCTGGCAGGCAAACTTTTCAGCAAACTGAAGATATGAAGACAGCAAACTGTCCCCAGCAGCCATCCCTGCCTTTGATGCTGTTGGTGCAGTACTGCCGTCTGTGCACCATTTTTGCTGCAATCGCTACCTGCTGCTCTTTTACCCATAGCAACACCACAGTAGATTTTCTGACAGGCCAGGCATGACAGACAGCTGCTTAACGTTGTTTGTGTCTGCAGCAGCTGTTTCAAATGCCCATCGCTACCCCTAGGGATCCTTAATACAACTCCCTATCGCCCCCAGTGCCTCGTGTTGCTGTGGTTCTGCTGTGCCATGCTATTGAATCCATACAGTCCAATAAATTCTATTGCCCATTTCCCCCTCCTGGCTGGGGCAGGGCCCTTCTATTTGTTACCTCTGTCATTCTTCTTCCTTGATCACAATCAGCATCCTTAAGAGTTTTTGCCGTATCCTGCAGCCACTGGAGCCATCTCCTTTTTGGAGGACTTTGCCTTGGGGGTTGGTCTGTCCTGTCATTCTTTTACAAATTCTTGGCTCATTTTGCTATGGCACATTGTGGGGTTGTGTGGTGGTACCAGCACTTTGTGTCTCCACCATGGTGCTGTGTGTCTGTACTAGGAAGGTGTGTGGTGGTGCTGCATGTTGTGCACGTACCATGGACGTGTTATGTGGTGGTACCAGCACACTGTGTCTGCATTAAGCTGCTCGGAGGTGGTGCTGGTGCCCTGTGGCTGCACTGTGTCATTCTGTGGGGGCAGCAACCCCCAACCCCGCTCCTTATCCCACAGGAGAACAAGGCACTGATGGAAGAGGGCTTCAAACACATGTCGATGGCAATGCAGCAAATGACTGAGCAGATGCAGAAGGAGAAGTTGGCAGTGGAGATCTCCTCATGGTGCCGCACGTGTGCGGAAACCGCTGTCAAACTGATTGATCTCTTTTCATCAGACAGTGAATAGTAGGAGAGTGATGAGGACAGCAATAAGGACAGTGATGTGTACCTCTGTGCCCTGCCAGCTGTCTATGCAATAAATTCTATGACACTTTCCAGTTGTTGTCATTTTGGGGCAGCATTGAGATCAGTATGGCATGGTAGCCATAATCTGCAGCATCCTGCCATACCGAAGGTGTCAGGCACTGTCAGCAAACTGCTGCAACACGCTGGAGCTCATTCCCCCACCAGCACTCCCTGCAATGAAACCACTGCTATGGCACGGGCACACTGAGTTCGGGTAAAGGAGGAGTTCTCTGAAAAGGAAGAAAAAGAGGCAAAGAGCAGCAGGATGTGGGGTGGGACAGGGGAGGGGGACACAGATTTACAATATATATTGCTGTGCTTGGACAGCACAGTGATGCTGTGCAGTGCTGCAGGCTCGCCGTGTCTGTGCTGTGGTGGTGTGTGATTGTACGGTGTTACAGGCATATTTTGGCTGCTGCATTGCAGGTACAGTGCTGTGGGGCTGGCGCATTGTGGCTGTACAGCAGAGGTGTCCTGTGGTGGTACAGGTGCAACATGGCTGCACCATGACAGTGTCGTGAGGTGGGCAGTGGGTGTTGTGTGGTGTTAGAGTCACGCAGTACTGTGGTGCTGATGTGTGGTGGTACTGGTACATTGTGTCTGTACCGTGGAGCTGCTGTGCACTGCTGTCAGGGCGTTGTGGCTGCACCACAGCACTGTGAGGCATTACCTGCTCTGCTCCATGTCCCACAGGAGCGAGGGGCTTCAGGCATGAGGCAATGGTGCCGCAGCTGTAAATGGAGTGGCTGCAGGAGGAGAAGCACTGCATCCAGCAACCATGGGAGGCATGGGCACCCTGCTTGTGCCGTCCCAGCCCAGAGTGGCCATTCAGGTGTCAGGCTCTGTCAGCAAACTGCAGCAGCACACTGGAGCAATTTCACCCACCAGCAGTCGCTGCTGGGAGTCCACTGATATGGCTGAGTCACACTGAGTTCAGGGAATCGGGTGGTATTCCGGGAAAGTGAAAGGGAAAAAAAAGGCAAACAAAGGTCAGCAGGAAGTGGGACGTGGTGGGAAAGGCGGGCAGCTTTACTATAAATTGCTGTTTCCAGTCGGTGATCACAGCAGTCAGCAGCACAGCCATGGACGCTCCGGTGCCTCCGATGCCGGCCCCGCTCTGCCTGGTGACCAACAAGGACGGCGTGCTGTCCCTCGACCCCACGGCGCTGGCAGTGCTGCGCGGTGTCACCCAGCCCGTGGTGGTGGTGGCCATCGCCGGGCTGTACCGCACCGGGAAGTCCTTCCTGATGAACCAGCTGGCACAGAAGCGCGTTGGTGAGCTGAGGGGGAAACCCCATGCATTCTGGGGGGTGTTTTGTGCGGTTTCTGATAGCTCACTGCACACAGGCTTCCCGCTGGGCCCCACGGTGCATGCGGAGACCAAGGGCATCTGGATGTGGTGCCTGCCACACCCGCACCGGCCGGGAGTGGCCTTGGTGCTGCTGGACACCGAGGGGCTGGGAGACCCCAACAAGGTGGGTGCAGCGGAGGGGGGGTCTCAGACACCCTGTAGAAGTGGAGCCCCCAGTAACCAGATCTGTGTGCAGGATGACGACCACAGCGACACCTGGATCTTCACGCTGGCACTGCTGCTCTCCAGCACCCTGGTGTACAACAGCATGGGCACCATTGACCAGCGGGCACTGGAGCAGCTGCGGTATGGGGATGGCTGGGAGGGAGGTAACGGTGCGACAGTGGTACCACAGTGACAACACTGACAGGGGGACGTGGGTCCCACAGGCTGGTAACAGAGCTGACAAAGCACATCCGAGTGCGGGAGGAGGACAAGGACCCAGCTTCCAACTATGTCCGTGTCTTCCCTGTCTTCGTCTGGACCGTGCGTGACTTCACGCTGCAGCTGCGGGACGGTGAAATGACCATGAGTGAGGACGAGTACCTGGAGGAAGTGCTGCGACTGCAGACGGGTATGGCCACCAGCGTGTGTCCCCGTTATCCCTGTGTGCATCTGCAGTCGGTGGCTCCGTGCTCATGGTGCCAATGCAGGGGATGGGCAGAAGACCAACGAGCGCAACGAGCTGCGGCGCTGCCTGCGCAACTTCTTCCCGCGCCGCAAGCTGTTCACGATGGAGTGGCCGGCAGCCGGCGCTGATCTGTGTAGGCTGGAGGAGCTGCGGGAGGAAGAGCTGCAGCCGGGCTTCAGGAAAAAGGTGGACGCCTTCTGCCGGTACATCTGGGAGGAGGCGCCGGTGAAGGTGCTGCTGGGTGGGCGCCAGGTGACGGGCAGCGGTGAGTGGCAGCAGTGTGAGGATGGGTGGCGTGCGGGGGATGCGTGCAGGTGACAGGGGGACACACGTGGCAGTGACACATGCGGACGGCCATCACCTCTCACAGCGCTGGCGTGCCTGGCGGAGAAATACATGGCGGCCATCAGCAGCGGTGCTGTGCCCTGCGTGGAGAGTGCAGTGACAGCGCTGGCACGGGCTGAGAACAGCGCGGCGGTGCAGGCGGCGGTGGCTGAGTACCAGAAGGGCATGGAGCAGCGCCTGGTGCTGCCCACGGCCTCATACGAAGAGCTGGTGGCCGTGCATCAGGACTGCGAGCAACGCGCCATTGCGCTCTTCCTGTCCCGTGCCTTTGCCGACCATGATCACAAGTACCACTCAGAGCTGGTGGTGAGTTGCCGTCACACTGTGAGGTTCTGGGGGTCGGGCTGTCCACTTGAGCACTGATCTTTGGTGCAGCACAAGCTGGAGGCGGCCAAGGAGGAGTTCCGCCGGCGCAACGAGGAGGCGTCGGAGCAGCGGTGCCACGCGGTGCTGCAGGAGCTGTGGAGGGACGTGGAGCTCCGCCTGCAGAAGGGGGACTACGTGGCACCTGGTGGTGCTCAGCTGTTCAAGGAGGACCTAAACCGCGTGCTGGAGGAGTACAAGCAGAGGCCTGATAAGGGTGTCAGGGTAAGTGGGGTGTGGGGGAGTGGGGTGGGGTGGCACCGGGTGCGATGGAGCTGTGCCTCATGGTCCTACGGTCAGGCGGAGGCGGTGCTGAACGTGTTCCTGCGGGAGCGCGAGGGGCTGGAACAGGTGCTGAAGGTCACTGAGGCACAGCTGGAGCTCATGGAGAAGCAGAAGGAGGCAGCAGCGGCCGAGGCAGAGGCAGCACGGAAGGCAGCAGAAGCAAAGCAGGAGGAGCTGCAGCACAGCATGCAGGAGCACATGCGTCAGCTGGAGCAGCGGCTGAAAGAGGAGAAGCAGGAGTGGCTGAATGAGCAGCAGCAAGTGATGGAGCACCACAAGAAGGTGAGCGCTGTGATGCTGCTGTGTATCATGGCGTAGTGTACCGTGGAGGAGCTGTGTGGTGGTAACAGCACACTGTGGCTGTGCCATGGCATTGTCTGCTGCTACCAACACTGCTCCCTGTCCACAGGAGTATGAAGCACTGATGCGGGAGGGCTTCAGGCGTGAGGCGGCAGCCATGCAGGAGAAGATGACAGAGCTGCAGAAGAAGAACATGGAGGTGGGCAACTGGACAAGCGCAGCTCTGAATATTGTCTTTAGCATTTTTGGATCATTGCTGCCTGGTCTGGCAGGCAAACTTTTCAGCAAACTGAAGATATGATGTAGCCTGTTCCCCAGCAGCCGTCCCTGCCTTTGATGCTGTTGGTGCAGTACTGCCGTTGGTGCACCATTTTTGCTGCAATCTCTACCTGCTGCTCTTTTACCTGTTGGAACCCCACAGTAGATTTTCTGACAGGCCAGGCATGACAGACAGCTGCTTAACGTTGTTTGTGTCTGCAGCAGCTGTTCCAAATGCCCATCGCTACCCCTAGGGATCCTTAATACAACTCCCTATCGCCCCCAGTGCCTCGTGTTGCTGTGGTTCTGCTGTGCCATGCTATTGAATCCATACAGTCCAATAAATTCTATTGCCCATTTCCCCCTCCTGGCTGGGGCAGGGCCCTTCTATTTGTTACCTCTGTCATTCTTCTTCCTTGATCACAATCAGCATCCTTAAGAGTTTTTGCCGTATCCTGCAGCCACTGGAGCCATCTCCTTTTTGGAGGACTTTGCCTTGGGGGTTGGTCTGTCCTGTCATTCTTTTACAAATTCTTGGCTCATTTTGCTATGGCACATTGTGGGGTTGTGTGGTGGTACCAGCACTTTGTGTCTCCACCATGGTGCTGTGTGTCTGTACTGGGAAGGTGTGTGGTGGTGCTGCATGTTGTGCACGTACCATGGATGTGTTATGTGATGGCACCAGCACACTGTGTCTGCATTAAGCTGCTCGGAGGTGGTGCTGGTGCACTGTGGCTGCACTGTGTCATTCTATGGGGGCAGCAACCCCCAACCCCGCTCCTTATCCCACAGGAGTACAAGGCACTGATGGAAGAGGGCTTCAAACACATGTCGATGGCAATGCAGCAAATGACTGAGCAGATGCAGAAGGAGAAGATGGCAGCGGAGATCTCCTCATGGTGCCGCACGTGTGCAGAAACCGCGGTCAAACTGGTTGATCTCATTTTGTCAGACAGTGAATAGGAGGAGAGTGATGAGGACAGCAATAAGGACAGTGATGTGTACCTCTGTGCCCTGCCAGCTGTCTATGCAATAAATTCTATGACACTTTCCAGTTGTTGTCATTTTGGGGCAGCACTGAGATCGGTTTGGATACAACAAAGGAAGCAGCAGCAGGAGCTGGGTGTGCTTTCCTTTTTGGTTCTGGCAGCACCATGGCCGTGAAGGCTCTGGTGTCCCTGATCCCAGCCCTACTCTGCCTGGTGCACAATGACAGCAAACTGCCTCACAGCCCCGCAGTGCTGGTGGTGCAGCGTGGTATCACCATGCACAACTTTACACACATGCATGTGGGTGACCGTCACCTCCTGCAGCACTGGTGTGCCTGGCACAGAGATACGAGGCAGCCATCACCAGCAGCAAGCCAGCACCTGTGGCTGTACCATAGCACCGTGTGGTGGTACCAGCACTGCGTGGCTGTGCCATGGATGTGCCCTGTGATGATACCAGTGCACTGTGGCTGCACCACGGTACTCTGCTGCAGTACCAACACCACGCCCTGACACGCTGGAGCTGTTGCTGCCCAGAGTGGTTGATAACAGGATGAGTGTTGTCTCCAAACAGCAGTGACGGGCTGCACCTGTGCCAGCTGACCCTACAAGAAGTCCGGGCCGCTTGCTGAGGCGCTGTGATTTCGGGGAAATGAGGGCTGTTACAGGAACGCAAAACAAACAGCAGGGGGCGGGGTCCGGGTTTGCTTTCTCTTTCGGTTCCAGCGTCGCAAAGCCAGTCAGCAGCACAGCCATGGACGCTCCGGTGCCTCCGATGCCGGCTCCGCTCTGCCTGGTGACCAACGAGGACGGCGTGCTGTCCCTCGACCCCGCGGCGCTGGCAGTGCTGCAGGAGGTGACCCAGCCCCTGGTGGTGGTGGCCATCGCCGGGCCCTACCGCACCGGGAAGTCCTTCCTGATGAACCAGCTGGCACAGAAGCGCGTTGGTGAGCTGAGGGGGAAGCCCCGTCCATTTGTTTGGGGGGCGTCTTGGGGTATTCTAGGGGGCGTTTCTGATGGATCGCCACCTGCAGGCTTCCCGCTGGGCCCCACCGTACGGGCAGAGACCAAGGGCATCTGGATGTGGTGCCTGCCCCACCCGCGCCGGCCGGGAGTGACCTTGGTGCTGCTGGACACCGAGGGGCTGGAAGACCCCAACAAGGTGGGTGCCGGGGGGGAAGGCTGGCCCACATCTCTCCCCAGAGTCCTCCTGAACACCCCTAACCCAGCTGTGGGCACAGGGTGACAGCCACAATGACGCCTGGATCTTCACACTGGCACTGCTGTTGTCCAGCACCCTGGTGTACAACAGCAAGGGCACCATCGACCAGAAGGCACTGGAGCACCTCGAGTATCCTGCAGGGGTTGGGTGGATGGGGCAGGTTGGGGGGAAACTCGGTGATCTGGGGCTATGGAGGATGTGGGTGACACAGGAAATGAGCTGTAGCTGTGGGACTGCAGAAATGTGAGGCTGGGTTGAGGCTGGGGGATCTGGTTTGAGGCTACAGGGTATATAAGAAAACCTGCATGACGTGGGCAAAGCGGGACTTGTGGGAGACTGAGGGATGTTGGCAATGCTGGAACTGGGATTTGGGGGAAAACTGGAGGAACTGGGCAATGCGAGAGTTGGGATGGAACAGGTCTGGGGCAGGAAAAAGTTGTGCAACCTGAGATTTTGGCTGAAACTGTGGCATTTGAGATCAAACAGCACCAGTCGGGAAGTTGTAGCATTTAGGGCAATGAGGGACTCGGAGTAAAACGGGGCATTTACTGAAGATTCAGGTAGCTGTGGCAGTTGGAGGGGGCACCAGACTTAAGGTGAAACAGCAGGATTTAAGGGTGATTCAGGGTGTAAGAGGGAGCGCAATATTCAGGGTGTAGATGGGCAGTGTGGGGGGTGGGGACACAACATACAGAGGAGGGCAGAAATATCTGGGGGGTACACAGGAGTTCTGGAGGGGGCGCAGGATTTGGGGAGCGTTGTGCTCCTGAGCAGGGCCAGGCTGGTGACGCAGCTGTCGGAGCTGATCCGCGTGCGGGACGGGGACAAGGATGGCGACGACAGCGTTGGGAGAGAAGATGATGCTGAGGACTGCGAGTTCGTGCGCTTCTTCCCCGGCTTCGTGTGGGTGGTGCGTGACTTCACGCTGGAGCTGCGCCTGGGCGAGCGGCCCATCAGCGAGGACGAGTACCTGGAGCAGGCGCTGGAACTCAAGCACGGTGAGTGCCGGCCCCATTGGGGTCATTAGGGTGGCACTAAGGAGCGGCAGCACCAACAGCTGCCTGCCTGCCTGCCTGCCTTCCACAGGGCACAGCCGCAAGGTGCAGAACTACAACGCCACGCGGCTGTGCCTCCGCAACTATTTCCCCACGCGGAAGTGCTTCGTGCTGCCTTCGCCGCTGGGCACAGGGGAGCAGAGGCTCATGGAGGAGCTGCCCGAGGACGCCTTGGCCCCACGTTTCCTCCAACAGGCAGCCAAGTTCTGTGACTACGTGCTGAGCTCCGCCTGGCCCAAGACGCTGCCTGACGGCGGAGCACTGACAGGGAGAGGTAAGGGGAGGGTGGAAGGGAGGAGAAGGGGACATGGAGTGATGATGGTGATGCAGAGGACAAGAAGGGGACAGTTGTGATGGCAACACAGCACAGCAGGGTGACAATGGTGGAACAGAACAGAGTGAATACAGGATGACAATGGCAACTCTGGGCAATGGTAACATTGTGTACAACAGGGTGACAGTTGAGCAACAATAGCACTGGCGTGACACAAGGCAACGATGTGGTGATGACAGTGACAATGGGGCAAATAAAACACGGTGACAACAGGGGACAATAGCGGCACACAGCAGCAAGGTGCCAACGGTGAGGGAGGTGTCACTGTGCCATTCCCCCACAGCCCTGTGCATGCTGCTGCGCAGCTACCTGGAGGCCATCAACAGCGGGCGTCTGCCCTGCCTGGAGGGAGCAGCAGAAGTGATGATGGCCAACGAGAACGCAGCTGCGGTGGCGGCAGCGCTGGAGGCCTATGCCAGGGGCATGCGGGAGCTGCAACAGCCCACAGAGCCTGCACAGCTCTCGACCTGGCATGCGGAGCATCTGAGTGAGGCACTCGACGTCTTCCGGCGTCGCAGCTTCCGGGATCGTGACCAGGAGCACCAGCGGCGCCTCATGGTGCTTGGCCATCCCCCTTGGTGCCACAGCACCGTCCCTGTCCTCAGGCCCTGCTCCTATCCCTACAATGCTGTCCCTGTTCCCATGGCCTTGTCACCATTGCCACAGCACTTCCCATCCCCCGGCATCTTGTCTCTAACCTGTCCACACAGCCCAGTCCCCATCCCTACGAGGCTGCCCTTGTCATGACCTTGTCCTCATTCCCTCAATGCTCTCCATCCCCATGACCTTAACCTCACTTCCCCCCAATGCTGCCTCTGTGTCTGTGCTCCCACCAGCACTCTCCCGATCAGCTTCATGACCCTGACCCCATCCTGACCCCCAGGAACAGATCAGCATGGAGTACAGCCGCCTGCAGGAGGAGAATGATGCAGCATCACGGCGGCGCTGCAAGGCGCTGCTGGCTGAGCTGGTGCGGGCACTGGATACCAACCTGGCCCATGGGACCTACGCACAGCCCGGTGGCTACCGCGCCTATGAGGCCGAGCGGCAGCGGCTGCTGGAGGGCTACCGGCAAGCAGAGGACAAGGGCCCCAAGGTGAGGGCAGCTCTGGGTAGAAGATCAAGTAGGAGGAGGTGGGGGCTGAATCTCAATCATGTGTGGACACACAGGCCGAGGAGGTGCTGGATGAGTTCCTGGCAGAGCGCCGGGCAGAGGCGGAGGCAGTGCTGAAGGCAGACAACGCACTGAGCGAGGTCGAAAAGCAGCTGGAGGGTGAGTGGCCCATCCCAGTGCTGTCCCTTCTCTCCTCCCCTCCTCACCCATCCCTGTGTCCTCCAGCGACAAGGGGAATCTCACAGCGTTTCCATGGTCCATGGGGCCACCTTGTGGCATCCCCATGTACTTTGGGAATGCTCGTATCCCTTCAGGGACATCTCACGATGGCCCCATCTCTTGAGGAGTCCCATTCTGTCCGAGGACATCTCACAGAGCCCCCTCATCTCTTGGGGTGCTGCATCGTGCCCGGGGGACACCACAAATCGTCCCTTTTTCCTCCCCTCAGCACATCCCCTCCCCGTGTCCCCTCACCCCATCCGCACGGCCCATTCTTTAACCAGAAGCGGGAGGCTGGGCTTTCTCCCTCACGCCGTCCCTTCGTCCCCAGACCAGAAGCAGCAGGCGCAGCTCCTGGAGCAGCAGCAAAAGGCGGCGGCGGAGCGAGAGCAGCAGCTGCAGGCGCTGCTGGAGGACGAGCGCGGCAGCCACGCGCAGAGCCTGCAGGCGCTGGAGGCCAAGATGCGGGAGGAGGCGGCGGACGCGCAGCGGGAGCTGAGCCGGGCGCTGGACGCGACGCTGCGGGAGCACAGCGAGATGCTGCAGCGCGGCTTCAGCGAGCGGGCGGCGCTGATGGAGCAGGAGCTGGCGGCGCTGCGGAAGGAGATCAGCTGCAACGGCAACAAGCAGGAGCTGGCGGCCAACGTCGTCGAGGCCTTGCGGGCGGCCTTCGACCTCGCCAGCGTGTGGAAGCTGTCCAGGATGAGCAAGGCCCGGGGCACGGCGGTGTGAGGCCGCGGCACGACGCCGACCCGCGGCGGCCGAATAAAGCGCTGCCTTCTCAGCTCCGCTGGCTCCTTCCGCTCCTCTCTTGCGGCGCTTCCGGCGCGGTGACGTCATTATCCGTGCGACCGGAACCAACCTCTCGTGGCTTAAAGCCGTTTGCTCTTGTCACTATCAGACCATGTTAGAGGCTGCTTCCCCTCGTGCTTATAAGCTCCCTTCAATACTGCAGTGCTTCAAGCGCTGCGTCCCGCTATCACCGCCGCAGGGCCCGCCTAGCAAGGCGACGCCCGGCCGCAGCCGCCGATATCCGCTATCAGAGCGAGGCGGCCCGACCGCCGGCCTGCGGACAGCGCCGTGCGAGCGGCAGGCCGCGCTGAGGGCCGCGACGGGCCGGGAACTACAACTCCCAGGATGCTCTTCGGCAGCTCCGACGGACGGACGCATGCGCAGACGTGTGACCTCAGCGCGAACTGCGTTTCCCGGGAGGCCGAGCGCCGGGCCTGACGCCGCCCCGCCTCCCGCCTCCCGCCCTCCTCCTCCTCCTCCTCCTCCTCCTCCCGCTCCTCGCGCTTTGTGACGCGGCCGCAACGTGCTGACGCGCAAACTGTGTGCCCGCCATCGCAATCGCGGCCGCCGCGGGGTGCGCGGGGCCGAGCGCAGGGGCCGGGGTGGCAACGGCGGCGACCCAGCAGGACGACGGGCAGGTAACGGGGAGACGGGCGGGCCGCGTCGGGCCGGTGGCCGCGGCCTTCGTGCCGGGCGGGATGGCGGGTGTCGCGTCGGGCCCTGCGGGTGCCGCGGGCGGTTGGGCCGGTGAGCCCGCGCGCTCCGCCCCGCGGTAGCGGCCGTCCTCGGTGACGGCGGGGCTGAGGGCGCCGCGCTGCTCCCCGCGGCCCGGCCGCTCCGAGGAGCCTCCGCCCGCCGACGCCGCTCGGCCGCCTCCTTCCACGAGGGGCTCCCGGCCGCTCCGCTCCCGGCCCGGCTCGGGGGGTGCGCACCGCCGGGCTGTCAGGAGCCTCCTTGGCCGGGAGAGTTGAGATCACCGCGTGCTTTCATCCGGTGTTAAAAGACGTTAGAGCTTTAAAATAACAACAGCAAGCATTATTTCCTTCATATCGTTTCTTTTCCTGTTTCTTTCTTTATTTATTTATTGGGTAATGCTTAAAGCGATTCAAAGGATGCTGTTGTGTAACAGCAGCCAGCTGGGAGCTGCGTGAGGTGTTCAGTTGGAAATAAAGGTTCTCCTCCGCCTCCCTCAGCTGGAACAGTGCGGTGCCTCCTGTGCCCCGCTCTGGGCTCTGGATGCTGCTGCTGTGCTCCATCCCAGGGCTGACAGTGCGCTGTGCTCCTTCAGCTTGGGCCTGGTTCAACAGGTACAGACAACCAGCTGACAGCATCTCTGCTCTTAAACAGTAACGGTGGGGAACAGGAGTTGTTACTGTTTCCTTTTTTCCTTCAAAGTAAAGAACTCCCCGTATTAAAGAATAAATATAGGAAGAGCATACGGATGTGCTGATCTGCTTGCTGGTTGTTTAATTGGGTTCTGATTCCTAAGTTTCTAATTTTCTCATCTGGGATCCTATTATTGCATTACACTTCTCATCTGGTTTGTCTTCTCAGCTGTATGGCAGTCACTGTGTTCAGAGACTCATAATCCCTTTCAGGAATGCAACACAATCAATATGTGAGTGACCTGCCTTGCTCATGTGGTCAGTGTGACACTCACACGTGCTGAGGAGCAAGAGGTGAAGCTGAACAGCCTGAGCTGTGCTCTGCTCTTAGGAATTTGCAGCCAGAGGTCCCTGGGACTTGTATTTCTTAGCTGTTTGAGCCTGCAAGAACTGTGAGCGCTTCTGCTTTTCTGGGTCTCAGTGACTCTGGGTTGTGTTTTCTGTCAGGCTTTTACATCTTTGGAAGAAGAAAGTGCTCAGCAAAGCACTTGGTTACGATGCAGGGATGCGGAGTGGTGCTCAGTACTGAAGTAGTGCGTTGCATGTGGGTTATTAGAGGAAGTGTTTGCAGGGAGTTGTTCCTGAGGTTGTAAGTCTTTTGAAGTAACATCCTTTGAGTGGGTCCTGCATGGTTTGTTCATAGCAGTTCTACTGAACCTGTACGTGATGTTTTGACAGGAAAAATGAAGTGTTCCTACCACTACCTTATTAGATATATTAACTAAAGCCTGTTGTGGGGCACGATATCCAAAACTTAGTACAAAATAACAATGAAGAAGTCATGGATTCAGATCCACGATCAGAGAGATGCTCCCTGTTCTGCTGCTTCCTGGAAAGCAGTGTAAGGTTGTGTGTGTTCACCATGCTCTCCAAGGGAGATCCCTGCAGGCTTTCCTGTTCTGCAGGGCAGGAGGACTTGTGCCATTTGCAATTCAGTTCATACAATTTCTGGCCTTGGCTTTTCTGCAGGGCACTTCACCATGGTTTAAGGTAGGATACTTGGGGGGGGGGAAAAAAGCAAGCACAGCAGGAACTGCTTTGATTCCTGTATTTGAAAAGGCTTTTGGCTGCCGTAGCTTTCCATCCTTGTATGTTTTGCATGTTTTGTATGGGAACTGCAGCAGTGCTGCTGGGGGTAGATTTTTTTGTTGCCTCCCTTTGCAGCACCACTCAGCATAGCCACGTTTCTTTGATTGCCTTCAGGAGGATCCACCAGTGCTGAGCTCCTGTCAAAAGGGCAGCGTTCTTATGTTTTAACTGTGTTGCAGCGTATAGACGAGCATCGCTTCTTGAGACCTGTGATGTGCTTCAAGTGGGATAATCTTAGAGCGCTCCAAGGTTTTCCTTCATTTCCCTTGGTTATGGTATAATACAAGCACTTCTCTCATCTCCCTGCCTTGGACTTTGGATTGCTGGAGCAGTGTTTCTCATTTTCTAGCTGGAATAATGAAAAATTGTTATTGGAAGGGAGCTGCCCCTGCAGGTTGCAGGAGATCCTGCCCAGGCCTTGCACAAACTCTGGGGGCATGAAGCATTTTTTTCTGTGCCCTTTGGGCATGGAGCAAAGGTGTGGATGTCAGAACTGACTGGATGCAGTTGCCATTACAGCACTTACATCCGGAGGCTCAAGGTAGATTGTTTTTTACTCATACGGATGTTTTTCTGTGTGCTTAAAAGCTGAGAAATGCTGCTGGCAAGTGGAGTTAATGAGAAAAGGCATGGACCTCTGTGAGCTAGGAGCAGCTTTCCATATCAGAGGTGTTTTGCTGCATGTGTACAATCTCAGGATGCTTTGTTGTTTGCATTGAGCTGGTGCTTATTGGGAAGCCTTTAGTCCTGTGATAGATGAACAATGAAAATGCTCCAGATAAAATCATCATTGCTTCTCATGTAGGGAACATCAGCTTATGCTATCCTTAAGCTTTTGATTTTTTTTTCATTAGCACACTCTGCTTGTGTGTAGTGCTTATTGAGTCTGGGTGTGTTGCTGTTACAGGTGTATTTCTATGTGGTCTTTGGGTAGCTGCAGTCCTTGCATGTTTCAGCTGGGTGATGCCTCCTTGCTGCCCCCTGAGTATGTGCAGAAGATGCTGGTGGGGAGGTAGAGCTGCAGGGCTGCTCATCCACTCCCCGAGCAAGGAGAGGCTGCCAGCAATTCAGGGGTAGCCAGCACTCAGTTTTGCATGGGGACTTGTGTCAGAATGAGCCTGGGCTGTAAATGCTTCTGTGAATAGGAGAAACTGCCTACCTTAGTGGTGTCTCCTTTAAGTGATTCTTGAATGTATGTTACAGGGCTTTGTGTGTACAGAACCACTTTAAACATGACGTTATCTGCATTTAGCATGATTTTAGGAAGCTCTTTCTCTGGGTCATTTATGACAAATGGGTATTTAATCTTGTAACAGGTGGATATTGGTTGTGTTGTGGTTAATGAAATGCTGTAAATGCTTCAGGGCATGGCAGCGTTTGGAGGCAGATTGTGTTCTAGTTTGATCTGTTCATATTTCTAGATTTTTGTCACACTGACAAAAATTGATGCCTGGAAATTCAGAGGCTTAAGCAGAACCCAGAGTGAGAATGGCCTCCCTGGAATGGTCCTGTGACAGGTCGCTGAGTGCTGCGGGGAGCCTGCTGCTGAGGATGGGGAGCTCAGTCATCAGAAAGCTGATACAGCTGAGCAAGCATCCCAATGCTCCGTCCTGTGCATGGTCTGTCTTCTCCCTGGCTCCACTGCGTGTTGTTGGACACCTCACACAGGGGGCAGTATCTGACCTGCTCCTCTCACTGGCCACCAGCAGTCACTCACTGTCACCTGCCTCTTCAGCAGCACAAAGCCAGGCTGATTCTTGGTTCTTTCTGCAATGTCTGGGAGTGTTAAACTGGAATAAAGACACCGATGGTAATCTTGTTGCCCTGGCTTTATTATTTCGTGAGCAAATCTTGAGCAGTAGCAAAGGGCTAACTCGGGTCTGTGTGGAACTCAGGGAGCGTTCTGAGCAGCTTTAGTGCTGAGCACGTCTGGTTAGGTGTGCCCGCTTCCCCTCGTGCTCAGGGTTGTCACGTACCAGTTAAGACTTGTGTTCTAAGCGTGCATGCATTCCTTTATTCTTCAGGTGATGGACCAAGGGAAAACTTCAGTTGTTAAAGTGAAGCACAGCAGTATTTTGGCCCTTACTCTTCTCTTTCTTACTCCTTGTTGCTGAATATGTATTTGCTTCTTCCAAGTCGACTTTAATCTTTGATTTGGGTTGTGTCAGTGAATGTTGTAAAACTGTGTGGGATGTATTGCTCACCTTCCTGCTTCTTTTTTCTTCCTTGGTTACCTCTGCCTTAGGCTGAGCCATGACTTCAGGATCTGGGCATGTGGACTCCAAGGCTGAGCTCACTACTTTGCTTGAGCAATGGGAGAAGGAACATGGCAGTGGGCAAGACATGGTTCCGATTCTCACCAGGTGAGTTCCATTAAATAAATTCCTAAATCGGAATATCAGAAATCACTTGAGAGCAGCAGTTTTTAGTGTGTTTTTTTGCTTGGAGGTTAACTGTTGGTAGTTAAATTTTCTTTGGTCTGAAAAGTGAGTGTAGTATTAAATGCATGCAAGTTTGGTAAGCATTTTATATTGCAAAGATCTTGCACAGTCTATCACTAAAACATGGATTTAATATGTTGAAATAGTAGAAGCTGATGGAATCATTAAGCACGTGAAATAAATTTGGTGTGTTCTTCTGAAACGTGTAATGTATTGGTCAAATGAGAAAGCTGTGAGTGTGTGGTTCCATCGGAGTGGTGGTGTGGGGTTTGTGATTGCGCTGATGTTGGTCAGTTTATGTGAAAGTAAAAGAGAGACTCATTGGATGGAGAGAGCCTTACTGAGTAAAGGTTACTGCAACTCATGCGGCATGCTTAAAGGGAGGTTAGGCATTGTTAGTCTGTTGTTACTGTATGTGTGGGGAGAAGTTGTCTACTACAAGAGGAGCACTCAAAGTATCAATTGTGGTTTCCCAAACCAGACCTCTCTTGTGTAATCTCATATTATTCTTGGTATTAGAAGACAGTCACAGGAATTCCACCACACCGTTCCTCCTCACACCTCTGCTGTCAGATCAGCAGCCTGCCTGCTGTGTGCCCAAAGGGCTTACTGTGCTCACTGGTGCATTAAGAGCAGCCCAGGTTTCTGTATCATGCTGCTCTGCATTCTTGGGTCAGGTATCTTAGTGCACAAATCCTGAGCTGGCACGGGGTAGAAAGAGCAGAAATCTGCTGGAGCTTCTGTATGCAGACCTGTGTCATGCCTCACCTTGCAGGCACAACTGCATGCTTTTTATACTGCTCCTTAAAAACAACAGCACAGAAGAGAGGGATGAGCAGCAAAAAGCCATAGCTAAACGTTTGAAAAGGAGTAGATCTCTTGTAAATCCTGAGCCATATTTTGGTGCATCTTTGGGTATTCTTTGGGACTTCTCGAGTTGCCTATATTTATGGCTAAGTCCGATAATCCTCTTTTGGTTCTCTAAGGTTTCTGTACAGCAAGCAGAGAGATGATGGATAGTAAGAGCTTGGGTATTTTGGCGGTGGTGGAGGTAACAGATCTACTTAAGGCAGGTAGCAAGGAGATGTACCCTCGGCTCTAGAAGGAGCTGGGTTTACAGTGCTTCAGAGAAAAAAAGAGAAAGCCACGTGTCTGGAATACCAGGTTTTAGATTCTCCATAGGTTAAAAAGAACTTGCTGGAAGCTGTGCTAGGAATCGTCCCCAAGTGGAGCTTGTGTTAGCTGATGTCTGGAGACAGCAGTGCTCTTGTGTATGGATTTAGGCTTCCAGTGGAGGAAGCTGTGGTTGTGCTTGTTGGTGAGTGATGTTTTTCTACTTCCTTCTGCCTTCTGAGTTACTTGGAAGAAAACTTCCCTTTGTGCATGGGTGCCTGCTGAAATGGGATTCTGAGGCAGCAGAGGTGAGAGCACAGGAGTGAGTGTTTAGACAATAGCAGGAGCACCGTGTTTGACTTCAGCTCCACAGACCAAATATGGGGTATGGTATGTTGCAGTGTGGTATTGCAGAGCATCCTGTCTGCAGTCTGTTGTAAAGGTGCCTCTATATTGTGCCTTTTGCATCAGTGGTAGTGTTGCAACTTGAATGTCCCCACAACCTCCTTCTTTGCCTTCTAAGTGAGCTAAGTTTCTGGCAAGTGAAAGTGAGAGTATGACTAAGTTTCAAAGGTGATCTACAGGGACAGTTGTAAACAGTTTGGGGAAAAAAAGAGTCCACAGTTGGGGGGGGCGGGGGAAGAACACCTGTCCCTCATGTAGAACCTCATGTGGGCAGAGAACCAGCTTAATATCAAGTGAATAAAGGAAATGTTGAAACCTGCATAAAAGCTCAGCACTTCTGTGTTTGTTCTTTTTGTTTTTGCCATTAAAGCCTTTTGTGTCATGTGTCTGTGTTAAGAGGTGAGAATGAGCTTTGGGAGTTCATCAGTGCTCAGTAGAAATGATAGGAGAGCGGAATAAGCCATAGATGCATCCAAGGCACTTCATAGTTACTCTTTGTATGCCTTCAGTCAAAGAAATATTTGATTTGTGGTTTTGTTGTTGTTGTTGTTTCATTTTCTTTCCAAAGCCAATTTTGAAGAGGCAATGCTTTCATATTTTGGTCAAATGATTGCGCCTAATTGTCTCAAAATAAACACAACCGCCCAAAGCTGATAATCAATGATTCGTGTGCTTGTTTCATCCAGGCTGTGATAGTGTTGTCATCCTTGGAACCACTCGGCAGCTTCAGCTGGCATGCTGTTTGGCTGCCTCCCTAAACAGCATGGACTGAAGAGAGTGCTCAGCTCACTTTCTGTGCTGCCTGTCAGTCTTTCCTGGCATGTACTCAGTATTATCACCTAAAAAGATGTAGCAAATCTAGGGTTCGGGTTCTCAGCTCCCCATTTGTCCCAGTTCTGTCAGCAGGTGCCTCTCAAGCTATTAGTTCCCATTGGAAAAATGAGGAGCTGGCAATAGGTATTTAAGTAGTTAGCCTTTGCCAGAAAGCCAGAAGAGCTTGAGCTGTGCCACCTGTTTGCAAGGGATGCAATTTGCATCTCTTCACATTCAGGCTTACTGAAAGGAAATATTAAAACCTTGCAGGATAAATGATTTGATATGTCAATTAATTTGAGAAGAGCAGGGAAGTACTTTACTTGATCCCGATGAACTAATTTTGTGTTCTTACAGTCTGAGCAGGCTTTATAGCATCATCTCCTGTCCTACTGGTTAGTCAGTGTAGTTCACAGAGATGGGTTTAAATAAGCTTTTTGCCTCTGGTTGACCTTGGCAATTTGTTTTCTGGAAGGTAACAGTAATGCAGCAGAAGTCGATGGCATTCTGTAAGGGAATCCTCCAGGGAAATGTTTGCAGGGATTGCTGCAGCCTTCTAGCAATTCTCCCTCCTTTCTAATAACCTCGACTTGCCTCCTCAGTTTGGAGGTATTAAAAACTTGATTCAAAATGCTGCACTGCCTGTAGGTTCTGCACTGTGCTTCAGACCTCAGCGGGGGGAGGGAGTCAGGTTGTACATCAAGGCAAGGGGATGAATCTGCTGATGTTTTTTAAACATAAAATATAGTGTAGATTAGATTAGCCTGTGAAGAGGCACCTGCCTAAACTGAATAGAATGGAATCACTTGTTTAGGGCTTATCCCACTCCAAAGAGGAACTGTAAGGGTGAAGGGTACTACGTACATTCTTATTTCTTGTAATCCTCTGCAATATCTGTTGTAGACATTACCAGGACTCTAACACGAGTAAATAAACAGTACTGGCACCTTCAGAGCATCACGCCTGTCTGTCGCTGGGGTACTGATAAGGTCTCAGCATGTTTTGGAGGGCTGGTGGGGAAACTAGAGGCAAGACTCTGTATTCACCCTTCTGGGTGGGCAGTCTGAAATCCTCTGGTAGTGCTGAATGCCATTCAAATGAAAGCTGATAAACTGTTTGATAGCACTGTGACAAGTAGGCTAACACAAGGAGCTGCGTACTGGGGCAGGATAGAGTGGATTATGCTTATTTTATGTCATTCCTTCTGTAGGATGTCTGAGTTGATTGAGAAGGAGACTGAAGAATATCGCAAAGGGGATCCAGACCCTTTTGATGACCGACACCCAGGTAAGGAATTCTGAATAGTTTAGACAGCTCTGCATCAGCTGGTACGTGATAATTCATATTTACAGGTAAGCAAAGTCTAGCCTGAATCTGTTCACTACTGATCAGAGTCTGGTGTGACTAGTATATGTTTTAAGTAGGTAATTGCAACTAGAGGAAACACTGACTTGATCAGTAATTCGTATGACTTCTATAGTTCTGTTTCTAAAAGAGGTACATCTGACTACATTATTCCACAGTCAGACTGAAGTTAGTAGTTTAGTTTAGCATTGGTCTTGAAATCTTGAGTTACATACGTCTTTTCCTGTTTCCTCTACAGGTCGAGCAGACCCTGAGTGTATGCTTGGTCACTTACTAAGGATACTTTTCAAGAATGATGATTTCATGAATGCGGTAGGTTTGCTCCAAGGACTGTACCTGTCAGGTCTTCTTAACACTCTAATGTTTTTGTTTCCTGTGTTATTGACTTCAGTACTTGTGCTTGTTTAATATTAATTTTACTGGTGGTGGGTCTGTTTCTTCCTTAGCAGTGGCCTTTAAAGTGAGTTTGAATGCAGCTTGTTTGCTGCTGCTAGAGTGACCCAAGGAAAGGGGCGGTTCATCAGCTATTCAAGAGTACTGGAATATGTGTATTAATGATTGAATTAGTACTTCTCAGCATTTATTAGTCTCTTTAAAGAAAGTGCAGGTCCTCTGATAAAAGTTTAAAAGCCTGATTAATTTCTGTAGTGGAAGTAAGTACTACTAATTCCAGTGCTTTGTCTGTGAATACTTGGAAACGCTGGAGTGCCTGTATGAGCAGAGTGTATCTGCTCTAGCAGGCTCAGGCCGAGCACTTGGAGACAATAGTCTGGCTTTTCTCTTGCACTGCTCTACCCTTACGTGAGTTAATAGCTAGAATTTTTGTTGCCCTCATCTCAGTGCACCACCTGTATCAATGTGTGTTGCTGTAAGGTTTCTACCAGATGGCTTGCATGGAGCTTTCTGTGTTAAACTGCAACTGATAAACAAAAATACCATTAAGAAAATGTGGTATTTCTTGTGTATTTGTGGGTTTTTTTAATGTTTTTTCCCCCCAGCTATTACTCTCACATGATTACACTGTTACTGAGCTGTAATTATTTTAGGCATTTGTCTTTATGAATCAGTTCAAGAAAAGTATTTGCTCAGTGAACATCAGATCAGAGGGGAATTCTGCTTCTCAGAGAAGTTATTTCTACTCCTGAATTTCAAACTGATGCTTTCCCTCTTCTTTTCTAGCTAGTGAATGCTTATGTGATGACGAGCAGAGAACCTCCATTAAACACTGCTGCCTGCAGGCTTCTTCTGGATATCATGCCAGGATTGGAAACTGCTGTTGTCTTTCAGGAAAAGGTATCTTGTATACTGAGGCTTAGTTTATAAGCTTGGTGTGTTATGTACTCCAACAGCTCATCCCACAGGAGAAACCAGTAAAAAGCAGCATTTAAATCCTACCTCTGGGAGACTCTGTTTAGCCTTATTAAAGGTTTGAGGCTTTCTGATGTGGTCTTGTTCAGCTGATCAAATCTTTAGTATTCCACAGCTTGGAAGTTTTAAAAGGACTGAGAGAACTGGAGATGTTCAGCCTGGAGAAGGTTCTGGGGAAACCCAACAGCAGCCTATCTGTATCTGAAAGAGTGCTCTAGGACATTAGGGTACAGAGTCTTTAGTGGGATCGGTTGTGACTGGACAAGAGGAAACTGTTGCAAACTAAAAGAGGGGAGATTAGATAGGATTAGATGGTTTCTTACAATATGGATTATGAAGCACTCAACAAGTTGCTCAGAAAGGTGGTGAATACCCTGTTGTGGAGTCATTCAAGAATACAAATTTCCATTCAAGAATGGAAATTTTTTAAATCCCCAAGTGCCAAACTTAGCTTAATTTCTTGTTACTAGAAAGTATATGAAATTCCATTCTGGTTCCTGAGGTTTTCTTTTTGCAGGAGGCTTTATGATGGGTAATGACTGTTTGAAGAGTGTGTTGTTCTGGTCATAAAGATGCCCTCTAGTGCCCAGTGAATTTCACATCTCATTTTCTAATATCATAACTTTTCAATTAAAATTTAATTATTATTGAATATATAACAGCCAATTCTTCAAAAATCTGTAAGCTGGAGGTTCTTACTGAAACGTGTGTCCATTCGTTATTACTATTAACCGATCTTTGACTGTGTTGTACCTACATCTCAAATTATGTGCAGGGCTGTGTGCGAGGTCTTGTCATGCTAATGAAGTTCTGGTTTGGTGTTTCAAAATCCAATAATGATCTACAGGAAAAAATAATAGAGTCTTTCATTCTAACATGTAGTCTTTTAATGAACTGTTTTAATTAACGCTTCTTTGGCATTCAGCCTTGTTAAGAAAACTTGCCTGGCAGGCCATGTTCAACCGCTTCTGAGTTATACTGTTAAAATATTAACAGTATTGAACACTGTGGTTTTCTATATGTGGGTTGGTATAATTGCATACATTTCTCCCTTCCCCAATCAATACATATTTACAGCTGTTGAGGATTGCTCTTTTGATTGGTGAGTTATTGTTAATGTAGAGTTCCTTCTGCACCAGGATGTTTGCTTGTTTAAAGTGACTTTTCAACTACTAAGCTGTTAGAGAAATGTAATTTACCACTTGATTTTTAACTTAGTGTAAATTCAACAGCATTTCTTTCGAACTGCCAAATTACTGGAGAGCTCTATTAGTAAAACTGACAGGGAAAGAATGCTCAGCTCTTGGAATTGCTTTCTTGTTTTCTGTGTTCTAGGAAGGCATAGTTGAAAATCTCTTTAAATGGGCACGTGAAGCTGATCAGCCACTAAGGACGTACGCAACAGGGCTTTTAGGAGGAGCAATGGAAAACCAAGATATCGCTGCCAATTACAGGGATGAGAATTCACAATTGGTAATGATCTCTTGATGCACACTTTCGTTTGCAGGACGGATATCTCTTTCTTTATTGAGAGCGTGTGGCAGCACTCTCATGTATGTGTTGGTGTATACATTTTATAGTGGTTATAGTAATATATTTACTCAGTAGCTCATACTTTCTATCCTTTCCTGACTGAATTTGCTGAGGCTGGGGTATGCAGCCCAGTTATTCTGCTACACTGTGTTCAAATATGCCTATGAAAACCTGAAGCAAATACTGTACTTCTTGATGGGTCTCATGTTCCTAGTTTCCTTGAAGCAGAAATTCCAAAGACTTAGCTATTGCGTGTGGTAGCTTAAACACTGGTCAGCATGGAGATAACTTCATAGGAAATGTTATTCTTAATACAGTATATAAATCTTTCACCAGTTCAATGCTAAATCTATATGATGATTATCAGCAGTTGAGATGACTGTCAGAAGAAGGTCAGTTAGGCAAAGTTGGTTTTCAGAATGGGGTACAGCATCACTTACAGTGTGTCAGACTGTAGGTTCTTAATGGGTTTCAGAGCACGTTTCTTTTTCTTTCAGGAAAACAAGTGAAGATTTTTATTGTTAGAGTAAAAGCCATAGCAAAAAGGGGCGGGGTTTTTAATTCACTTTGAAATGGTTATTTCTCTGGGGAAATGTGTATTTCAGCATGCCTGGTATTTTGTGCGATAGACTTCTGTATGTGGTAAGAGCAGAACTATGGCCAGTGTGAGCTGTATGATCAAGGCAGGAAGTGTGTTCTCATGAATGTTGCTTTTGTGAAACAGGTTGCTTTGGTGCTTCGAAGGCTACGGGAGTTGCAGGTCACTGAAATGACCACAAAACAAGAAAATAAGCGCCCCAGTCCTCGGAAAGTGCCATCGGATTCTCTGCTGCCTTTAGATGAAGAGGCTGTGGATATGGATTATGGGGAGATGGCGGTGGATGGAGAGCAAGAAGAAGTGGCTGGGGATATGGAAATCTCGTTTCATCTCGATTCGAGTCACAAGACCAGCAGCAGAGTCAACTCTGCTACAAAGCTAGAGGATGGGGGATTAAGAAAAAGCAAATCAGGGAAACAACATGAAAGAGATGGCTTCCGGAAGGCCAAGCAAAAACTGGGCTTCTCTGCTTCAGAACCAGAGCGGATGTTTGTTGAACTGTCCAACAGCAGCTGGTCAGAAATGTCCCCTTGGGTGATTGGCACTAATTATACACTTTACCCCTTGACTCCTGCCATAGAGCAGAGGCTCATTCTTCAATACCTGACTCCCTTAGGGGAGTATCAAGAGGTGAGCATATATTTGAAGGTGGGAGGACTCTGTCAATTCTCCTGACAAAACTGTTGGTGGTATTTGGGGAAAAGCTCTGAGAGCTATTTTATCACTCACCAGTATAACCTGATGGCATTAAGATCAGTAACTTCTCCTGAGTTGTTGGCTTTCGAATTGATGAAGTTGTTATTTTGAATGGTTACCTACCAAGTAATATTCAAACCTGATCCTAGCAGTTGTGTGGAACAGTAGTCAGAGCACAGCGCTAGGAACCTTATTCCTGCTTTCTGTTAACTTTGAGTGATTATTTACATGATGCAGGGTAAGTCATTGTGTATGAAATGCATGTGTTTTTTTCTCTTTACTCCTGAGAAGTCAGTAGGTTCCACCATTAGAAGTCAGAGGCAATAATGAACTTAAAGTTATTTCTGTAATGGTCTGTGTGACTTCTGCAGTGTGTCTGATGAGAAATGGCAGTGTAGATGCAGATGCTTTTGAGAGCTCTTGTTATTTAAAATAGTTGAGCTGCATCAGATTTGCCAGAGCGTTTCCCATTCCTCTTGATTTTTTAACTATGTCAGCTTAGCATAGATCTGCAGACCACCCTCAGCTGTGTAGTCATTTGTAGGTGGTTTAACTGAATCTAAGATGCAGCAAAGCAACACAGTTTTGCTTTGTGTGATACACTGTGTGTGTGTGTCCATGTGTGTGCCTTGCTTCTGTGAGAACCAAAGGCACTGTTATCCCCCTAATTCCCTGCATGCTGACTGGATCACTTCATATGCCAGCAGTAACAGGATAGAAAAATAGGAATTAGTGCTGTAAAACCATTATGTGCAGAATTATGTTGAGGGTTTGGTTTGTTGCCCTGCTCTCCTGTTTTTTCTGTTCAGTTGTTGGGTAGTTGTCTTTGCACAGATGGAAAGTGGAACCTATCACCAGGGTGGTATCTGTGTGGACTTACCATAGCTGCACTTGAAGGAGTGCCTTAAGATTTCCTGTGGCAGCTGTCATGCACCTTGCTGCAGTCAGCAGATGTATTACAGGAGGTCTGTTAACCTTTATTGCTTCCTATGGATGGAGCTGGTTACCACTGACCTCTCATAACAGGTATCTGCCAATAGGGGGAAACTGGGGGGTTTGAAAGAGTAAAAGCCAAAACGGACCTTGAATTTCCTGTGAAACATTCAGCTTGCCTCCCAACATTGTTTTTCTCAGCTATTACCCATCTTCATGCAACTGGGATCAAGGGAGCTGATGATGTACTACATCGACTTGAAGCGAACCAACGATGTGCTGCTTACTTTTGAAGCCCTTAAGGTATGTCACTTCTGTAATGCAGAATTGCACCATAAAATGGGAAAAGCATGAAGTGTGTTTGCATGCATCAAAGGCAAATGCTTGCCTCCCTTAGGCCTGTGTGTGTAGTACAGTCCCCTGGGATTGGCTGCACTGTGTTTTTGCTTTTATAATTCTTGGGTATTAAAAAAAATATATTATTATTAGTTGTGGGTGAAGTGCCACTGATTTCTTCTGCTATTTATCCATCTGAAGGTGGTAAAAAGCCCTTTTCCCATCAAAACCTTACACTATTACTGCCCTTAGGTGGAATTCCTGTTACTGTCAGGGGTGTTTGTGAGGTTCATTTGTCTGCAGATTTATTTCCAAGCAGGAGCATTCCTACAGAAGGTGTAGTGACCTCAGCTGCAGGTGGGGTTGGGGTTGCAGTGATTCTTCCTGTCTCCTCCTAAAGTGTAAAACAAAGTGATAGTGGTCTTTTTTTGCTTGTTGTTTATCTTTGTATGCTTATTTCTGGAATATGTTAAAAGTCAACCTTATTTGGAGCATCTTGTAACATTCCTATCTGTAACTGATAACGTGCTAAACGTGACACATGGCATTTAAGATCGAATTTGTTTTCATCCAAGAACCGTTTCTAATTCTCCATAGTTAAAGGGAAATTCTCAGACTAGGAAGAAGAACCTGTTCAGTTGTGACTACCAACACTGATGAGATACACAAGTAAACTGTTCAGAAGACAGACAAAAAAATGCAAAAAAAAAACCAACAAACCCCAAATCAAACCATCAGTTCATTCCTTTTGTTATCTTTACTCACTGTACGTCTACGGTGTCCTTCTCAATTCTGTGCTTATCAAGACATTCAGGCAGCTGTACTGTGAGCCAAATACTGGTGCAGGCATGGATAAGAGCTCACTTCCCCCCCAGCCACTCCAGATTATCTTTTATATCAGTTCAGCAATAGTTTCATTACTACGTTAAGGAATACTCACACTTATAGAAGGGTAAGGGCAGATGTACAAAGTGGGGAAGAAGGGAAAGGCTTGGACAGCATAGGTTTGTGATAGGTTAGGCTCAGCAAGCAAGCAAGAAGTTATTATTTCCAGTGACCTGAGGTTGTAGAAGCCTACTCCCAAAATCTGCAATGGAATATATTGACCAGTTGAGGAGAAGGGGATGTCTGCTTCTTTCTAGCAGGACTGGTGATAATCTTAACACTGTGCAGTCAGTTATTGTCTCAGGAGCATACCTGCAAGAAATACATTGGTGGAGGAAAAAAACCCAAACCACAAAATGAGTGTTTTCTTCAAGCATTAGTCAAGCAAAAGAACTTATCAAAGTGATAATATTTTTTTAACAACGAGACATAATTGCTTTAAATGCCATATAAAAGTTATATGTAGACCAGATATTATGTTGTGCAGTTAAATGTAACAGAAGGAGGAAGTAAGGTGGATAAAGCGTGAAGTGCTTGTTTTCTGCCATCTGTTTTCCTACAGCGGGGGGGGAGGAATTGATGATGGTCTGAAGAATTCTATCATCTGCTTTCTTCTTTCCTTAGCATTTGGCATCATTGCTGCTGCATAACAAGTTTGCAACAGAGTTTGTTGCTCATGGAGGCGTGCAAAAGTTGCTGGAGATTCCTCGTCCTTCCATGGCAGCCACAGGAGTCTCCATGTGTTTGTATTACTTATCTTACAATCAAGATGCAATGGAAAGGGTAAGATTCATTCTTTAGCTTAACTGCTGTAATTTTAGTGATTTCAAGGGACCTGGTCTTTCTACCTTTGTTCAAATGTAAAATAAACATCTCCTAAGTTAAAAGCAAATTTGTATAAGAGTCTCCGGTATGTGCAGAGGCAGCAGAAAGCATAGAAATAATGGTGCATTCGAGTGTTTTGTTTCAAGGGTGTGAGTTTCAGTTCCCAGGGAACGTAACTGAAATCCGCTCTGTTTTTAGCATTGCCTCATTACTTCCGTTCACCCTGTTGTTCCCCTTCCCTAAAGAAGGAAAAATTCCTCCTTTCTCACCCATCTTTCCTTTCCCACCTGTTCCAGCATTCTCCTGTACTTGAGATTGAGCTTTTTTCCATCCACAGTCCAGGTGTGGACAGCTTCAGCGTTGTCTGGTGCCTTGGTCAGATTCCAGACAGCAGTGCAATTCCTTCGCTGTTGGCATGCAGCAGAAGACTGATGCATTATGCAGGAAACCAAGTTAAAGGACGTTGAGTTCTCTTTGGCCTGAGCTTATAAATGTTGAAAGAGCTGATAATGAAGGCTAGTTGCTCACCTCAGATTTCAGTGTTTCTTAGAAATGCATCATGAAAGGTTCCTCCTGTCAGTTATTAGTGCTCTTCTGGCAAGGATCTTTTCCAGTAGGTTGACATGTCATTCTTCCATTAAGCTTCAGTTTCCCAGATACTTGAAACAGTGATTCTGTTTCAGTTTTCCACACTGGCGGCAGCCACTTGTGTGCTAAACCAGATCCAGCAATTAATGCAGTTTATTCTATAGTTGCAGCTGTGCCAAGGGAAGGGATGAGGGGGTGGAGAAAGATGAACTTCCAGCTTGTAAGCATTAGTGCTGGTATATGGGAGGATCCTGCTCTGAGATCCGTTCAAAGCTACTGCAAAATTATACCCTTAAGCCATCTAAGTCTGCCCTAATTTATGAGTGATGACTGTTTTGATTCTGGCCTGTCCTTGGAATTTGTATGTTTTTTTGTAATTCATTTGAAAACTGGACCATTTAAAGTAGTAACTCTACGTTCCTGCTTACTTTGACGTTTGGAAGCTGTCCTGAGTGTTTCGATTTGACATGTTTAACACTCTTAGTCACATATATAGTTGACTGGCAGTGGTTAAGGGCCTGTGTATAGGGATACTGCTGGCATTTATGTGAGTGAGCTCAAAAACTTCTGGGTAACTGTGGTTGACAGTTCTGTCTATGTGTCACGTCTTTTACGATGGCAAGAAAGGCAAAATGAGCGCAATGTTTTCTTTTTGCTCATTTTGTCAGAAAACAGACTTGTGCTGTATATGTATTGCTTGGCGTTTCTCTGAACTGAATTTGTCATAAGAAAACTGTGTTGTTTTGTTTTTTTTTGAATGTCACTGAATGAAGACTGTTGTATTTACCCTGTTCATGTCAGGGAATGGACCAGTTGCTAGTCCTGTGTTTCTGCATGGTGCTCTTGTAGTCTCACTGAGGCTGCATTTTGCTGATCTAGAAATGGGGCTTTTATTTCACGTCTCAGATATCAGTTACTCCCAGCTACACTAGGGACAGTTGTACCCTCAAAGAACTGTCATTCTACTCAGACTAATCCTCTCAGCAGCCTGTTTGAAGTCCTTCTCAGTAAAGTTCTTTTGCTTTCTAGGTGTGCATGCACCCCCATAATGTGCTTTCAGACGTGGTGAACTACACCTTATGGCTAATGGAGTGCTCCCATGCCTCAGGCTGCTGTCATGCTACTATGTTCTTCTCCATTTGCTTCTCCTTCCGTGCTGTCCTGGAGCTCTTTGACAGGCACGATGGCCTTCGTCGTCTGGTTAACCTGGTAAGAACTGCAGTTTTATGTGTTGAACAGGGTTAAAATCAGGTTTTGTACCCTCTGCAATTACTAAAGTGTGGAGAGTTCTGTCTGGTTGTGTTCTGGTTTGTTTGTTTATTTCTCTTCCCAAAAGATAGGAAAGGTGAGGTGAGTTTTCTGAGCGATAGACAGGAGAGTATTTCCTGAACAGAAAAAGCTTTCATCAGCTGTCAGAGAGAGTTGGGTACAGAAGACACATAAGCAAATTCAGTATGGTTCTGATACAAGTGTGGCTGAGAATTGTAGATGCAATTTTTTCTGGTGTGAACTGATGAAACTTTTTTTCTTTCCACCTGACTTTCTTGCTGAAGATAAGCACCCTTGAAATCTTAAACTTGGAAGACCAAGGAGCTCTCTTGAGTGATGATGAGATCTTTGCCAGTCGCCAGACTGGGAAACACACTTGCATGGCCTTGCGGAGATACTTTGAAGCTCACCTTGCTATCAAACTTGAACAGGTGAAGCAGTCACTCCAGCGCACTGAAGGGGGTGTTTTGGTCCATCCGCAGCCCCCATACAAGGTGAGCAGCATGTGTGACCTCCCAGCATTGACAAAGTCTGTATTGTATGAAACAGAGACTGAAAACATTGGAAATGGCTTTAATTGCTTGTAACAAATGATACTTTTCAGACATCATATACTTTCTAGGACTGCAAAGAAAGAAAATGTATTATTAAGCTTATTATTGCTTATTATTGTTGCAGCTGCTACAATTCTTCTATAGCGGATAATAAATAATTTGCAGGGAAATGATAAGTTCAGTGTTGACAAGACTACAGGTTTCAGTTTAAATCACGGCAGTGAAGGACTTGATGAGCAAATTTGTAACCCTTGTGATCTCTCTCTAATGCTTCCAATTCTTTTCCCGGCAGGCCTGTTCCTACACCCATGAGCAGATCGTAGAGATGATGGAATTCCTCATCGAGTA
Organism: Excalfactoria chinensis; assembly: GCF_039878825.1. Lineage (NCBI taxonomy): Eukaryota > Metazoa > Chordata > Aves > Galliformes > Phasianidae > Excalfactoria > Excalfactoria chinensis. The sequence continues at coordinate 16,616,956 of NC_092836.1, forward strand.
CGGGCCAGCACAGCTCTACTGGGAGCCAGCAGAAGTTTTCCTTAAGTTGTCTTGTGTCCAGCTCATGCTTCAGCTCATTTCAATAGCATGTAACTGGAAGACGTACTATGCAAGGTGAGCTGTTTTAGAGCTGTAAGTTGTGACTTATGGGCAGGATGGCCATAGGTTTTCTATATTCCCTCCTTCTGTTAGAGTGTCTAAGGCAGGTGGTAGGGGCCTGTGCTGTGGTTACGTGGTGCTTATAAAAGCACAGTAGAAAGCAGAAGTAAAACCTTGAAGTAGAGTGAGATATGCCATGAGAATCATGAATAAAGATGCCTCACACCTTAGATTTGAGAAACCAGCATCATAGTACAGCTTAGGCACAGTTCTGTGCTACTTTTATTTGTTTACCTCTTTGTTACAGAAGGGTTTTAGGAAACGTTTTAGGTAGAAGATGAAGTCAAGATATAACTTAATCCTGGAGAAGAAGTGGAATGTCTGGGTGAAGTAAGTGTAGTTTATATAAGAGAGGATGTGTATCACCTTTGTTCATTTATTGGTACTTGAAATTTGCTGAGTAGTTACAACATTGCAAATGTTGCAAAAATGTTGCATTGAATGTGCAACAGGACAGTGTTTGAGCAGGGGAAAAAGTCTGAAGATGAGCTCAGGCAACACACAGTAACAGTGTTGCTAGATGATACACCACCGGCTCTTACACTCAGCATGTTTGTAGAGAGGCTTAGCTTGTAATTCTGCTTCTACGTTTCTCCTGTCTGGGGCACTGTAGTATTATCTTCCTGTGGTCCCACTCGCCCACAGCCCACCCCAAAATTTGCAGCGTTCTTACTCTATAAGAGAAAGGGAACTGTCCCAGAGTCTGATAGAGATACCATTAGGCTCCTGTCCCCAGTTCAGAGGGAGGATGGGTGCAATGTTCCAGCCTCTGTTTATCCCAACGGGCATCTGCTCTCAAGAGTGTTGGTGTAATCCTCTAGAGATATGCTCACTGATGAGTCACTGTCTGCTGTGGCTAGTTGTCATCAACTGTATTCTTGTCACCAGGACTCCCTTCTCCTTATTTCTGCTGCAAACAGGAGCTCCTTGCATGGCTTAGCTTGAAAGCCTTTGAAATCTGTTCTGCTTCTGCAGTCCCCTGCCTTCCTCCCTCTCTCACTCAGGTTGCATTCTCCTGGGTGGTTTCGGTTCTCCTGTTTTTTATTCTCTGCAGCTGTTTCCTAATTGCAGCTTGGGTTAACTCCTGCCTTTCCATACAGCCTTCAAGCCATCAGCCCTTTTGTTTTTCTCCATTGTTCTGCTCTTCCATCTCTTGTTCAGCAGCCCTTTTCGTATTCCACATACCTGTGTCTCTTAATCTGGTGCCTAAGCTGATGTTTTTATCCATATCCTGTTTAGCAGTAAATCTGACAAACAGCTCCCCTTCACTTGAGAAAGAAAACTTTTCTACTTTATTGGCAACAAAGTTTATTAGACATGAATGTTTTTAAACTCAGATGTGGAGTTAGGTGAAGAAGCTTAGCTTGGAATGTTTTTGTACATGAGTCTAGTTTGTGCTTCTGTAATTTAAAAATTCCATTGCTTCTGGGAGCCTGTGGGCAGGATGAGATGCATGTCAAACTGCAGGTGATAGTGTGCATATTTACAGTATGTGAGCAGTACCTTCTGTGAGAACCAGCCCTTTAAGAGAGGCACATTGACCAGAAAGCATCATCAAAAAGTATCAGACGTGACAGATTGATCTGCTGGATTAGAGTACACTTGTAAGAAGTTCTCACATTGCTTTCAGGAACGACACAGTACGCTATGCTTTGGATGTGCTAGCCATCCTGACTGTGGTTCCTAAAATCCAACTGCAGCTGGCAGAACCTGTGGATGTGTTAGATGAAGCTGGATCTACTGTTTCCACTGTGGGTAAGCTGAATGTTGTCCTGATTAATCACACCCTTATTAATCGTCTTCTATGTGTTGTTGTTTTTCAGCTGGCTGTTTCTACACTGAGAAAAGGGTTAAAGTAGTGCATGCAGAGTTATCATTAGGGATGCAGGTAAATGTAAGAGTAGACTGCAGTTAAAACTGTCATGATCAGTGCTATGGTTGTATTTTAAATGTGAAGGCATGATCTGTGACTCACGCTTGTTTTCAAGAGCTCATTAAATATGGATGTAGGCAAATTTGCTATTGTTATGGGACTGTTAGGTTCCCTCAGCTTCCCAGAAATTTAGGTCTTCTTGGGAATATGGGAGAATTATTGTATAGATTTTGCAGAATCACAGAATCATAGTGGTTGGAAGGGACCTCTAGAGATCGAGTCCTGTCCCCCTGCAGAGCAGGCCCCTACAGCAGGCTGCACAGGTAGGTGTCCAGATGGGTCTTGAATATCTCCAGAGAAGGAGAATCCAGAGCCTTCCTGGGCAGCCTGTGCCAGTGCTCCATCACCCTCGGTGTGAAGAAGTTCCTTCGCATGTTGGTGCTGAACTTCCTGTACTGCAGGTTATGGCCTTTCTCTCTTGTCCTGTCCCTGCAGACTGCTGAAGAGGTTGGTCGTGGCTCCCACACTTAAGATAATTATAAACATTAATCAGATCCCCTCTGAGACTTTTCTCAAGGCTGAATAGCCCTGGTTCGTTCAGCCTTTCCTCTGAGTCATACTCTGTACTCTGCCTTTGTTTGAGTTATACTCTAATTGGCTACCTGCAGATTCAGCGTGCAGATGAATAAAGTGTAGCTGGGTCAGATCTAAGGCCTAAGTGTTAAAGAGATCCTGACTTCCTTTTTTCTATTCATTTAAAGAAAAAAAATATAAAGATGATGATGATCGGTTCAGTGCAGAAGAAATTGTCTTTTGCTCAACTCTTTTTCTGGACTAAATACCTATTTCTGGAAGGAAGTTTTGATCTTCTGAAGTGGACTTGAAACATGTAGATGAATTTCACGTAGGAAACTACGACATGATTTATTTCTTCCCCTTGATAACAGTCTCCTTTCTTCCCCTCCTTGTCTGCATTGTTAATATATTCTGCAAGAGTTGCTTCCTGTAGTAAGAATTAGAAGCATGCCTGTGCATCTTCTCTGTGCCAGGTATCTCAGCGATGGCAATCCTGTGCCATGCTGGAGCTCTGACAGCTCCTTGCTTATTGATGAGGAAGTGGAGGAGCATGAGAGTGCTAAAAAAAAACCCAAACAAACAGAACCAGAAGACTTTTGTCAGAGAGGCAGGGGAATGAATGTGTCTAATGCTAGTTAGGGAAAAAAAATGAACTTTAGAAATCCCCAGAAGGAAGAGGAATTAGGGATTTTTCTCAGGTTTGTGAAAGGCTCCCTTACTTAACTGATGCAGCTGGAAGAGTATTAAAGGAATTGTTTCTTTCCCTCACTAGGTATTAGTATCATCCTTGGAGTTGCTGAGGGTGAATTTTTCATCCATGATGCTGAGATTCAGAAATCAGCCCTTCAGATCATCATCAATTGCGTGTGCGGCCCAGACAATCGCATCTCCAGTATTGGCAAATTCATCTCTGGAACTCCTCGGCGAAAGCTTCCTCAGGCACCTAAGAGCAGTGAGCACACACTGGCTAAGATGTGGAATGTGGTACAGTCCAACAACGGCATCAAAGTGCTGCTGTCATTGCTGTCAATAAAGATGCCAATCACAGATGCAGATCAGATCCGAGCGTTAGCCTGCAAAGCCTTGGTGGGGCTCTCACGCAGCAGTACTGTCCGGCAGATTATCAGCAAGCTCCCACTCTTCAGCAGCTGTCAAATTCAGCAGCTGATGAAAGAGCCGGTGCTTCAGGACAAGCGCAGTGAGCATGTGAAGTTCTGTAAATACGCTGCCGAACTGATAGAGCGTGTCTCTGGGAAGCCGTTGCTGATTGGCACAGATGTCTCCCTGGCTCGGTTGCAGAAAGCAGATGTGGTGGCTCAGTCAAGGATCACGTTCCCTGAGAAGGAGCTGCTGCTCCTGATTCGGAACCATCTCATCTCTAAGGGCCTAGGAGAAACTGCATCTATCCTTACTAAAGAGGCTGACCTACCCATGACTGCAGCATCTCATTCATCTGCCTTCACCCCCGTTGCGGCTGCTGCCTCTCCCGTGGCCCTGCCTCGCACTCCTCGCATAGCTAATGGCATCTCAGCCCGTTTGAGTAGCCACACTTCTGTAGGTTCTGCTGCCACGTCTGTCCACGCTCAGGCAAGGCCGCCTGCATCCCAAGGTCCGCTTGCCCTTCCAGGCCCTTCTTATGCCAGCAACTCTCCTCTGATTGGCAGGATTAGCTTTGTCAGGGAGAGGCCATCTCCCTGCAACGGCAGAAAAATAAGAGTGTTGCGACAAAAATCGGACCATGGCGCCTACAGCCAAAGCCCAGCTATCAAAAAGCAGCTGGACAGACACCTTCCTTCCCCGCCCACGCTGGACAGTATAATCACAGAGTACCTTAGGGAGCAGCACGCCCGCTGCAAAAACCCTGTTGCCACCTGTCCCCCTTTCTCTCTCTTCACTCCCCATCAGTGTCCTGAGCCAAAACAGAGGCGCCAAGCGCCAACTAACTTTACCTCACGGCTGACCCGCAGGGCAGCCTTTCCGAAGTACGGAGGGGTGGATGGTGGCTGCTTTGATAGACATCTTATATTTAGCAGGTAAGGAAGAAAAATGTTTCTTGCTCCCTCTCAGAGTGTGCCCTGTGCTGAAAAGCCTTGCCTGAAATCAGGCTGTAGAATCCCACAGCAGAGCCTCCTTGGACAGACAAGCATTTCAATTTGCAAGGCAGTTTTAGAAGTTGTGTATCTCTTATACTAAGGGTCAGTACTAAGGATACAAAACACGCTAATTTCAGATTGATATTAATTAATTGGCTGCGTCTGTTGATGAAGCTCATATTTCTTTGTTCTCCTTTGGAAGACATATAATGCCAGTTTTACAGGAGTGAGTGCTTCAACATAATGATGTACTGTAACAGAAGTACTTGGTCATGCAGGATTGTTGCAGACACTGTTGTCACATTCTTACTTGACCAGTAGGCTTAGAATTAACATTTAGTTTGTCTTAGAAGAAAACTGTAACTTCAGCCTATACAATTAATGAGGACTGATTTTAGTGTCGTCGCTTCATGCAGTAGTTCCGTTTTGCTTTTCTGCTCTCTTTCTGGTAACCCTTTTTCTACCTTCTTTAGGTTCCGTCCGATTTCTGTGTTCCGGGAAGCAAATGAGGATGAGAGTGGCTTTACCTGTTGTGCTTTTTCTGCACGTGAACGATTCTTAATGCTGGGTACTTGCACAGGGCAGTTGAAACTGTACAATGTATTCAGTGGACAGGAAGAGGCGAGTTACAACTGCCATAACTCTGCAATCACGCACCTTGAGCCATCGAGGGTGAGTAATTGGAGACCTGTGCTGAGTTCTGAAGTTCTTGTAGACTAAAGCCTGCTGCATTTGGGGCACATCTATAAATCTCAAGTGCACCTGCTGGCTGGCCTGCAGTGCCTGTGATCAGGGTACTGGTAGTGGTTACCTACTGCATCTCATTTACTTTCTTCTCAAGATAATGCATTGAGAAGATGCAGGGGCTGTGTGTCATTGTAAGTAATGGATTTTGAAGTGACTTAAGAGTTGTGAGATGTAATGCCAGAATATATCAAACCGGGGAAAAAAAAGCATTTTGTGGGGGGTGATTCTGAAGAGAAATAGAAGGTAACCAACTTAAAGCAGGTAAACACCACTCAGTGGTCATCAAAGTTCAGGCAGAGATCAATCCTGCTTTTGTCTGCTATTAACATCACAGATCATTCCCGTTGTTATATGTAATGTTTTCCTTCATCTACGTAGCATAAAGAGCTCTTGGTATAATGTTGAGTGCTGAGATCCTCACAGAAGCAGTTTAGTGAGCTCAAAACTTGCTGTAATTTTTACAAGATTAATTTAAATCTAAACGAGTGTGCACAAGTAAAACAATAACCTGTTTTCCCTGGTGTTCTTTTTCCTTCCTTCCCCTCCACTCCTATCCGGAAATACAGGATGGATCCTTATTGCTGACATCTGCTACATGGAGCCAACCTCTGTCTGCATTGTGGGGAATGAAGTCTGTCTTTGATATGAAGTAAGTGTGTTCTGATCTCTGTTGGGTATTCAGTTGGAAACATTCAGTATCGGCAGAATCCCTAAGAACAAGCTCCATGGAAGAACAGGACAGCACGGCTCCCCCAGTGTCTGTTCTGAAAACATGAGAAAAGTAACACACTTTATTTTTAGCATCTTCCCTGTTCTGTTGAGTACAGATATGTTCTGCTTACCTGGAGAGTCATCTAATGCAATTAAATGAGCAAGATGACCCTTGTTCCTGAAGGCAGAGAATTACGTTTGTGTTTTTATTCTTATGTTGGTAAGATTGTCATCTTGACAGCCTTTCTGTAACCAGTCACAGAATTTTATGACGTGTTGGTTTTGTGTAGTGAAATTTTTGGACCCGAATATCCCAGAGAAAAGTTATGTCAAATTGAGTTGAATATTTACAATCGCTCTCTTGACATCTTGATTGACTCTACCTATAGGCATTCCTTCCCTGATGACCAATATGTGGAGTTCAGCAAGCATTCTCAAGATAGAGTCATTGGCACAAAAGGAGACATTGCCCATGTAAGTACCAGTAAAAGTCATGGTTGTGAAGCTGTGAGAAGAGTTTAATGCTTCGCAGAATGTTTATTAGCAGGTCTGGGTGCTGCGAGGCCCTGTGTGAGCTACAGGAAGAGCTTTGAAAATACCCTTAAAGAGAAGTTATTTGCTATAAACTTGACCGTATTGTGTGTAAATACTTTGTGTTTAAGCAAACTAGTAATTCCTGCCCATTTTTTAACTGAATAATCTGGAAGTCAGATCAGTTTGTGTGTTGCGTTTATCTGTTAAACAGTTTGTTTGCCCATATTAGAGAATTGTTTCTTTGCTGAGTTTGAAGTAGAGCTGGGCTCCGCAGAGTGTTACAGATTAAACTGATTTGAAATGGCCGTAAAGCCTTTGTTCTTCATTAAAGCCCTAACAGTTAAAGCCCATTAACAGTTCTTAAAGATTTTTAAGACTGACAGAGGAATGGTTATCTTAAGAATGCTTTTGCTTGAAATGATGAAGCAAAATGGGGCTGGGGTGATTCTAGATGTGATATAAAACATGGGATGTGTTAAGGTGCGGGTATGTTACAAATTGTGACTAATGTTTCTCTTTCTTTTTAATCTAAAAGATCTATGATATTCAGACTGGCAACAAGCTATTGACTCTGTTTAACCCAGATCTTGCCAACAACTACAAGAAGAACTGTGCCACATTTAACCCCACTGATGACCTTGTCCTAAATGATGGTGTCCTCTGGGATGTCAGATCAGCACAAGCCATCCACAAGTTTGATAAATTCAACATGACCATCAGTGGTGTTTTCCATCCCAATGGGCTGGAGGTCATAGTCAACACAGAAATTGTATCCTTCAGTATCACCCTTCAGTGATAATGGGTTGAAACCTGAATATTTTGTTTGAAAAACACAGCTGTAAATTATTTGATGTGTTATAAATTATGTTCAGAAGAACAGCTTTTGTCTGGGAATCCAGTAAATAAGGACTCTCAGACAATTTAAATCTGGGCTATATTTCTGATTTTGGACTAATGGAAATACTTGAGATTTTGTTTTTCTAATGCACTTAGTGATACTTTTACTGTCTTGCATTCCCTTACCAAGATGTACCTTGAAGCTACTGCAGTAACATCTGACAATTGAGAATGATGTCCTCAGTAAAAACCTTTTTGATTTTGAAGGTAGAGTTGGGATCTGACACTGGTTCTTTTATGTTTTCAAGAGAGTATCAGTGAGGTTTCTTGAAAGCAATTAATCATCTCTTCAGCACTGTACTGAAAAGGAAGCAGACACTTTCAATGATCTGTTGCTCCTTAGCCTGTATTTCTTCAGTGGGACCTCCGAACTTTCCATTTGTTGCACACAGTTCCCGCACTGGATCAGTGTCGTGTGGTCTTCAACTATACGGGCACAGTTATGTATGGAGGTAGGATTTCTTAGTCTTAATTACTCTGTTCATCTCTGATAGTTATGAGTGGATGCTTGTTCAGTGAAATCAGAAGCTTCAGAGCTTCTAACTTCGAAGCTTACTGCTCTGTGTGAACTATTTAGTGGTTGGTTTTGGTTGCTTTTTTGTCCCCAGGGAGCTGATGCTGCATGTATTGCTGACAGAGATAACTTTCTCTAACATCAGCAATGTCATAACTCATTTGAGAGATTAAAAAAAAAATTTAAAAAATTAACCTTTTGAAGAAGGAAATGTTTGCAACAGCAGACCTGACGATGCTTGAGAATGTAATTTGATCCTCCATATTAAGCCTCAGTGATTTGCAGTAGTAATAAAGGCAGCTCTGGAAGAATAGACATCAAATTAGTCTTGCTGAGCTATTAAATAGAAAGAAAATTCTTGTCAAAGTTTGATCTTAAGTTGATTAAAGATGGTGACAAATGGAAGGTGGGTTTGTGGAATAATCTTTGCTTGTATCAGCTATGTTGCAGGCAGATGATGAAGATGAACTTCTGGAGGAGAGAATGAGAAGTCCCTTCGGCTCTTCTTTCAGGACGTTCAATGCAACTGATTATAAACCCATAGGTAAATGAGGACCAGATAGCTCAGTCTGGAGGTTTAAAGGTTTACTGAAAGTTGTGCTTAGTAATATTTACTTCCTTCTCTCCTTTGCACATGTGGCAAAACAAATTCCGCTATAATGTATGCTGATTGAGGCATAGATGTCATATTTAATGCTGAAACAGGTGCAAATATATTACCTTTTCAATGTGTGGCTTTGTTACTTGCTGCTATTCAGAATTTATGGCTTTATTTTTCTTTCCTTTTTGTAAGTAGGACATAATCTGAGATAGTAGGTCACTTGGCCAAGACATCATTGCTCTGATTTCAGGAAGGGCCTTTTTTTTTTTGTTCTTGTTATTTTCCCTTCATCGTTTTCCCATACTGGTCATCCAAAATGCTGTCAGTTTGGCCTACAGCTTGCAAAGCTTCTGCAGCTGTACTGCAGCTATTGTAGCTGCTACTGCTATAAGGGTAGATGTGACTCTTGCTGCTGAAAGGAGATACAACTCAATCCCCTGGTTGCCACCTATCCTGAAAGATTACTTGCTGCTGATAGTGCTTTGGGAAGCCCGTAGATGTATCGAGGGAGAAAGCGCAGTGGAGATCAGGTTAAGAACTTCCTGGACAATTTATTTTTAATGACAGTCTCCAAAATTTTTACAGGTCAAGTTAGTTACCAAGTTAATTTCACTTTTACTTCAGCTGTTGCTTCTTGTCCCAGCGTTTTGTTACCTGCTTTTAGACATATATACATAGATCTTTTCTTCCAGCAAGCACTAAGTAATATGCAATTAACTGAGTTCCCTTTGTGATGTTTTCCAGCTACCATAGATGTAAAGCGGAATATCTTTGACTTGTGCACAGACAGCAAGGATTGCTATCTGGCTGTCATTGAGGTAAAGGAGCTAAGTTTCTGGTTTCCATAGCTGTGGTCTTCTTTTCTTTTTAAAACCTACTGTTAAATTCACATGTTAACTAACTAGTGGTGGTGGCTTGATGGTGGTAAAGGTGCTGTTCACCTCCTGTTGTCTGACAACAGTTTAGCTTAAAAGCCGTCTTGTTTTTCTGCATCTCAATCTTTCAATTGCATTTGTCTGGAAGCGTTGTGCAGCTTGGTGAGAGCTAGCCCAGAGTGTGTTCAGGATCCACCAAAGGTTTTAAGTCTGGATCCAATAAAAGTCTCATTTTTAGTTGTTTAGCTGCTAGTAAATGGGAAGGGAGGATTTTGGTTATGTTTCTGTAAGCGAGACCAGATAGAGCGTTAAACATGAATGCAATAGTTAATTCCTGGGGTTAACTGCTGTGTGGGCATTTCCTCTTCAGAATCAAGGCAGCATAGATTCCATGAACATGGATACAGTTTGCAGACTGTATGAAGTGGGCAGGCAGCGTTTGGCCGAAGATGAAGAGGATGAAGAAGAAGATCAGGTGAGAAATACAGCATTAACCTGCTTGCTCAAGAGTAGCTGTTACCTGTCTACATGTGAGAGGCCACAGGTGTTCGTTTATTACTTATATGCCTCATTTGTATTTGCTTCATGTGGTGCGGATATTATTACTTTCAGTGTAAGCTGGAACTATCATTGCAGGATCTGTGTTCACAGTCGTTTTGTGCACTGTAAACTGTTGTGGTAATTTATAGTTTATTTGCTGGTTTCCACAAACGTTCTAATCCCGATCAGAAACTTTGCTGTTTGTTCTGCTTGTTATTTAAAGTACTTTGACATCCAGTAGAGCCAAAAATGTTTTGAGGTTCTCCTTCAGTTTAAGTGTGCCCAGGTCTTGCAGTGGGATATGACTTGTCACCAGTTTCCAAGGGAGATGTGTGGCTAATGCAGTGGAACTGCACGCTATTTCTGCACAGCAAAATGCCTTCCAAATCTTAAATTAAGCTCCAGGTTTATGCTGGATGTGTTGCTTTTCCTTCTCACATCAACCACTTTGAACTCTGCCAACATGACAAAAGAGCAGAACTGCAGTAAGTGCTCCTTGGGGCGCTGTTGGTAGAATACAAAGCAGTGCAGAATAGTTGGTACGATACAATGGGAATCAAAGACAATCTTGTAGCTCTTTTGGGATCAGGTGTTTTTGGGGGTTTTTTTGAACAGGCGAAGACTTGATGCTTCAGTTCCACAAAGATTTTTAAGTGCATTATTCTTTGGTCCTTGGTTATGTGCATTCTAGGAATCATTTATTTGTATTTCCTATGAGAAAAGCTGGCTTCATGCTTTTCCAGTAAGTACCACTTAAAAAAGAACAGCAGAACATAACGTTTCTGTGTGGGAAAACTGGCTTTCTCATATTCTTTTTGTCTTTGAATCTTGTTGCTACGCCAAAGCTTACTTTCTGGTTCAGGAGACTGGACAGTAGATCCATAGAAGGAGGAATTTTGTTTTCCAATTAGTCGATACTTATAGAATTTCACTGCCATTCTTAAGATGAAGCAGTAGTTCACATACACAACTTGCCCTCTGTAAGTCCTAAGGTTCTTAGGAAATTACAGGTCACTGTTACTGTCCCCAGAGGATTCAGTTTAGCAACTTGTATCCAACTGATTTTAGAGAGAGGAATAGAATTTCCCTTGAAGCAGTGAGCAGGGGGAAACAATTACTGTTCCTGTTGAAGTATTTCTACTTTCTAGTCATCCAGTGCTTCCCTTGTTTAGTCATTAGGTTCTATTTTTCTCTCTGCTTCCACTGTTTTTGTGTGTGCAAAGTGTATTTTAGTGAGCTTGCTTGCACTTCACTTGTGAAATCTCAAGTACTTTGTACAACGCAAAGTTAATTTTTGCTACAATGATTCTACCAGCTGTTGAGACACTGTTGTGTGATATTGCTGTTAAGTGATGACTTAATTGGAGATCTCTACTTGTGATGAGGACGCAGTCTGAGTGCTATTGGATCCGGGCTGTAACATTAAAGTACCAAGCAATGATAAGAGATCTGTTATGCATTAAATGTGTCTGGGGAAGCTTCCTGTTGTACAAATAAAGGTGACCCTAAACGTAATTTAAGCAAGTGATCAGTCGATACTTGTGTAATTGCTTTTTTTTGTTGTCTTTGTTTCTGGAGTATATAAATGTTTCCTGGACAGGATCTGTCTCTTAGGGATGATTGGAATCTAACTTCCTTGGTAAGAGAGGTTTGACTTTGATGTAACATCTGTGCATCCGAATTCCATTAGATCTGTGCCTGTTTAGCAGAGCAAACTGTAAAGTTTGCTCTCTGTTCTGTTGCTGTACGTTCTTGTCTAGTCAGGCTTGTTGAAGCCTTATGACTGACTTAGGCTTACAAAATATAGTAGAGGAGAGCAGCATTGGGCAGGATGTAGAAAATTTCCAGAGTAGATGCAGTATCTTTGGCTCTCTCCTCTGTTAAAGCCAACCAGAGTAACTCCCTTCTGTATGAGAAGAGGTTGTCTGTATATACGTACACAAATGGAGGGCTATATTACTTTTAGTTACTTTTCTGTGATCTCGACTTTGAAATATTGGAAATAAGCTTTCAAACTTGCCGAGACCTGTTACAGATATTCCGAAATACCTTCTGGCTTTTTGGTCTTTTTCATGTAAATGATGTGGGGGGAAATTAATGTGAATCAGTGTTACTGTGGTATCTCTCTGGACAGGAGTTTTTGAGCAGATATTATTCTGCTTGGCCCCTGTATCTTCACTCTTGGTTTTATGCAGATATATTTGTGTGTATGACCTGCATTGGCCCATGAGAACAGTTTTTTACCTGTACGGAAAGCAATAGATATTTGAATAGGAGCATGTTTGCTTGTGTAAGCCCTGCTTGGACACTGGGTGATGCAGAAGAAAGTCACTATAAAAACCTGGGTTTGAGGAAAGTTAACCAGGAGAACTGTGGACAAAAACATCTACCTGACGTTTTGACAAGTGTCAGCAATAGGTCTGAGTTTTCAAAAAGCAAAGACCGAGTCCTTAAAACTAAGCTATGTACTCCTCCTATCTTTAAATCCTTCTCTTATTTAAGAAGCAAAACAATTATATGAATCCCCCTTTCTGAAATTGAACCTTTTAAAACCAACTGATCTGTTGGGTGAATTACCCTCTAAATGGTTAGGCTGATTTGGCCGGCTTGCCTTTGATGCTGTTGTGATGAAGAGTTCTGGTTTCATCAGTGCTGTTATGTCAGCTGGCTGTCACATATTAGATCTTTGGAAAGCTGCCTCTTCCTCGTTCTGACAGGTAATCGAGTGTTGTCAGGCCTTGTTAAGCATAACGAATGCTGCGGGGATGTTGGTGCAGCCGCTGAGGGAAGGTGAAGAGGTGACATACTTAGCAGCAGCCACTTTGTGAGCATTTTTTGTTGTCGGATGTTATAGAAAATACTCGTCCTTCTGCATTGAGTGAAGCAGAGCAGGAGTTTCTGAGGAGATGATGCAGAGAAAAGTGTGTGTACTGATGTGACCTGGAAGTGCTGCGTGGCAGTTGCTGTGCTGTAGGAATGGAGACCAGGAAAGCTAAAATGAATGAATTGGCTGACCACAGAGTGAGATCAAAACCAAGAAACTGAAGTTCGGATGGTGCGATCTGCTGAGTGGGTTACAGGATTTGTAGTCCCTATTTTTACCTGTTTTAGTTTAGATTTTAGTTTTTGTGTGTTTTTTCCCCTTGTGTTAGTTCTTTAAGACCTCTTTTTCTCTGTAGTGTATAATGTGAATGATGTTGCATCTGTGAGACTCAAGTGTTCGCAGTTTTTGTTTTAGAGAGATGTATGTCTTCAACAGCAGATTGCCACACTTAGCTGGCCCTGTCCTATAAAGTGTGTTCTGCTTTTTTTGCCAGAACTGAAGAACTTAATAATCCTGCAGTGTTTCTGGGCTATCTAAATGGTGATGGTAGGTGTGTAATTTGTCTTTTTTACGTTGGTTTGGAAAATTCTGGGTGATGGAGTTGAGGCAAAGAGTACTTGAAAGAATTGATGCTCTAACGCCTTGTTTAGTCAACACAGGGAAATGTTTTTCTCAACTTTCTTTATACGGTCTCAACTTATTTTAGGGTTTTACTCCTATCTACTTGCAACAGCAATTCCATTGTAGTTTTATTGTTGTTGCTTCGATGCAGGTTTGTTCTTGTGGGGTTACCTATTTGTGGGGAGAGAGAGGGGAACTTCAATCCCTTTGGCAGCTTGTGCCAGATCACAACCATGATCTGGTGTTTCTCAGCAATGGCTGAATGATGACTTGCACATTCCTCAAAGCAGTCGGTGACTCTCCAGTTAGATTGTCATCAGATGTATAGGGTCATGTTATGATGAGAATGTTTCTTAGGCAAACCAGTATTGCTCTGGGTCCCCATTGAGCGTGCTGATCCAACAGAGGGTGTTGTCTATGATGAATCAAAGAACAATGGTCACAGATACACAAGTAGTTGTTGTTAGACAGACTTAACCTACTTATATAGACAAAGAGAGTAACTGCTTTTTATTTCTCCACTACATGCTGTATGCTGTGTGCTGTCTCCTGTATTAAATCTGAACGTATCTACTTCTGCATAGAAGGATATGGTAAGATTCCTTGCTTGTTCATATAGTAACCGCTGTTACTAGGCTTCTGTGTTTGTAGCTCTGTGACCTCCTAAATGGCTATGAAGAAGTAGAAATTCTAACACTGAAGTAGCCAAGAAGGTAAAATAGATGCAGTCGTGAAATATGAAGGAGATGGATACTTAGAATTAATTGAATGGGGTGATAATGGGAAGTGAGTTTGGGCTTGCCATGTTTTGGGGAAAGAGAAAGACTCTACAGGTTATTCAGGAGGCTTAGCCCTGCCTCCCCCACCCCTCCCCAGAAGGACTGTTGGCTATACATAAATATACGTAAGCTTTCTTTTTTTGCTGCCCATTGCTCTGGGAATGCAAAGAAGTGGGTGGGCGAGGAAAATGGATGGAAGACTTGTAAGTGATTGGAAACCAGATGTTGTCACTCCTGAGAAGTGTGTCTCAAAGGATGAGACAGTCCTAATGTGCTGCTTGAGACTTTGGAATAACCTCAAGGTGTGACAAGGGGGATCATCTGTAGAGAAAGGTAAATTACTAAAAGATGGAGAGACTGATTTCTATGGAGGGAAAAAACACTCCGCAGTGAACTTGTTGGAGCAACAAATGTTCTTTTTTTATGAAAACATATATTGATACTTTGTAAGAGGCTGTAGGTTACTAGACACTGGTTTGCTTTTCTCTAGGAGTAACTTGGAGGAAGAGGATGAAAGAGAAGAAAAAGTAAGCTAGAAGGTGCAAAAGCTAATAAATGTTTATAACTTAAAGACTGGGAGACACTTTTTTTTAACAAAAAAGGGCTGGAGAAAGACAACTGTTTATTTAAGCATGTATTTATTAGCAGGCAGGCTTACAGAACTATTAAAAACAAAACAGAAGTAAATCAAATATGAGCTGGAAGATTTGAAAAAGTGACAAAAGTTTCAGTTTGACCACTTTGCAGGTGGAGGAAAAGATAGCCTCTCAAATGCTAATAAGAAGAGAGTGGTGTCATTCAGCAGGTTCCAAACAGAGTTGCAATAGGGAATGTATTTGCAGAGGAGAGAAGCTCCTGGAAAGCACCTGCAGAGGAGACTTGTTGATTTGGATGTGGTGACAGCAGGTGAGCTGGGGTAGGAGCAGCCATGAGCCCGTGGCAGCAGGGCAGTCTGTACAACGGTAGCAAAGAAGGCTGGGCAGGGGTCTGTTAATGTAAATTCTTGTTCTGGATTGAATCAGCCCCCAGCAGAGGATGAAGGGAACGAGCTGAGAAATCTCAATTTTGTTCATCTGGACTAGAAAACGTTGAATTTAAGTGATGTAAGAAACAGTATTAAAAGTCTCAGGGCAGCTTATAAAGTAAGCTGATATGTTTGTGTTTCTGTTACAGCTCTTTTCACTCAATGTGAAATAAGCAAAGTTGGAAAACTGCGCAAAAAACCTTCTGGATACTTAGACTAGAGGTGTAGGAAGTTCTGTTTCTCATTTATTTGAAGCTTTGTTTCAGTGTCATTAAGTTAGCAGATGCTGACTTCAGTTCAGGGGCAGATAAGGAAGTACACCATGGGGGATTCAGTGGTACTCAGTGGATGCATGCTTAACAAGTCATATGTGAAGTGCTGTAGGCAGACCAGGACCTGAAGTTTTCATTGTGACCGAGCTGTGCATATCGTCTCAGGGAGGAGGAAGTTCTGATCAACCATAGTTCTGCAGACAGGGACATCTGAGATGAGTTTCTGTGTGTTGCAGTCCATGTGTGGTGCTGTCCGGTCCGAGTAAGAATAGTTTCTCCAAATTCACCATTAACTCTGAGAATTGATACACATCTGGATTGATACAGAAGGGGAATTGCATATGACTTAAAATAAGCTCTCAGGAGGCGTTATTTTCTTAGTGTTCTCTGCCTCTTTAAATGCTTTTCTGATCTTTGTCATCATCCTCTGGCAAAGTTTCTTCCTTGGAAGCTGCAGGAAGGAGAATGTTCAGCTTCTAGAGAACTTGGAAGCTTTTCTCTTGGGGGTTGTTTGCCTGAGAAGGTTTGTTAATCCACCTCTAGTCATGCTACAACCTGCGGTCCTTGTATATGAAATATAATTTGGGATCAGGTTCTCTCTGCTCCTTTTGCTGGCCAGAGACTTGCAGCATTAGTTTGAAATGTCTGGTTTTATTGATCCGCAGTGCTGTGAGCCATACTTCCAGAAGGCACAGAGTATGTGCACTGACAGAATGTTCAGCTGCAGTGCAGAAATATGTTAAGAGTTCTGTGGTTTCACGCCTGATGGTGGGGGAGGGGGGGAGCCTCCCTGGCCCCTTTTCAACTTCCTGCCCCCTTTTTTGGGGGGGAATGAAAATGAAAACAACCCAATTAAGATAGGGAGAGATACCAAATTTACTACAGAAAGTAGATGAATGTAAGATAATGATATAAAATAGGAGTTACAGGTAATAGGTCGAACACGTGGGAGAGAGAGAGAGAAGGATTTTCCGACTGTGCTGCTAAATGCGCTGACTGGAAGCGAAGAGGACAGTTCACCCCCATCACCCAGAATCGGGAGTGGTGAAGGCTCCTGGGAGCTGTAGTCTGTCCCTTGTCAGTGTACCTTCCTCCTGAAGAGCCAGAACTCACGGGAGACTGCTAGAAATGCAGGACCAGGAAGTACAGCTCCACAGTGCTCTGTGCTCCAGCACCCAACAGCTTGCTGCATGATGCCATCATATGGAATGCTGATAAGACCAGGCCACTAGTTAACGTGCATTCTGCATCAGTGTTTAAAGAAGTGAAAGATGGAGGTTTTCCTGAGCCTTCTGATGAGAGATGAACGCCAGTGAGTATGTTAAGCATCAATAACTTGTACTACCCAAAAAGTCAAATTAGTGAGTTTATGTATGTGCAAAATGAATGGGAGAAAGAGAACAGTAGGAGGGTCTGTGAAGTGCAACTGAAATTGCATGCAGACCTGGACAGCATCTGAGTAAATACACAGAGCTCGAACCAAACCAAAAGTTATTTGCTGAGCTGTGAGCTGGGTATGAATACTGACAACAAGCATTTCTTGCTACAGAACTGCTGCTCCCATTTATGCTGTTCCTTTAGAGCATGTTTTGTAGGTGTAAACAATAAATCAGTTGAACCCAACCTACTGGGTTCTGAACATTGACATAAACTGGATAGTAGAATTAAGTTACCAGTAGTTTGCTTTGAGGTATCCTAGATATCCTTTGCTATTTAACTGACCTGTCTGATTCTGTAAGAGGCCTAGCTTTACTTGCACATCTCTGTAAGTCTGCCTTATCGTGGGTAAGTTCAAGAGCGGATGTGAATCACTGCTACTATCTTAAATCATCTTTGAAGGAGTTGGAGAGGCAGTGTGGCACAGCCTGGCACTGTGCTGTTCTGAGCTCAGCAGCTTATACAAAGAACCCAAACAGAGGCTCTAGATGTCTTCAGGCATCTAGAGGAGTTGGTGATGGCTGAAGCAGTTCCTTGATTTGGTGGTGGTGGTTTCTGGGTTTTTGTCTGTTTTAGTAGTGAGGTGTATGTTCTGTGTGCCATGGAGTACAGGTGCTTGCTTTGCACAGGTGTGTGTGCTGGTTCTTCTGCCTAGCAGCACCTGTGCCTTTGCCCAAGGCTCTTGGGAGCTACTGATTGGGTAGGAGCATGCTGTGTAGATTCCTCCATCACAAATTCAGATGTGGTTTGGAATGACTGTCCTATCTTCCTTGTGACATTGCACAAGGCTTCTTCACTGTTCTTTGCCAGTAGACACATATGAGTCATCAGTGAAGGCAGACCATATTTATCTGTGTGTGGATCCTGTATGTGAGACAGTTGTGATATCTGATGAGGCTGCTGCCTCAATA
This sequence comes from Excalfactoria chinensis, assembly GCF_039878825.1. Taxonomy (NCBI): domain Eukaryota; kingdom Metazoa; phylum Chordata; class Aves; order Galliformes; family Phasianidae; genus Excalfactoria; species Excalfactoria chinensis. The sequence continues at coordinate 16,634,944 of NC_092836.1, forward strand.
TCCATCAGTAGACTGAGTGTCCTTTATAGGTGGTAGTGTTGGGTGTGAGGAGGTACAAGGTGAAGTCTTCCTCAGCTGTACATCCCACAGCTCGGGTTTGGGTGCAGAAGGTCAGTGTGCTTTGCTGAGAGATGTCTCACCACATACAAACCTTGTGTTCCAGCTTGGAGTATCACTGTGCATCTGCAGGTTTGTGCTTGGAGATTGCTGGGAAACTAATGCAGGATTAATCTTCCTGTTACTTAGCAGAGGCACCAACGGCTTCCTGGCTCCTGTTTGTGTCCATTAAAACACAGCTAAGTGCAGGTTCACTCCTCTTATAGGGTGATCTGTGGCATTCAGCTCAGAAATAACCCGCAGTGAGCACATTATGCAGCACTCCTTCTGTCACATGCAGATGTGACTTCCTGTAGTGTGGCTTTCACGTTATTTTCTGGTTCTGCTTTACCATTACGACCTGATTTTATTGTTCTTAGGTGATTTTCGAATGAGTGTGGGTGGATTCTGATTAACTTATTATTACTTCAGATTAACTCATTTAAACTGGATAGAAGGCAGCACTGATTTCAGTTGTCAAGCATTCTGTTCCTACTTGTATTTTCATAAGGGATTTTTCCTCTTTGCTTGGTATGGTCCTTCAAAGTTAATTTGTACCTAAATATTTCCTGCCTTGGTAATTCTCTAGTCAAAAGAAACCTTTAGTTTCATAGAAATGTTACTTCATTCTGCAGTTAAATTCTGGTATTACCATGTATGTCTTGCCTTAAGCTTGAATGACAATGTTGATGTAACTCTTGTTCAGAATCCTTTAGGCTTCAACTACGCAAACTTTAAATCTCATAGGCCATACCGTTTAATGTCTACATTTTTCAGGCCTTAATATTTCTTTAATATCTTGATGTCTACAGTTTTGTGTCTGTCTCTGGATACTGAAAACTTGGTTTTGTTTTTTCCGAACTCTGAAAATGAATTGGTTTCTTCCTTTGCAGATTCAGGGTTTAGAGGCTGGAAAAGGGAAACAAACTCGCTTGTCTTTTCAGTTTTTAATCAGTGTTTAAATTCTCAGTGGAGTAACCAAGTTTTAGACATTGGCCTCTGCACTGACACTGCACAGAACAAAACCAGTAGTTAAAGTTTGTATGTTTAGTTCCATGCATTTCACTAGGAAGGAGGAAAAATAAGCTTAATACAGCACTGTAGTTTAAAACAGTGACCTGCGAGGTGTTCCCACTCCCAGCATGCCTACAATTCCAAAAGCAATGTGCTTTGGAGAATTCACCGACTCACAGTAAAGTTTCCAGTTGCCAGAAATAAGCATAGGCCTTCACAGAGGCTGCCATCGTCACACTTACAGTGTAAACTCCTTCAGAAAGAAAAGCGCGAGGAGCAAACTGCTATTTCTGTTCTGTAATCTCAGTTTTAAACAACGGGCACTTCAGGTCAGTGGAGGAGACTTGGCTGCCTTTTGCGAGGGGAGAGACAATAGAACATGGCCAGACTTCTTGGCGTTCCTCGTTCCTTTTGCCTGTGACAGATGTTGGATTGGTGTGGTAGTTGTGTTGTTTTTTTTCCCTCTGTAGCACTGACTGAAGAAAAAGTGGGTTGAGTGAGTGGTGGGTGTGAAAGTCAGGCCTTTTTCTTTTTTGCTTTTTGGATCTGAAAATGCAGTAGTTAAAGCAGCAGTTAGTGAGCATGAAGAGCACACTAACTCTTGCAGTAGATTGTTAATTATCTATCTTAACTGCTTCGTGGTTTTCACAATGTGCTCTCTCCCAAAGCAAAGGAGCATTTAAGACGTGAGAGCTGCCTTTCTGCCCCATGAGAGCATTCTGTTAGAGGAGAATACTTTGGGGAGATGTGTACATTTATTGAACCCTTTCCTTGAGTCCTGAAGGGCTTCCTGGAGCTCAACCTGTGCTGGCACCTCTTATTTGTCTGGAAGAATGATAGGACTGTAATGGCTTCTTCCCACTCAGCTTTATCTGCTAGTTATGAATTTCTGGGTTTGGCCTGTACAGTCAGAAATTTGGTTGCTTTATTGAATGCAAATCCTTATGATTTAGTAGTAGGAAAAAGAAAGCTCTCGATCTGCAGATAAATGCCAAAGATGGACATTTTGAACTGCTTGGGGCAAGTCTAGCATCTTCAGCTGAGTGATTCAGGGATTGGTATAGGCTGATGGTATCTCTTGTTATGTTTTGCATCTCATCTAAATCAGGATGAGAGACTGAACATGCATGCTGCGTGCTGCTTGGTGCAAAGAAGTTTTCATCCAGTTGCAATGAAAGCACTTTGCACAAGGCTAGCAACAAAGCCATGGATTACTGGGTTTTACTGTTTGTCCTTCTCAAGGCTGCATTATGGTGACACGTTGATGGCAGTATTGGAGAGGAGCTTGACCCAGTGGTATCCATGTTGCAGTAGCCTTTTGCAGGCCAGACTCTGCAAGCCTGCTAATGATCCAGCATGTGCAGCGTTCTGTACTTGTAAAGAGAGAGTGTATGTAATAATAGGTGACCTCTGGATGTGGGGAGAAGGTAGAATCTGTAGGTGTCCTTTCTTCAATTCTTCTTACTCCATCTTGCGTTTGTTTTAATGTCCACAATGGACTGCTTTTATCTTTGTAGGAGGAAGAAGAGCAAGAGGAAGAAGATGATGATGAAGATGATGATGATACAGATGACCTTGATGAACTGGATACAGACCAGCTGCTGGAGGCTGAGTTGGAGGAGGATGAGAACAATGAGAATGCTGGTGAGGACGGAGAAAATGACTTTTCGCCCTCCGACGATGAGGAACTTGCCAACCTCCTGGAAGAGGGTGATGAGGGTGAAGATGAAGACTCTGATGCTGACGAGGAAGTTGAGCTGATCCTTGGAGATAGTAAGTACTTTTGCCAGCTTGGTAACCACGTGTGACCTTGTCCTTAGTTTAATGCCATGATAAACATGCAGATCTAACTGGATTGACCTAGCTGACTTTCTCCCTCACTGGTATGTAAGGCACTATTCTTTCACTTCTGCAGTTGCTCAGAGTGTGAAGTCAACATGTCATTTCTGACTTTGCGTCCTTTTTTCTGCTACTAACATAACTGTGAGATAAAATGGAAATTGTTCTTTTTCTGGCATAGATACAGAGACTTGAAAACTTAACAGAGACTGAGAGTGTAAGAAAGAAAGGTCTAAACTCTTTATCTAGCAGTTTAGTTTGGAAAAAGGCTTGCAAGAAAAAGGTGAGATGTAGCGTCAGGCTGGGATTTGTGCTGTCAGATTCTGTTCTTCTTTTTGTCTCCCCAAATTAAATCTTTTTTAAGTTCCAAGCTGTGAAATAGGGATAAGATGGTTCCCTTAACTTAAGAGGCTGATAGGGATAAGTAACTGATTTGAGGTGATAAGGGGTTCACATGGTAGGTATAGTACACAGGATCACATTGGACACCTGCATTGCTTAGATTCATTAATAGAGGATTGCACTTCATTTTGGGGTTGCGTGTCACTTCTGCCTGTCCCATTAGCTGGTGTGCCAATTTCTTTTCTCATGCCTTAGAAAGAGATTGCTTCTTTCTCAGCAACAATCCATGGAGAAACTCTTTAAGTATAAATTTGTCTTGCTTCTCCTTTGTTATTGCTTTGGGCTGGGTAGGGCTGTTTATTGTGCCCATAGCAGTCTGTGCCCTTTGCCCATCTTTTAGAAGCTCATTCCTGGGCCAGGGAGGTGTCTTTTTTGAAGTGGACATGGGATATATGTATGATAGATGAGAATTCCGCATTCTTCTTCCATGCCCAGGACAGGAATCAACTTGGAATGTGCTGAATTCAAGTATCTGTAATGATGCCTTGCAGCAGCATGGCTGACTTTGTTTCATCAGTTTCTTCTGTAATCTCAAATGGCCATTTCCAAACAGGCCTAATTAGCTTCCAAGCAGTTAACTGCAATCAGGTTTACTTTAGTTTTGAACTCCACATCTGTAAGGTTATGTAGCGGACTGGAGCATAAGGAGCTAGGAAGTCCCTCTTCTAACACCAGGGGAAAGCTTTGGTAAGAACAACTTTTTCATCTGCTTTTCTTCTCCAGAGTATCTGGATTGTTCTCTCTCTTGCACTTCTTTCCCTCTTACTGTGTGTGGCTACTGGTGTTTACCAGCTCTCCCTGTGATGCTGTAACTGTTCTGGAAGCACAGAACACCCCTCAGTTCACAGTCAGCATGATGGAAGGTGAGACTAGAACTGGTCACAGGGGGAAGCACCTGGCACTATGAGGGAGAGCACTGCTGTGCTGCAGCAGATGTGGTTTCTTGCCCCACTTGTTAGCATTACAGGCTCCTGGGCAGTCTGTACCTTCCCTGGAGCTCCCTTAAGCAGTTGCAATTGCTCCTTCTCTCTCTGTCCTTCCTGGGGAAATACCGCACTCTTGAGTGAGTTTGGCTCCAGCATTGGGCACATCAGAGACCTGGGGAATTGAGGCCAGAAAGATCAGCTGATTTCCAAGTAATTTATAATCAGAAGGGCAAGCTTCTTGTAAAGTCCTCTGGTAGGTCTGGGGAAGAAGCATGCAGGACACTCCAGCAGTCAGCTGTTGGTACAGGTTGCCAGTATGGTGTAGGATAACTGTATCTTCAACTTGGGTGTTCTGTTTTTCTCCTCCTTCTTAGAAGCTTCTCTCAGAGAATAGGGTTGGGGGGAAAAAAGGGTTTGTGCCCTCTGGTGCTTGCCTGTGATTTTGTTTTCTCCTTAAGGATATCATCTGGGAAGGCTGAATGTTGCAGAAGGCCTTGCTTACCTTAACAGGCATTTTAGCAATCCAGTGTAGCGATGGCTAAAAGGAAGTCTTGGTGTCTTTTTTTTTTTCCTAACTATTTTTAACACCTAGTTAACTGCAGCATCCAATGAATTCACATAAGAGAAAGAGCCATCGTCATCTCCAAGGTAAGGCAGGAGGTTTCCTTGCTGCCAGAGCTGCTACTTCTTCCCTCTTGTACAACTGAGGGAGGGGAGATTTTCTATTAAAAATTAAGTGTGTGTGTGTGACTGCTTTTGGCAAATCCTCATCCTGTACCACAGGAAGGAAAACCAGCAAAGGCACAGTGTTCAGAAATAGGTTATGGGTCTCTATAAATGAACATCGTGTAGTTAAGTGAATTTATAGTAACCTTTGGGCTGCTAGAGGGAGGTGCTGGTTTTGAGTGCATAGATTGCTTCCTCTCCCATGGGGAGGTCTCCCACTGGTCTGTGCTGCCGGGACCATCAGGCCAATAAGAACCTAACACTGAAGGAGTCTGGGTCCAGCTTGCTGCGTAATGAATTAGCCCCATGAACATTATACAGAGGCTGTATTTCACCACACTGGGTCGATGGAACTGTCAGTCTTGCTTTGAAATGACAGCTGTGAGAAGTGACTGTCCAGCCCCAAGCACAAAGAGCTGTGGGGTGGATGCAGCACGATGGCTTTTAAATGGGCACACTAAGTTGTGCAGGTAACTTCCTCCCGGCATACATCTGTCTTGTCATGAGAAAATACTGCCAGCCAATACAAACTGCACTTGGTAGAGCTGCTGCTGTCCTCTTCTCCCTCTGCCTTAACAGGGAGCAAAAAGCTCTGGTGCTGATTTGCTGATTGCTTTCGATTGATTTTTAAATGCATTAATGGTGCTCCCTTCCTCGTTGCTGAGGTGCTGCCGGTCCCAAGCAGCTGGTGGCCATCTCTTATGAGTTATTGCCTTGCTTAGCCGCCCTGCTGGCTGTCCACTCACTGATCATAACCTACGTGTCTCCTTTTCAGCCGACAGCTCCGATAACTCCGACTTGGAAGATGACATCATCTTGACTCTGAACGAGTGAGGAGCGTTGGGGGGGTGTTGCCAGGAGGAGACACTTCCCAGCCGAAGACCAGAGACCAAATTGGAAATGGATTCTGAGCACCCCAACCCTTTTCCTCCTGGGAAAGCCTGAGGAACTTCAGCTCATCCACTGCGTTGGTTTGAGTCAGTTTGAGGCTCGGAGCAAAGTCTGAAGCCCTACAATAAAGAGACCTGGGGTTAGGCCTCTTTTCTCTCTGCCTTTTATTTTTTATTTTTTATTTTAGGCTGAGACGACTCTCCTCTTCAAGGAAACTTCTGAAGATATTTCACAGTCTATTTTCTTTGTATAAAGTTCTTTCCTAAAGAACAGAAATAGTTTTATATAAAACAGAAGAAAAAAAAAAACACAAAAAAAAGCAACCAAAAAAAAAAAGGCAGGTGTTGTAGTGAAGAGGGAACGAACTGCTGGACTTTGTATTGCTGTAGAACCTTATTCCTGTGGGGTAGCTTTGGGGGGAAACGAATTGTTTAAAATTTAAAGAGAGGCATTTTTATGCAACCGCTAAATGGAATAATGAGAGGATTTGTTGTTTCTAAAGCTGTTGAGGAATGAGAATATTTTTATTTGAAATATGATTTTATTTTTGAAGAACACAGCAGGTGTTGCTGCCTGCGAGGTCTCTGTGTTTCAGATGAAGCGGGCCTCCAGGGAAGAGCTCTGGGGGTGTTTGGTAACTGAATGGACAGGCTGTATAAAGCAGAGATGCTCGCTGTGATACCAGCTCTCTGGGAGGCTGATGGAAAGCCTGGCTTGCCCTGATTGGAGCCCGGTGTTTGTTTGTGAGGATGTGGGAATCTGGGATTAAAGTTTGAGCCTTCTTTCTCCCATTCTGCCCTTTGTGGTTACAGTTTTTTAAGCTTTTTTTTTTTTTTTTTGCCATCTGTGTGGAAACTGCAAATTGAAGAATTGAAGGCCTTTTTTTTTTTTCTTTAATGTAAAGTGTATTTATTAAAAAATCAAATACAAGTCCTGTCTCTGTTTATGGCCGTGAGCTGTTGCCATGCATTCCTCTGCCGCCCATACAGGAGCAGCGCTCTGCCTATCAGCAGGACGTGGCCCTGTGCAGGAGAGCAGCTGGGTGTAGCTGCTGGCCCAGCTGCAAGAAAGGGCAGAGCAAACAAGAGGTGAGATTTCAGAGGGCACAGGCTCCACGCACTGCTCTGGTCTGCAAGGACTCCCAGACCTGCAGGACCTCTTGCCTATGGGTTCAAGTCTGCCATGTCAGCTTGCCTACCAGCCTTGGATTTTCTGCAGGGGTTTCGAGCAGCGCAGCTTTTTTGCTGCTTGGTGTGTGAATGTGGAGTGCTGCTGGTGTCCTCTGAAGGTGCACCAGAATATCTGCACCAGAATATCCAGTCTGCAGCTGAGCTGCAGGAAGGGCAGGGAGCTCACAGTGCCTTGCTGCTGTCTGTCAGAAGGCAGCAGCTGCTCTGAGACTCCTGGTCCACACGTGGTTTGGCATCATGTGGGTTGCCTTCTGGCTGTACTGGTGGAAGGCAAATGAGGTGCTCCTGCTCATACATGACAATGGACCCTGTCCTTTGTACAGGGGAGAAAAAACACCAGTTGTGTGCTGCACGATTTAACACTCATCTAAACACTCATCTACGGCTTAGTGCGGTGAGTTGAAACTGAAAGGTAAGTGTGCTTTTCACTTGCTTGGACAAGGCCACTTCAATGCATTCTTTATGCTCTGCTGTTCAGAGAATATCCACTCAACTTCTTCCCCTCTCTCTCTTTTGGCCACCTTCAGAATAGGGTGTGAGGCAGAGCAGGGAGCTGGAGGCTTCTCACCCCTTGATGCTGCATTGAGTCTCCACAACAAGCAGTGCTCGTTTCAACGAAGGCTGAAGGATTCACTGTTTGAAGAGGAGCCTCCTCTTTAACCCACAGGAAGGATAGCTCTTCTTACTAACAGCATTGCATCTGCTTAACGCGCTTACCCAGGAATGCTTGTTAATAATTGAAAAGAGAGAGTTCTTCTGCAGCTTTTAATGGATAAGTGAAACCTACAGCACCTACAAAGATGGACAAGTTGCAATTACTACAGCGTTTAAGACCCGCCATTGGAGCAGTGTTCTGATTAGATAGGGAGCTGGACACTGGGTCTGCCATCCAGCAGCTGTGGAAGTCAGCCCCTGCCTTATCGAAACGCATCTCATACAGCTTCACTTGAAACATGTGCTGCTCAGGAGGAGAGGAAAAGAAACACAAAGCTCTGCTGCTGCTGAGAGGTGTTGTGCCAGCTGTGCGTATCCTTCTGGCATCACAGCACAGCTGTAACCATCTGCATCTGCTGCTACCTTGGAGCAATTTGGCAGCTATTTTTATGACACAGAAATGAAATGGCATAACAGGAAAATTTGCCTTGAACTGGGGCTACTGTAAGTACAAATGCAATCTTTCCCTTCCACAATCCTTCCCTGCCCCATCTAATGATAGTGAGCAGATCCAAAGGGAGCAGGTTTGGGGCCTAATGACTGTAGCTGGAGTGGCAGAGCCCGGCTCACTGCCCTCACATCAGGCCTGAGGCCTGTGCTGGGCTATGCTTGGCCTTCTGTGTGTGTGTCCTGCTCCTGTAAGGTGAGGTTGAGCCTCAGCCTGTGCTGTCACACACACTGACCCAGCCCAAGGGCATGTCTCAGCCTCCCTCTGCTGCAGCACGGCAGGTGGAGGCTGGGGCAAGAAGCTAAGGCTTGGCTGTGGTACTTCAGGTAACTAAAGAAAGACAGCAAAGCACTGATGTACGAAGCAGTGGTGTGAGCCGGGGTTTTCTCTGGACAGGTGTTAAAAAAAGAAGATGCCATTCAGTCTGAATGCTGATGCTCTTGGACCACCCTGCCTCCTCCCAGCTGGCCTGCAGACCCAGCCTAGTGCCCTTTTGCCTTGCCTTACTGCAACAAGTGTACAGCACGTGGCCCAGCCCCACCGGTCATGCAATGGCTGTGGCTCTACAGGCTGGGAAGTCAGGTCTCATAGGGGGTGAAAGGGAACGTCTGGAGCTCTGATAGAGCAGGTTCCCTACAGCATGTTGCACAGGGAAGTATCCAGGTGGCTTCTGAATATCTCCAGAGGAAGAGACTCTTTGGGCAGCCTCTTCCAGGGCCCTGTAACCCCCCAAAACCCTTTCCTCATGTTTGTATGGAACTTCCTGTGTTCCAGTTTGTGCCCATTGCTCCTTGTCCCATCATTGTGTGCTACTGGAAAGAGTCTGGCCCCATTTACAAGGTAAGCATTGATGGCATCTCAGGCCGACCAGCCCCTGGGGCTCTGTTCCTCACAAGGGGGATGCTCCAGGCCCTTAGCCATCGTTGTCACCCCCTGCTGCACTCTCTCCAGCAGCTCCCTGCCTTTTGCACAGCAGACAGGAGGATCCCTTTAGGATGCAGCCCCAGGTTCCTTTGTTCTTCTTGCCCACCTGTGCACACTGCTGGCTCATGGCCAGCCTGCTGCCCACCAGGACCCCCAGCTCCTTCTCTGCACAGCTCCCCTACAGCAGCTCAGCCCCTCCCCAGGTGTAGGACCCTGCACTTGCCCTTGTTGAACCTCATAAGGTTCCCCTCTGCCCAGCTTATAAAACAGCCCCAACCTTATGCAATTATTTTCTTGTCTCAAAAGGAAAGTGGAAGGTCGGGTATCTGCAGTGGTTCCTTGGCTCTGTTATCTGAGACTTGCAGCTTTTGCCATGCCAGAAGCCATCAGACCCTTGTCGGGGCCCCATCACACGCTCTGCTGTGACAGTGGGGACATGGCCACCCCGTAGGCTGCTCCATGACAAAAACCTGTCACACTGACTGGCCCCTTGTTTAATAGCTCTTGGTTTCAGGTAACACTTGGAGGTTACACTTACTGACATTACAACAGCAGTGGGCTCTGGGTCACACCGTGAGAAGACACCATCCTTGTAACCATGTAACACAGGAGCAGGTCGGCTGCCCTGAGCCCTCAGTGCTGCTGTGCTGCCAGCCTGCTCGCTGCGTGGGGCCCTTGTGCTGCTTTGGGGCCCTTGGGGCATAGTTATGTTGTCAAGGGTACAGACACTGAAGTGAAATATCCCCTCACGAGTGACCTACCTCATTGCTTTCCACATGGTCACAGTATCAAATGTTACAACAAACCCAAACCAACCCACCAACCGTAACTGTTGACACCAACACATCATTCAATTGAGCTGATGCTGTCCCTGCTGTGGGGCTGAGAGTTAAAAACAAAGAGAGGTGTCATTAAGCTGAGTTACGCTGCTGGCTGTGTAGGTTCAACCACTGCTCACACCTGGCAGTACAGCTCCAAAGTGCCTTGGGCAGCAGCTGAGTCTGCTTGCTCAGACCACTGTGAGGAGCCAGAATTGGGCTCCTCCAGCACTTTGTTCACCTGCTTACCACTAAAGCTCCAGCAAGCAGCCAACCAAACCCAAAGCCAAAACCCCCCTGCAAATCTAAAGAGAAAGTTTAGGACGCGGGGCGTGTGATGCCGTGCAATTTCCTGCAAGCCTCCTCAACTCGAGAGGCACCATTTTAGCACCTAAGGCAGAACCCCCAGGCTGAGCGCTGCAGCTTAAACGTGAAGGTTACAACCTCCAGCTGCCCAGAAACCAGCCCTGCAATGGCAGATGGCCTCAGCTCCCCTTCTCAGCAGTCAGCAGTTGTGTTCCTTGGGGTCACGCCGTGCTTACAGGTGGCAGCCAGAGTTGTTTGCAGTTTCGCACGCTTGCTGATGATTCTTAACCTCCTTAAGAACAAAAAGCCCAAAGAAGTGATCGAAGCCTTTGCAGTTTATCTTGCAGTAACAGATTTCAGACAGTGAACGCGGTGGCTCTACAGAAGGGCACCCCCAGCTCACACACCAGCTTGGTGCCCTTCATTGGGCTGCATTTAATACAGAGGGTTTCCCCTCTCTGTCACTTGTTTCCCCTTTTATTTCTCCTTTCAAAGGAACCATCCGGTCCGTTGAGGTGCTTTCAGCCCACACAGGACTGGGGGCACAACTGACAGCACAGCAGCAAACTTCTCGCCCGAGTATCAACTGTGATAATTGCTGTTACTTTGTATGTGTCTATAGAAAGGATTTCCATTCTCGGGGAGGTTTTGCTTCCTTGGCAGGATCTGTCCTCAGATGGAGGAGCAACAGGAACCACAGAACCACAGCACGGCCTGGGCTGCAAAGGCCCGCAGTGCCCACCCAGTCCCGACTGTGTGCAGGGTCACCAACCAGCAGCCCAGGCTGCCCAGAGCCACATCCAGCCTGGCCCTGAAACGCACCAAGACTTCCATTTGTGAAATACAAACCAAACAGGCCCAAACCAAGAAAGCAAAACCAACCTTTCGTCCTCCCATAGGGCACAATGACAAATGCCCTTTCCCCTCCCACCCGGCAGAACAACCAGAATGAGCCTGGGGCCCATCAGCGGCCCCAAGAACCAGGATGATAGTGCACGAGTTTAGAAACCCATCAGTGAACAAGGCTTTACTGACGACTTTTTCATACAGTTAAAAAATAAAAATACAGAACAACAGCGGACAGTGTCACGTATTAAAAACGAATGAAACGGGCTCTATTTCAATGGTATTAAAATTAATTAGGAACTAAAAATCTTTGCACTTCGGTTGAGGTGTTCTGAGCCTCCACCAAAATGATTGGCCTTAAAAACAACGGGGCGCTGTGACACACAAAGAAAACATGGGATCTGAAAAGACAGTGTGGGCTAGGCAGTGTCTTTGACTATAACTATCACCATATGTTCCTCTTCCAACTTCCCCAATGTCCTTAGTGCTGACTGGAGGTACTGCTGAGAGAATTCACAAGGAGGGAACGCGTAAAGCATGCCTGTGCTGTCTCTGCCCTTCGCTCCTCCCACGGGCAGGCTGATAACCCCAGCAGCCTGCTTCTGTTTCAAGTAGGAGACCAGATTCCTGAGCAGCCGTCGCTGCAAGCCGGGCTCGACCGCAGGGAACGTCCCCTCGGCCCCTGCGCCGCCCGGGGCGGACTGCGTCGCCAGGAGCACGGCGTAGCCATTGGGGCTGCCTTGTTTGATACGGCGAGTCACTTCATCCAGCTTGGGCTGGTCGAGCCGAAGTCTCTGAGCTATTTTGAGCTGCGTGAGCTTCCCGCCGGATGAATGGTCTTTGAGGAGCCCGTTGATGACGCCGAGGTCCCCCTCCAGGATGTGCATAGACGTGGGGAAGCAGCTGTTTTTTAGCACGAGGAGCCCATTCCAAGCCAGCTGCAGCGTCTGAGCGTATTCCGACAAATTCTTTACCTTTTTGGTCTCGGATTTCGGCTCCTCGTGACTTTTTGCTTCCGATTCAGCAGTTCGATGATTGCGTTCGCTGTCCCTTTTTTTAGGCTGCGCGGCGTCGGCTGCCTCTCGGTGGGGTTTCTCCTCGGTCGCGTGACGATTGTTCTGAAGGGAGTTGCTCTGTTCTTTCTCAGCTCCGGATTCTGTAGTGTGATTCTCCTTGCGAGCCCGCTCGGGGCTGCGTTCTGAAGCCGGCCCACTGGCCTTTGTCCTGCTTCTGTCCTCGTAAGGGGAGTGCGCAGTCCTGCCGCGGTCGCTGGAAAGGCTCCGCCGTTTCCTCCTCTCTTCCCACAGTTTGGGCACGGCGCGGTCGCTGTCTCCGGCCCAGCGCTCCCCGCTCCGGCTTCGCACCGAGCGGCCATAGCTCTCCAAGTTGTTCCTGCGCTCAGCGTTTTTGGCAGGACTGGCCCAGTCTGCCTCTGCAAAGCTCCTGTCTCTGTCCGAGTACAGGAGATGCGGAGGAGTCCTATCTCGCACCCTCAAGTCTTGCTCTAGGCTTCTGTGTCTGCTGTATCCGTCAGCGAGCAGCTCGTAGTGCACGGGGAGGGGCGCGGGCTGGTACTGCTGCGGGTATCTCGTCTCTTCTGCTTTGGCAAAATCCACGCGGAGTCTCCTCTCCGGCCCACCCAAGGGAAAGCCTCTCATCTGCGCGCAGGCGGCCTGGGCAGCGTCCAAGCTTTCGTACTGGATATAAGCAAAACTGTCTCCCTTCACGTAGTCAATAGTCCTGATGCTGCCAAAGCGGTCAAACTCCCTCGCCAGGGCAGCCAGGGAAGTACTGGGGCCAAGACCGCCCACCCACAGCCGGGTGGTGGGGTTGGCTTTCCCGTAGCCGATTTTGATGGGGTTCCTGCCGACGACGCGGCCGGACATCGCCACCTTGGCCCGATGCGCCATGTCCAAGTTCTGGAACTTGAGGAAGGCGTAGGCCCCGCCTTGGCCGCGGGCCGGGCGCTTGATCACCACTTCTTCGATGATGCCGTACTTCTCGAAGGCCCGTCGCAGCTCCACCTCCGAGACGTTGTGGTCCAGGTTGCCGATGAAGAGGTTGCGGGTGGCTCTCTGATCGTCCTCCGGCATCAGGTCTTCCTCGGCCACGATGGGGTAGCTGTAGGGCCGCCCGCGCTCGTCGTACAGCCCGTAGTAATCCAGGGCCCGCTCCCGCTCCCGGGACAGCCCGATGGCGGCGGCTTCCAACGCGAAGGCGGCGGCGGCGGCGTGAGCGTGGCGGGGCCGCGGCTCCCGCAGCAACGGGCTGGTGACGGGCGAGAGCGAGCGCTGCTTGTACTGGTAGGCGCCGTGCAGGGGCGGCAGGTAGCCCAGCGGCTCCGGCGAGGGGGCGGGAGGCGGCGTGCGGCTCCTGCGGCCCCCGCGCAGGTACACGGGCTCCACCTTGAGCGGCCGGTCGTAGAGGAGCAGCTGGCGGGCCCGGGCGTGCCGGCGGGCGTCGCGGGCGTCCCCGGGGTGTCGGAAGTTGACGTAGGCGACGCGGCCGAGCTCGGGCGTGTGGGAGAGCTTGACGCTGATGTCCCCGGCGCCCCCCCCCGCGAAGCGCTGGAAGAGGCGGAACAGCCCGTCCTCCAGCAGCTGGTCGGGCAGGGCCGCGCTCAGCCCGCTCACCAGCAGCGTCTTGTACTCACAGGAGCCGGGCGGCTCCCCGGCCAGCCCGGCCGAGCCCCCCAGCGGCGCCAGCAGCAGCGACGGCGCGGCGCCCGGCGGCGGCCCGGCCAGCAGCAGCGAGGGGGCCACCACGGCACCGGGCAGGGCCTTGGCCTTGGGCACGCCGAGCGCGCGGGACGACGACGACGACGACGACGAGGACGACGACGGGGCGGGCTGCCCGCGGGCGCCCGATGCGGAGCCGCTGCCCGCCGGGCGGTGGTTGGAGTCGGCGCCGCCGGGCCGCTCATCGCCGCGGTGGCTGCGGGAGCCCGAACCGCCTCCGCCGCTTCCGCCGCTTCCTCCTCCGCCGCCGCCGCCGCCGCCGCCGCCGGGCGTGGACTTGTCCCGGCTGCTGCGGGAGGCGCCCGAGCTGCGGTGCGGGCCGCGCCGGCTGCTGCTTTCGCGCTCGCGTTCGCGGGGCCTCTTGGCGGCGGCGGCGCGGCCTCCGGCGGCCCCCGGCGGGCTGGCGTCCCGTTCGCTGCCGCGCTTCATGGCGCCGGGGCCCGCGGCTCAGGAGACGCCTCCGGCGGCCGCCGCCATCTTGGACAAAAGGGAACGAAGGCGGCTCCGGCCGCCGCGCCGCGCGGGCTCTACGTCATCGCCGCGCGCCCATCCGCATGGCGGCGTCAGGAACGCGGCGGCGCCGCGCTGCGACGTGCGCGGGAACGCCTCCCGCCGGCGCGCCTCCCGCCCTCCGCCGCGCGTCACGCCGGGCGGCCAATCGGAAGGCAGCGCGCGCCGCGCGGCCCCGCCCCCCCCCGTCCCCTCCCGCCGCCCCCGAGCCGCGGGAAAAGGCCGCGCGGGGCGCGCGCGCGCGCGGATAGGCGGAGCGCGCCGCGCAATCACGTGACACCGCAGGCGCCCCCCGGTCCAACCGTGCACTTTAATGACCCCGTACAGCCGCTCCGCCCCGCGCCGACCCTCCTCACAGATCGGCGCGCGCGCCCGCCGCCCTCGGCGCGTACTTGGGCATCAGTTCGTGGATCCTGCGGATGAAGTCGGATTTCTCGGCGCAGCCCTTACACGCCTCGCCCCAGTCGTCCAGGATCCGCCGCAGCTCCTTGACGCGCAGCTTGCGCAGGTCGGCGGTGCTCAGGTCGATCTGTTTGTCTGCGGGGAGAGCAGAGCCGCGCTCAGCACGGCGGAGTCACGGCGGAGTCACGGCGCCCAGCGGCGGAGCTCCACGGAAACCCCAGATTCGGCCGCTCGTCCTCAGCGGGACGGAAAGGCGGCCGGGGGGAGCGGCGGGAGGGCGGCTGGAAGCTGCGGGGCTCCGTTAGTGCAAGAGAGGAGGAGCGCAGCAACCGCGGCACAACGGCCGCCTCCGGGGGACGTCAGGGCGGAGAGGGGCCGGCGGGCAGAAGGCACGTCCGTCACGGCTGGTCTTCACTTCAGTCTTGCCGGGAGGCGGCCGCCAGCACGGAGCGTGGGGTTCGAGGAGGGCGGTGGGAGGCAGCGCCGGACAGCCCGCAGCGCAGCGCCATCGATGGCAGCAGCACCGGCACAGCACGGCGGCTCAGCAGCACCATCCCAGCCCAGCAGCGCCATCCCAGACCCAGGTGCTGCCCTTACGGCCAGATTCCAAGCAGGGGTCTGGGCACGGCGCTGCTGCTGCTGGGAGGCCGAGCCTTGATGCTGCAGAAGCTAACGGGGTTAAGCAGCCAGCAGCCCCACCCCAGTGTCCCCATAGAGCCGTCTGGGATATCCACCACCAACAGCCCAGCTTGTGCAACAACCCAGCCTGGTGACCCCCACGGCCAGGAAGATGCACCCATTTCCCTCCTGCTGCCAACTCACCGTATTTCAGTTCGCAGATCTGACTGTCTTTCTTCTTCAGTTTCTCGCAGATCTTTTCCACGGGGATGTGGTGACTCATGGGTTTGGACACCTCGTTAATGATTTTGGTGGCTGCGTCACTTGTGGCCCCGATATAATAGCACTGAGGGGAAGAAAAAAGCGAGCTGGAAACGCGTGTTAACGCTCCTCTAAGAAGGTTTTCTGTCCATCTCTTTGCAGCCTGACATTCACAGTTAGGGAACATAACAGGTTTGCTATAGGAAGGCAGAAGAAAGCCTGGCTGTGAGGCAGGGCTCACTTCCCACACTGCTGCCTGCTTCCCAGCACCGCTTTGCTGCTGCCTTGTTAACAGCGTGGAAAACTTCTCTGTTAAAGGACGAAGCCCTTCTGAGGCGCTGCCCCTCTTTTTCTATGGGTGTCCCTCTGCAGTTCTCTTCTTAGGAGAGCTCACCTGGTTTTACTTGAGGGCACTTTGGTTTCCCTACAGTTCTCAGTTAAACAGCTGAAAAGCATCAGGTGTTGTCAGTTTATGTAGCACTCCAAGTGCAGCCTGACAGACAAATCCTACAGCAAAGAAAAGCTTTGTAATCCCAGCCCTTTGCTAACAGGGAGGTCAGCAGTAAGACGCCTGTTGACAGATAGATCTATATATTTGCAGTGAACTCCATACGACAGGGTTGTGCTCCCTGTCCCCTCTCACAACATCAGCAAATCACAGGAGCTGTTGTGGCCGCAGAGCAGGAAGCACAGCCCCCATGGAGGGACGGCACACAAACACAGACGTGCTGCTTTCCCCTTGTCTGCCAAGTGTTCCACCACTTACTGCCTCCCGAGTCCATGCTGACAGCTACTTACCAAGCGGTTCTCTTTGCCTTTTGCCTCTCTGCAGGATTTCATGAGCTCCTTTTCAATACTGGCGGGTGTGAACTCAACATTGTTGTCCTTCAGACTCTGGTAGAACCTCCCCAGGAAGGTGACACACACTGGAAGGAAAGATGCTGGAGTTACCTGTCACTGCAAGAACCTGATGGCAGCTCTCAGAAGGAGGGGATCAGAGTTAAGGGGGCTGCAGAACACAACGTTTAGAAGCTGCGTCGGCCATCGGTGCCCTCACGGGGATTGAGGTTTGGGTGGGATTCTGACAGTCTGAACTAGCAGATCCCTGGTACTGCCCGGTACGTTCTGCATGTTGGGCTGAGTGAGCAGCAGGGTTCGGCTGTGGGGGTGTGACACAAAACAGTGCCCAGGGAAGAACAGAAACCTGGAGCCCTGCTCCTGCTGCTGTGTTAAGTCAGACTGTGGGCTTCAAAACCAGGCCTGACTGCAAAGCAGCTCGTCTAGGAAGTGCATCAGCTGAACCATCAGCCATATCGCGTTACCGACGGCCGTACACACTACGGTCTGTAACACATTCTGTACAGTTGCTTCCAAGAGAGAAAGCTGTAACACGATCCCGTGCTGCTCCCACTTGGCACGTCCCTCTCCTCATCTCCCACCAACTTCTGCATCACTTTCCAAGACACTGAAAGACAACAAAACTTTCACAAGGTGTCAGCAGCAAAGAGAACAGAGCCCTGACGGTGGGAAGGGCAGCACGGCTCAGTGCTTACATTGCCCCCAGGCAACAGCCGGGCAGGCCGCGCTGCAGAGGCAGCTGCAGCACCCAGCGGGGATCCCTGCAACAGCACCGAGTGACCCTGCGAGCTCAGAGTCAGGTTTCACTCCTGCTGCTCACACAAGTGGACTGAGAGCAGCAGCATCTCCAGCACTGGAAGTGTGCGCTGTGTGTGTGTGTGTGTGTGTGTGTCCCAATGGAAAGGGCTCAGCAAGTCTCGCCATCAACTTGTGTTCAACTCCGGACATGAGCACGGAATGCAGGAAATGAACGGGACTGCCTGAACCCAACTGCACAGTGACCAACTGCACCCAACTGCACAGTGACCAACTGCAGAGCAACCCACTGCACAGTGACCAACTATACAGCACCCACTGCACAGTGACCCACTGCACAGCACCCAGCTGCACCGGAGCTGGCAGTAGGCTCAAGCCGTGCGGCCCGGCACAGCCCTTACTACGCGCACAGCGGCGCCCTGCAGCTCCCAGCGGTCAGTGCCGTACGGACCCGCTCTGCCGTCCAACCGTGCTCTGCCCGCTCAGACCCGCGGTGCATCCCGCGGTGCGCGCAGTTGGTGCCGCTGATCCCCGCTCCTTCCTCCGCGCCGAGCGGCGGCCCCGCGCAGCCCCGCAGCCCCCGGCCCCGCCCCTCCCCGCCCCGCCATCGTCCCGTCCCGCTCCCCGGCCCTGACGGCAACGTGCGGGCGCGGCCTCTCCTCGCCGTGCCCCGTGGCCGCCCCCGCTCCGTGCCGGCCGCACTCACCCTCGCACTCCCCGTCGCGCAGCGCCCGGCTGCCGCCCGGCAGCACGATCAGGGCCAGCGTCGCCCAGAGCCCGTGGGCCGCCCGCATCCCGCCTCGCTCGGCGCCCAACACACCGGTACCGGCTCCGCCGCCCCCGCGCGCCGCCGGTCTCACCCCCCCCGCCCCCCGCCGGTCCCCTCATTGGCCCGCTCCCCGCCCGGCTTCCACGCCGCCTCCTCCCATTGGCCAACCCGCGGGCTCCACGGGAGAGTTGGCGGCCGTTGATTGGAGGAGGCGGCGAGCGGCGGGTTTCTCCACCTCCCTCGGCCGCCATTTTTGTTAAGGGAATGTTACCCTGGCGGGCTTCGTGCCGGCTGCTCGCGGGCGCCATCTTGCTTAAGGGCAGATCCTCGCAGCTGAGGGAGGGCGCAGTGGTTTAAGCTGCTGCCTGCGGCACTGGAGGACCCGGGTTCGAATCCCCCCCTGTGGCGCAGGGGTAGAAGTGCCACTTCGCTACACAGGGGGCTCGAAACCCGGGAGTTGGACTCGATGATCTCTAAGGTCCCTTCCAACTCGCACGATACTATGATACTATGATACTATGATACTATGATACTATGATACTATGATACTATGATACTATGATACTATGAGGCGGGCCGCTCCCGGTGGGTGTGAGCGGCGATGGCGGGCGGGCTGCTGGGACGGGCTGTTATTGATGGCGGGTGTGGGGCGGCACTGCTCAGTGTCAGCCTCATCACAGACACAGCACAGCCCAGGGGCAGCTTCCATTGCACTTCGTTACATCCCACAGCCAAAGGACCCGGTGCATGAGCTGCAATGGGAGCTGTCTGCCCTGCAGATTAATCACACGAGGTTTTAATCTCCGAATCCTGTTCTCCCGTTTTTAATCCCCGCTCCTTCATCTCCGCTGTTGAACTGATCGGTGTTTAAACACTCAGAGCTGAGCAATGAATCGCTGCCCAGACATCTCAGCACTGCCATAGACACACACTCAGCGGCCGCTCAGTGAGCACCGGTTGGAGCAGTGCGGTACCATCAATGGTGCGGTACCATCAATGGTGCGGTACCACCAATGGATCCTGCTGCTGTTTGAAGTGCTGCCCCAGAGCTCTGAACATTCATGATGGATGTTCAGGCATCTCGGGCTGCTCCGTGTCACACAAACCAGCCCAGCTGCCAGGTCTGCCCGATGCTCACCTTGAGAGCTTGATGTGTGTGTCAGGTACCCCCAGCACAGCCTGCAGGGTTCGTGCTGTGCTGCTTCTCACAGGGTTCACGCTGTGCTGCTTCTCTTTGACAGCCAGGTCTGCGGAGCACACCGAGGACAGCCCTGTCAGGAGGGCAGCAATGAACGTACAGCTGCACCGCTTCAATATCAGGTATTAATCTTTAATTCCACATCACAGCAGTCGAGTGAATGGGCAAGGGAAAGAAACCCGGAACAAACAGCGGATATTTACATCTAAAATTCACGCCACTCATTTGTTGATCCTGGAAACATGCTATCACAATATATACAATGAAGTACCTTGAGGACACTTGTACAAATCATTTTTGTTCCTTTTCAATGTGATTTCCATGATAGATAAGATAGCTGTTCTGCTTCGATTGGAAACATGAATACACAAAAGAGAAGTGGTTAGAGGTTTTTGCCTTGTTTTAAATAAGCACAGGATGCCAGAGGTTAAAAACACATTTACAGGGCAGAATACCAGTCAGACGTCACAATCTATACATTTTTTGCTCGATTTCCTGTACAAATACACAGCATTCAAATGGGGCTATTTACAAAGAAGCGTATTTGAAATATCACTTAATTTGTTTCCCAAAGGCTTTTGCTCTCTCCAGCCTCCCCAGTTTTGGCTTATTCTCCCGCCGCAGGGATACGGGACATCCCTCACCTGAACAATGGGAAGCGGGCTAAAAAACAAATGAAAGGATGGATAAGAATCGGAGCTTTGCAGGCAGCAATGAAACCAACCCAGCCACTGAAAAAAAAACCTGTAGGATCCAGACAACAATTCTAAGTGCTTTTCTTCTCGTTCATGTTCCAGATGGGGCCAGCAGGTACGCTCGTGGTGGAGAGATGTGCTGCAGAGTTCCACCGGTTGCTCCAGGTATGCACATGCTATTCTGTTATGCAAAGAAAACCCAAAGAAGGCAAGGATGCATTACGTCTGAATCGGAGTTAAGTGCGGAACAAACGGGTCCTGTTCCAAGCATCCCGTTACTGTGGTTTGTACAAAGAATCTTCAAGTCCTGTTGCACCAGTGCAACAACTGCTGTTGCTTCCACCTGCTCCAGGACCGAGCTTACTGATGGCCTTGCACTGTGCTAGAATGCCACCCCACCCTCCAGAGAAGCATTAGTTCCGTGTAGTATTTGTTCCAGCATTCACAAACCTAACAGCAGTCCATCTTCCACACCCGTTACGTGAAGCACTGAAAGGGGCGACACACAATGCGCAGCAGGTATCAGAACGACAGAAATTTCACTCCACGGAGGCTCAAATGTAGTGAATTCAGTCATTTATTCCATCCTCCTTTTGTGCACACCTGCCACAAAGCGGGTATCTGTGTGCACCATCACCTTCAACCCCCTACAGATAGGCAGTTATGGCAGACACTCAGCCTGGTCAGACTGCTGCCCCTCTAAGCAGAGCGAGGTGCTGTGTGGGAGCTCCAGGGGCCTTCCAGCTGACTGGGACTTTGCCCCGGGTTACTTGCTTTCACACTTATATCTGCAGGACCTGCTGGTTGTTGTGGTTGTTAATATACCATGAGGAAGTTCAGTGTATCAGGACATTCACTACTTTCAACCTTCCCATCAAAAAAACAACAAAAAATAACCCCCAAAAAGTCACCAAACCCAAACGTGGTCAGGGAGATGGAACGGGGTACTTCATTCTCTCAAAAATCCCTAAGAATCTCAAATTACGGAATAACATGAAAATATTTCACTCCCTTCTAAGGAATTACCTTGACTTACCTTCATTGAATATGTAACTCTGAACTGAGCTTTTTGTACTATACCGGAGACCCGGCCTGGTTCACTAACAGGGCGGTTCTACTTCTCTTAGAGATGAAATGTCCACTTTATGGCGGTTTTTAACATCATTCTCCTCTTAACTGTGAAGGTTGTAGGGATTACAAGCAGCCCATGTTATGTTAGTAACAAAGCAGAGGAAGCACAAGAGACTTTGTTCCAGCCAAATGGGCCATTTAAGAAACAAACCCATAATTTATTACTTTAGTATGGGCTAGAGCTCGAGAAAGAAAGAAATCCTCTTAAAATCCCCTTCATACGACAGCTGACCAAGCCCAGGCTTTGTACAGACAGACCATCTTGAGGAGTCCAGCAGCAATGTACTCTGCACAGTACACTGTAGTCAGAGGTAGTGCTAAAGGTGACCTGTAAAAGATATGGATCCTTTTCTGCTTCTTTAAGCTGTTTGTAGCGGGAAAAAACTGAGTGTCTAGGGGAAGAATGGGACGCGTTGATGCCATTCCTATCTCTGACCCTAATTTACATGGTGGAGGTAAGTCTTTTGTTTGAATGTGCTTCAGGTTTTTCAGTGGTAACTTACCATCTTCTGGAGTGTGCTTTGCAGTCTGCGGGTGGAAATGAATGGAAGGCCAAAATGTGTGCGTGCATGGCAGCAGGAACGAGCATTACTTATTGTACTTAAACACCAGACACCTGCTCTTCTGATCAAAAGCTTCCTGAAAAATATGGCAATAGGAATAGAAGATTTCTCCTCGTTCTTTTCACACTGCAGGTCTTGCCTCTGTTACCCCACAACTTTTCCTGTCCTGTAATGTCACTCAGCTAAGCAAACAGCGATTAAAAGGCTTGTTGCACACACGTCTGTACTGACTCCACTTCTGCATAGTTCTGTTACTTGTTTTTGTTTGTTTTTTTTCCCCTCTTTTCTAAATCTCCCACCTGCACTGAATTCTTCATCCCTTTCTGGAGCCCGACCATAAAAAAAAAGGCAGGGGGGAAGGCTGCATTGCCACACGAGGAGACAAGAACCAACGCCTTCAAAAAGAGAGGAGGAAAAGCTCTCACAGCTTCTTCGTACATCCTAAAGAAGCAAAAGAGGAAAGAAAAGTTCCTTCTTTACAGGTTGCCTTTAAGATTCCTGACTCTAGGGTGCACACTACGCTGGGCATTGCTTACTGTGACAGATGGACATCCTGCACACCAGCTGCAGTGACTTTTGGAGGGGGGCTGAGGAATGACGGTTTTGGGGGACGGATCTCAGCTCCTGGGCGATGGAAGTTGGTGAGAATTGTGACGTTCAGCTCTGAGGCCAGGAGTGCTGGGTATGATGCATTTAAAACACCTTTTCTATACCGGTGAGTCATCAACCAGCTGTGGCATGAAAAACTTTGTTTTCTTTTAAGTGGAATAGAAATGCTGGTGTCGACAGCCTGCCCGAAGCTGGGCATGGGAAAGGCCTACAATCAGGTCACAGCTCCAGTGGCTACTAACCTCCCCCTCATCCTGTAGCACAGATGAACAGCATGACTCCAATGAGAAAGCAGGTTGGTTTAGCCAGTGAAAGCAAAATTTAAGAAATCAAACAGTACATAAAAAACAAAGGAGGCAGAGTTTGTTGGAAATGGTATCTTGGAAATCAGTGCATCAGCACTGGTTAGATTGCCTCAGCACCTATGAACCAATGCAGGGAGATCACTGCACAGATATGTACAATCCTGCTCTCAAAAGAGCCAATATCTTTTGCCATCTTCCCACTGCCTGCTGCTCGTGCACCTTCCAGACTGACAGTTCATAAAATCCCTGATTTCAGCAATGAGCTTTCACTTCTGTACAGCAACAAAATATGTCCCTAGTGCAACCGCTTCTACTCAAGTGTGTCCCAGAGCTGGGAGGAAAGCAGTTTCAGAAATCAGCTTGCCACCTTCCCTCCTTCTTCCCCCTCCGCTTAAAATTGTATTTTTCAGCTTCTGCGAGTCTCTATGGCTTGTGTGCCATGTGGTGAGGTCAAGAAGCTGCAGAAGGAGTAACCATCCACTGCACAGGAAGTTAAAAAGCGTGACGGAAAGGTGTAAAAGGAACTTTGAAAGGAAAGCAGCAACCTCCCTTGCTGGCCCGGCTGTGTACACGGGCTCCAGCCAGGCTTGTGGCAGTAGAAGTCAGCTTGCTGTTCTCCGAGTCCTCAGCAATCTGCGCTCTGGTCACACCTGGAATGACGACGCAAGCTGCTTACCAGCAGTTGTTCCTACTGCTCACCGATGCCGTGCTCCCATGCTACCCTGGCCTGCTCTTCCTTTCCACCACTCACTGGCTGGGACACTTTACGATGCAACTGGCGGTGTTTGTCATCGTCTTCAATTATCATTCCCTCCTCATTCTCTATGTTTGGCAGCCGGGAGTGGTAAGGTTTGGGGGGTAGAGCAGGAGGGTCCAGGGTGTCCTGAGGAATGACTCCTGATGGAGCTGAGTGGCTTCGGCATGGCTGGGATTTGAGCGACTCGAGGACATCAGGCTCAGAGAGACTGTACCTGACAGGGAGGTAGGGTGTCTCTAGATCTTCGTCAGTGTTCCAGGCCTGGCTGGGGACAGAATCCATGGTGTCTGTGCGAGGAGGTGGCTCAGAGGAATGTCCGAAATTACTCTCGCTCAAGGAGGAGACGCCGCTGCTTGCGCTGCCGGATAGAGTGGAGTTGCTTCCATCTAGACCAGACTGCGGACTGGTGGGGGACGCAGGGATGGGATGAAGAGGGGACTGTTTGGAGAAAAACAGAAATCACATTAACATCGGCGAAGCAACACTGCAGCTCGTTCACATTTCAGCTTTTGACAGTGATGTTAATAACGGTGCAGTTCTGCCTGTGTTCGAAATGTCACCTATTGACAGGTCGTATATTATGCTCCTGACTTGCAGGGAGACACCTCCTGGGAACAAATCAGTGCACTTAGCACAGCAGCTGAGGTGATAGAACCCCTCTCTCCCTCTGTACTGAGGGGGCCTGAAATCAGAACACATGCAAAGAAGGGAAATGGGAGGGTCTGAATTTAAGTTCAACAGCTTAAAAACTTTGAATCAATTTTCTCTAAGTTACCAGCGTGTTAAAAATAGTGACTCTGCATCCAAGAACTACTTGGAGGTGGCAGTGGAGGAGGGGGTCCTTCCTTCTTTCCTGCCACTTCTGTTTTTTACCTTGCGCAACGTTCGTGCAGGCAGTGCTGGAGGAGCATCGCTGAGCTGGTGATGGAAGGCATCAAAGTGCAGCGAGTAGTGTCCTGGAATGAGACAAGGGTCAGAAATACGGACCTGTGCAGCCTCAACTACTGTGAGAGAGTTGGAGTTTTAGATCCTGGAACGCCAACAGCTCCAAACACCGATGAGCCTGATCCAGCCTGGGGCTTCCCTTCCGATCAGTGCTGCGGAGTGCATCTGTCACATCACAGAATGCTTACAAGACGTTTAGTGCAGTGATAGGTTTCCACCCTCCCCCGTTATCAAGGATTTCATGGCAAGGCAACAGGCTTGTAAGCAATGGAGGTTTGAAGGTTCATTCAGTAGCTATATAACCTCAAGCTATTGCTGAAGACAGCCGCTGGCAAAAAGACAAGCTAGATTTCCAACAGGCTCACACCTAATGCTTGTCCACACACCTAATCCTCGTCCTTATTTGTAAGGACTGCAAGAATTGGAAGATCTTGAACAAAACTGAAAATGGCTGGTGCCAATCTAGCAGACCAGGAGAGCCTTTGGCTTTTTGTTCCTGATGATTTCTATAGTGGAAAACAAAGCTTTCAGCTGGCCTAGTCATCTGGCATGACTGCATGGCTTATGCAGCAGATCTACTGGGCTGTTCCTTACCATGGGGCAGGCTTCGGGGAGGTACTGGTGGGGCCAAGATGCTCCCAACGTGGGCAGACAGGAATGGCAGGGCCTCTCTGGTTCCGCTGTCTAGGCTCCAGCTACTGGGCGCTGCTGGCACAGCTGAAGGATTGAAACAGATTTAACTTGGGTAGCGTAACGGGGTCATGCGGCCAGGACTGGCTTGCCAGTGTGCTCCTTAGTAGTAAAGAGGGGTGAGATTCGAAGAACTTGGGGTGTGGTAGGATTGGAGGCATACAAAGACATCGTCTAGTCTACAGCATGTTTAGTTTATAGGGTGCTTTGTTAAAGAAGCGAGAGTTAGGTGATCAGTGTTTGTTAGTCTGCCCATCTCCCCTTCGCTGACCCTCCAGGCCCACTTCTATGAACTACGAAGAGCAGCAGAGCTCCATGAAGTTTTGTTTTCCTTTTTTTTATGAGCCAGTAAGTAAAAATGAAACCTGACTGATGGAGCAGCAGGGAGATCTCAGCTGTGAGCTGTTCTGCATAGCAGCAAACAACTCCAGAGCAAGAAGAAACGTGCGGCAGAACCCCTGTGCTGTGAGACATAGGATGGCTGCTGCTGTATTACGGCGGCTAAGCAAAGACTGCGTGAAGGACGTGAGGGCAATGACACCCTCGATCTGGTACAGAAGAAATCAGGACTTCAAAGATCTGATTTGCTCCAGAGCTGATCAATGCGTCTGATCCCCAAATACCTACAGATAACAGCCCAGGCTTTACAAGGTCAGCGATCAGACCGAGCCTTTGTGAACTGGGAAACTTCCTCATAGAACAGACACTGAGAAGGACCCTGTGTAACTCTGTGTCTTCATCAAAACAGCTGCTTCTAACAATGAGAATGTGCCAGGAGATATTATTAAATGCACCCGAAGACTCAGTTTGTCCCGAGGAGACAGAAAAGCAGCAGCTGTTTATAAACAGAAATGCAGTATCTGTTTAGAAACAACTGGGGAGTTTCATCAGCTCAGGCGGAATAAAAAGGGGGGGAAGGAACAAAGTGCTTCAGTGAGTTACCAAAGGAAACTGAGATTAAAGGCAGCTTTTGCCATACTCAGATCGAAACATGAAAAATGGAAGCCTGGAGAAATAAACACGGAGTTTGACACACAAAGAGAATTTATCCCTAATTAAAATGCCTGCAACCATTTTTCGGGTGTGTTTCTTCTCTAAAATGACTCTGAAAGGTTTATGATTGTTTTTCCTTAGCTCATGAACACAGGCTCCCCGAGATCTAAACCTCCCCAGGGTAAAAAGGATCAGAAAATGACAGCCTCAAAAGACAGCCGAAAACCCACACAAATATCAAAGCAAATGTTGGTTTTAAAGAGAAGCACTCAAAGCAAGAATAGAGTACAAAGAAGATGCTAAGAATCTTGACAGAGAACAGGTTCAAACCAAGGGATACAAACATCTCAGCACAACTAACACGGCTTCCTACGAGCTTTCTGAGCAGCCCTGCTCTTGCTCTACACATCAGAGTGCTGTAATTTGCATTACTGCAATTGGTTGCAAAAGGTTAAAGTGAAGAGGGACAGCAATGCCAGGCACACAGTGCTCTCCTGCAGGATTCCAGCATCAGGTGAAAAGGACTCAACAGTACCTGGTTTTCTTGGCCTGTAAAATGATTGCTTTGTGTGTGTTTCTTTTTAATACCGAGATGCAGCAGAAGAACAGAACACGGTACTCCAGTGTGTAATCCATTTCTACTTTCTTACTGTTCTCTCATTCACTGCCTTCTAAGTGCTGGAAATCATCCTCAGGTCAGACAGTTCTGGAGCATGGCTGCTGCCTGTTAAAACCAGAGCTGGATCCAAGGTGCTTCAGGGAAAAACCTACCCAGGGAGCTCCAGTGATGCACCAGCCCATCTCTCTCTTCTCAGCTGTCTCAGTGGCCACATTTAATTAGTGGGGAAGCACATTAGAACCATTCTGCTCTGGGCAACTGATGTCACCCTGTTGTCAGTGGGAATTACTGAGCAGTACTTCTGACATGGTGTGGAGGGGGGTGGAAAAATTCATGGAGCGTGACAGCTAACAAAAGCAAGGCCGACGTCATCCTGACCAACAGAGGGATGTTGGCTCCAGGGCTGCAAAAATGCCTGCAGCCGCCGACCTGGCTGCAGAGCTGGGGTTTCTGTCACACCATCACTAAGAACATCACCTGTCCTTCATGACTCCTTCGGGCTCTGGGAGATTCTGTCTTGGGCTCCCTTCTCTTTGTGCTGCAGACACGCTCTTGCACAGATACTGCCCACAAATTCAAATGTTACTTCGCTGTCCTGCTGCTCACTGGGATCAGTTGGGAAATCCTCACATGAGCCCCTGATTCTTCCCATTTCTCCATGACCTTACAGTCACTGTTTTTCTTCAGACTCTTCCTTAGAAATCTCTTACCTCCACGGGCTCCGCTCTTACTTTTTCAAAGCAGTGAGTTAAGCCTAAGTTCTAATGAGAAACTTAGTTCAGTATAAAACTACCTCCGAGAGAGTAGAAGAAATGTCACTACTTTGAAGAGCAAATGCACATCAAGAACAAACCCCAAAGGATTTACACAGTCCGAAGCAAAGCAGTGGTACGCCTCATTATTACTTTGGAAACACTACAAACCCTTCTGTCTTCTTTCAGATGTTTTCCCATTTGTTTGGCTGGGAGTCGTGCCTGATAAGGGCTGCCTGATTTGTTTCAATAACAACATGCTGAACTCAGACGGCTTTTTGTAACAGAGCTTTGTGCAGCTCCACCCTTCTGTCAGCGATCTGAAGTGACTACAGGTTGGCAGGGAGCCCAGTTAATTAAACTGTTAATTAAAATAAAGAGAGAATGCACTCTGCCAGGAGATGGAGCAGCCCGTTCACTACTTGCAGGATCAGAGTAGTAATGTTTTAGGAAGCATGCATGCTCACTATGAAGAGAAGTACCTTTCTCAGCCACGGAGAGGTTGGGATCGCTGCAAGGTTTGCACGGTCCAATCATTTGCTGCATCAAGGCGCGCTGAAAATTTGGAGGCTGAGGGAGAAGAAAGCACAGAAGCAGTGGATTTCTGTTCAGCTTTTCAGGCAAAGACATCTTCTAAATTAAAAAAAACTCCTGGGAACCTCAGACTGCCCACGTGCACAAGCAGTGCAGTAGCAGTAGATGGTTTGGACACCCTGCACAGGAGTCCCAGCCTCCTGCGTGTTTTGTTACTTCTGGCAGTCACCATAAAACTGCTTAGACTCAACTTTGAGGCTCCCCAGCAGGACCAAAGAGTGAATAAATTAAGTGATATGATGCTTGCAGAGGACCAGGGCTCAGCGGACAACCAACTGCAGCTCTAACAGTCATTACAATTTATATCACCCGACTACCAAAGTGGGTGGCTCTGGTGTGTGATAAGTATCAGGTCTATGTTGCTTCTTGGACCGCTGTGAAAATGATCCTAAGCTCTTGTGCTTCCCAAAGATAATAAGGGAAGCTTTAAAGCAGACAAAAGAATAAAGATGAGCACATCCTTATCAGTAGGGTTGAGCTAAAGTAAGAGGCACCAGATCTGCTACCTGTCCGTTCTCCATGATAGCTGCGGGGTACATGGCGCTGCTCGGCCGGTCCCGGTGGGTTGGCAGCAACATCATCAGCTCCCGAGTGTGGCGGTACTTATCTGGTAGAGAGGGAGAGCCTGTAAACAAGTGAGAGCAATCACGTACACGTGACAAACAACAGCCATGTCTCCGCATGCCCAGAGAGCCAGTCCTCCCGTGCCGTGTGTTCAGACGACCATCAAACAGGACTCAAGGAACACGTTGCCCAGCACACTAAGCAGCTCACTGTTGGTGGGTGTGTGGCACAGGATGGGAACTGGCACGGCACGTACGATTAGGGAGGCAGCGTGTAAGGTGTGTAAGATGTGCTCATCCCTCACCGTGTGGTGCAAAAAGCTAAATATATATAAATAAATGCAGGGAAAAGGGCAGCTGTGTGAATGTAAAAATCATGTATTTGGGGACTGAATGTGGCAGGAAGGGATAAAAGCCTGAGGCACACCATTCAGATCAAGCAGGAGGCTACTTTACTCCTCAGTACTGGCAGAGAGAGACTGAGGTGTTGTTGTGTAATTGGTGATATCACATTTGGCTTCCTCTGTTATGAGAGCACAAAAATCAGTAGTGGACAGAATCCGCTCTAAGTGTGGGTGGCATTTTGCTCATAATGCCTCTGGGTAAGGTATGGTTTCTATGGAGTATGGGTATACTGAGCCACTGTATGACACCAGAATGCTCACCAGTGCTTACAGTTGGAATGTGCTTGAATTGGGAGACTTAACTATTAGTCATCTGCATAGCTGCCATTTGGCAAATAGCAGAATGCATGGAGGTGGCTTCCTGGAGTGTGGAATTACTTGGGATTCGTGTCCTTCAAGGTGAGTGCCACACAGCAGTATGTCTCCTGATACGCAAGAGCTGACAAGGGATTTGTTAGCAGAATGATTCCCATTAGTGACTTCCTGAAGTCTGATACTGCTGGCAGACACATCCATTGGGATACGTGGTATTAGGCAGGAACTGATGATCGGAAGCTGCGAGAGTGAGCTTTAATTTGCACTGCTAATTCCACTGCGTCACAGACACGCACTGAACAGATGGCAGCACACAGCGCATTACAGAGCCATGCTGGCTTTTGGGGAATACATGCCCCCTCTTACAGACTTTCCACAACCACACACATTATCTGAACAGCACTCCAACATATGAGCAAAGGCATCGGTACTGGTTAATGCAGCTTTTACCCCAGCAAAAGCAAACATGCACTTTTTGGGACTGATATTCAGCACACAGTGGAAGGAACAATGTGTCCAGCAGAATGCAGGATAACCTCCTACAACAGCAACAATTCCATCGGGGAGGCAGATCCCAGGTTAATGCACACCCCCACCCTGACATGGGCAGCCACCGAGTTTCTGCATTCTAGTTCCGAACTCATTTTCTCCCCAGACATAAAACAGAAACATAATTACACAACATTCTTTGCTCACACATCAGCTTGGAACACACAGCGTTATGCTTTGTGCTGAGTCTCTTTTACACGTCACAGATGGTCCTAATTCTGCCTGACAAATGTAGATACACCACTCTCAGGTGTGCCCGGAACTGCATCACAGCACAGCCCACATCGTAAGCTTTGCCATTTTGTTTATCTTGTGCTTTTTTCTTGGTCCAGGATGCAAACCATCCCAAAGTGCCATTGGTTAATATGGGATTCTAGCTTCCACCAGACCTTGCATGCATGACCTGAAAAATCCCACAGGTGCTAAACATGGAGGTAGGTTCACCCTGCTGCTTGGTACCCTAAATTTGGAAATGACTGGAGCCACGAAGATTGTGGCAGATGATGCCATGTACCCAACACAAATTAAGCACCGACACCTCCAAACTGAGTGCCATGAGTGGCTATAACTGAAGCCTTGATTTGTTACTAGTCAGGCCTGCTGCTTTGAGGAGGCAGAGAACACAATCACTACGGCTTCTGGCAGGGACTGGCAATATGTAGAAAACAACATCACATCTCCTAGAAGCTTTCAGGACAGCCACAGCGGCCACCTAAAATGCTGCAGCATTTACCAGGGCTTATCCTATCCAGCCTGTACTTCACTGCACTGCGTGTAACAGTAACAAGAAAGGAAAACCTATGCAGAAGGCACAGGCAGCTTTTCTTTTTTAATTATGAAAATGTTAATCTACTTTGTTACAGGTTTTAATTTTAAGGAACAAAGCTGAAAATGAACACAGTTGAGCTCCAAACTCAACAATCCTTTTGGTTCTGATTCATCATTTCTTTACTGTCACGAAGTCAGTCGGCTCCTGCACCGATCTGTCACTTTATGAGGGAAGTTCTTATGCAAGTATCTGGGTTCCTGCAAAGTGCTGAGTAAGGTACGGGGACTCATTCCTGCCCCTGCAAACTGTGCTGGGGAAGCAGGGCTGCCCTGGGAGGTCAGTCATCAAATATCATCCAGGAGATGCTTTTGGAATGCAGGAGTCCCAGATTTACTTGAAATGAAACTCCTGAAAATAAAACACTGACATGCTCGTAGCCCTTTCCAAGTGTTTCTGCATTACGGTGCCCCTTTAGGAATCACTGCTCTGCGTAATCTTTTAACTCAGGTAAGGTTAGAGCAGTGCCTTGGACGAGTCACCTCAAATGAATTCCTTACTCATCCTGCATACAAAAACACGCTGCTTTCTAGATACAAAAGAGGCTACACAAGGGTTGAGCCAGGGAAAAACTGAAAGACATGTCCTTTAACCTGAGAAATAGCTAGCAATAATCTTCTAACTGCACACTTAGAGAGTTCTGGCTATCTTCTGCTTCCAATTTTATTTAAGACTTCTGCTCTAAGCAGTACACACTGTAACTCTGGTACAAGGCTTGCTGCTCTAGTCTGCTCTGCAGTGGTACAACCACATCATCATTAATTACTAATCTTTTAAACAAGATGCTGGATCAATGGCTTTATTATTTTCATTGGACTAACCAGATCATCCGCTTTTGTTGTGATTTCCAACACCAATGAAAGGGCTTTGTTTGGAAGTGAAGAATCGAAACTCAATTCAATTTCCTGCTGGATTGTTAATGCAAATGGCCGTGGCTTTTTATGGTCACTAGTGGAACGGATCTGTATTACAATATACCCAACTCCTCAGAACAGCACTAGCAGCTGAGGTCTGGAAAGAGCTCTGCACTAAAGCAGCTGATAAGGAATCCAGATAACGGGACAGCAGTTTGGTTTGGTTTTTAACCTCTACATCAGCACGTCAATCAATGAAAAATGCGTCTAACAAAATCCATGCTCCGCTTAAGGTGACAAGTTGCTAACTCGGTAAATTTAGGCGGCCTGCATGAAACAAATTATTGGCCTTCATATAACCCCTGTCGGAACAGCGGTCAGCTCTAGCACTCCAGCACTGTGACTACGTAGCTTTGTTGGCAGTCTCAGCAGAAAGGTCAAGGATCGGATGGGTCATGGAGACCAAACTCTCCTCTCACCTCTAGAGGTGGTCCCTCCAGGACAGAGATGAGGCACATTGGAGGGGGCAGCGTGGGGAAGCTTGCACGGCTGCCGCCCATGCTGTATCTGTTCTGTGGGTAAATAGAGGGCTTCAGCCTCCAGTGTTGTCAATCCACCACCTTTCATCAGCACTAAATTAAAAAGAATATAAATAAATACAAAAAAAAAAAAGGAAAAAGAGAAAAAAAAAAGAATAGAAGTGCATTGGCAGAGCTGCACACGTAACGGCTGTGAAGTACCTTGCTCTGCCCAGTGACACTGGTCCTCCATTTTCATAAGCATCAAATTCACCCAATTCAAAAACAAAACAAAAGGAAAAACCACCACCGAGAACATCCAAGCTGTATTACCACAGTGCAGCAGACTGTCGTGCTTTTTGTGCCTACAGACAACTTCATCCCAAAGAGCCGCGTTGTAACACCCGGAGAGGTGCCTTGCACACCGTGAAACAGAGAATCCGGGACTTCCAAACGCAATCCCACACTAAGTGGGTAACGTCTGAATGCATTACCTAGGGCTGCCAGACCTTTTAGTGAGGGTGAAGAATAACATTAAGATATACATTCAAGTATTTTTCTAAAAGGTTATTTCCTCATTAGTGTTCATTAAGGCTGCCTCGCTCTCACCTCTGGGAGGTGCTGTTGACTCATCCATCAGCACCGTGCCCTCTGCGGCATTCACCCCTTTGGTTTCTAAGCAACAACGAAGAACACAGTTAAGAGGGAAGCTGGTGCTGCTGAGAAGTCACCAAGCTCAGGAAGAACGGCACAGCCCCTCAGTGGGACTGCTGGCTTTTTAGAATGAAAAGTACATGGAGATACTGTGAGCACCAAAGCCCTCACTCCCCAGAAGATTCAGACCTCATACACCAGCTGAAGCACATCCATTTAAGGGTGGCTTTCTGGCATGATGGCTCTGTGCTCAGTTCCATCTTCCCCTTTCTGTTATGCCAGTTTCATCTTGCTATTTTGTTATTTCAGTTATAATTAGTTTCCTTCCAGCTCTTGGCAATTAGTGGAGCTATACGCCTTTATTTGAAGACGTCCACTTCTCACCTTCCTACTCCATCTGATCCTTCAATTAAATCACTTTGATAGATGTGTCTGTGCCATTACAACAGCCAGTCAATTAAAACTTTACTGCAAGATTGAGCAAAAAAGCCCCAAGCTGGCCTGAGAGAAAGAAGGTTTTACTTGTTAACAAGCAACAGAAACCTTCCCCTGCCTGCTCCGTACTCTGTCCATAAGGAGACACGCAGTTCTCCTGTACAGAAAAAAGGGTCAGGATTTAAATAACAGCCTCTGCCTCTGCCTGCATCTCTGATACTTTCTTCATATACCTGTGAAAAGAGGTGCAGAAAGAAATTCATGAGCCTGCAATTAAGAATCCAAAATGAGAGAAGAAAACTCAAACAGAAGTAACCAAAGGCAGGAGACTGCATGCAGTATTTTTGCTTCAGCTGTGAGGTGTGAGAAGAAGATGGTTAGCTTTAGCAAGACCAGCTACGGCAACAGCAAAGGCAGGAACGGTACCATTAGAGTCTGTCATTGTTCTTCCTTTCTTCAAGAGTTTCCCAGCAGGGAAATCCTTCCTTGTCTCCATTCCTATCTTTCAACACTCCTTGTACATATATATATATATATATATATATATATATATATATATATATATTTATGCTTCTGCATATGGAACTTCCTGCTAAACTGCCTCAAGTTCTTTGTGCCACGATTTCCTGGTACACCTAAAATGAGATCTCGGTGTTTGCCTCCACGACCTCTATTTTAAGCACTGTACACCAAGGATATCCTTATTTTCCTCTACATTGCCTGTTACAATTTGTGGCGGAACAATAGACTCTGTTCTCAGATCCAGCTGCCTGAATCCAGCACGCATCAGATACACTCCAAACGCTGCTAAAAAAACCCCCAATGATTGAATAAATAAAAAAAACAAACAATCAGTTTAAAAAAAAATGTAAAATGTTAAAAAAAAAACCATTTTGGAGACCCACGCTGTAAACAAGTGCGGTATTTCAGTGCAGGTGGAATTTCACCCAGTAACTTGACAAAGTTGAGAGAGTGAAGGATGCCCGCAGTTCCCATTAACTCCCATTCGGGTCCATCCGTTCTTACCTCGTGCACTGGAAGGAGCAGAATTAATCATCTGGGATGGTGCCGAGTGTGTGGAGCTCAGGCTTGATGTGGACGGGCTGGCCTGGGGTGAGGACAAAACAGACACATTGGTGACTGAGCCTCAGTACCTGCAGTTAGGGTCGACAAGGTGCAGGAGGCAGAGAAACCATCAGAGGAGAATGGAGTGGTTCACTGCATCTGACTTTTACCTGTCTAACATCACCCAGTGCAACATCAGCCTAGGAAATAGCTCCAGTGTAGGTCACTGTTAATCTGCACTTGAGTGCGGAACTCATTTCAAGAACAATATTATCTGCACATGTTAAGCAGGTCAGACAAATAACACACTGACTACAATCTCATGCTTTGAAAGCAGTGCTATCATCTTGGACAGCAGCTCTCAGAAAATCTCTTCCCAGAGTGAACCTGGCTGAATTAATCAGTCATCCTTCTCGAACAACAGCAGATTCCAGCTATTCAGTTCTTCACAGATAACCCAGCAGAAAACAACCACCCATTTGGACGCACAGATTGCATCTGGAAGCACAGCCCTCTGAGCGCACTCAGTGCTGCTTCTATCACTCCCTTGTGGCACGCTGGGGCTGTACCTGCATGTGGTACATCTCCTCTGCAGCCTCCCCCACCGAGCTGTCTGTTAGGATCACCAGGTTCCCTG
Source organism: Excalfactoria chinensis (assembly GCF_039878825.1). NCBI lineage: Eukaryota > Metazoa > Chordata > Aves > Galliformes > Phasianidae > Excalfactoria > Excalfactoria chinensis. The sequence goes on from NC_092836.1 coordinate 16,669,667, forward strand.
TTTCGCTGGAGGTGTGGGATGACAAAGAGGATGATGAGTGTCGGACTGAGCCGAGCAAGTTCAGCGGGCTGCAATGAGAACAGAGACAGCACAGAGCTGCTGTTAGCTTCTGGATTTGCCTTTTAATTTGTGAAGCCTGATTTTTTTTTGGCCTGGTTAAGTACTTGCTTTAGGCCACCTCTACAAGTCAAACGCTCTACAAGTCAAATCTGGCATTTCCTAATAAGCAATTCTTGCTGGGTATAACAGCTCTGTTTTGACCCGAAAATCTCAATTTTGGTCCTCAGTTTTTATGGGAGGGTGTTCTGTCTCAATAGGGACCCACATTCTGTCTCAATAGGGACCCACATTTTCAGATGTTTCTCTGAAGTCTGAGCTACCTTCCAATAACACAACTTTGGTGTTTTAAAAGTGGGCACGTACTGAGTTGTGTTTCTAAACCAAAGTACAGAATTTCCCTGTTAGGGCAGATAAGAACCTCTTATTTGCCATTTGCATAACAGGAGAAGTTGGAACCTCCCAAGCCAGACTGAAGCTGGAGATGTGTAAGTAAAGCAATGTAACATCTGGCAGTATTTCCCATTCGCTGCAAACCAGATTTCTCAAGTTCTTGACTCCAATCAACATTCAAGCTGTGATAACTAGCCCTGAATGAAGGTGAAGGACACTGCTGCCAAAATTCACCTTCCTCCTCCAGTACTGCCCACTGCTTTTCTAACCCTTGGATCTTAATGCAGCAGCGTGCAGAGATCCTACATATTTCAGCAGAGGACAACATGGTACCTGTGTCGATGCAGCAGCTTTATGCTCTCTGGGCTCATAGGTCCATGTGAGACCAGAACGTTGCTGCGTGGTGTACTACTGCCGGAGCAGGCTGGACTCAGCTTATCCAAACCAGGTAACTCCTGCATGGGAGACACAGAGTCCCTTCATTATAAATAGTTCAGTTATGTCAGTCAGGAGAAAATTACAGCAGTTTTCTCATAAAAAAATCTGATTTGTTTCCATGTTTCCTGTCATCATCTACAGCCATCCTGTGTTACCACAGCAGGAAGAGCTCCAGGATTTCATTCTCTATTTCCAGCAATACTTCCCAACCACTATTTCAGGAAGTCCTAAGAAAAAACAGGGGAACAGTGTTGACTGAACTGCAACCATCTACACCGTTCTGAACTCTAAAGAAAGGCAGAGAATTTAGGCTGACAACTGTGACCTGAATGGATCGCATCTGCTCAGAAAGAGAAAGGCTGCATTTTAAAATCCTGATGCTGTAATTTCTGGCCATCCCTGCACAATTTCCCCTCCCAGGAATGGGGGAAAAAGCCGCCAAGTTAGAAGCTTTCAGAAGACTTCAGTTTGAAGTGTTAACACCTTTCAAACAATTCTTTTCTGTTACACAGAAAGAAGTCCTTCAGTTTGGTGCTGATAACATACAGTATAGCGTCAAGATATCCAGGAAAGTCTCAGATTTATCTGTGCTGATGTACAGCACAGCATGAATGGGTGGAAGGTACTAAGTCCCAGGGGATGCTATGTGTACTTCTGGTATTTGACAGACACTGAACCATCCTCCGGAGGCAGTTCTCATCATTTACATGGGAAGTGCAGACCTACCTGGTACGTACAGATCATCACAACAGGAATTTCTGTTGCTGTCTATTTATACGTTTCACAGAAATCCTTTTGGAGGGCCTAATCCATGCCATGCTACTCCAAATGATGACAGTTCTAAGAGCTGAACATCTAATACTGTCTGTCTATCAATCTTTCCTTCTCTGTTTTAAATCAGAGAAAGTATAATTTTATATATATGTATGTAAATATACATATCAAATGAAGAATTCTTGTGATTATTTGGCAATCCAGTAGGTTTGATCAGTGCCATTTCTGCCCAGTTCTTGTGTTAACGCTACCACAACAGAGGGAACTTTAATCATAACTCAGAACGATTCAGAATAGGAAAATCAAAGAGCAGCTTACATGGTACAAACTAGATCTCATCATCTGGAACTGGTCTATCAGTTTCTTATGCAGAGGACGCATTTCTGGATGGACAAATTTCTCATGGACGGCCAGCCCCACTCCTAAGACATGCACCTGTTAAGAAGAAAACAGCAGAACAGAACTAAATAAAGACTAAGAGAGAGAATGGAAGCCTTACCATCACTTCTGTCAGCGCATAAGGGAGTTCTGCTCAATATTCCACTGTTTATCTATAGGACTGCTGACAAGCAAGTAAGCCCAGAAGACCTAGCAAGGTTCGTATTACATCACCAAGTACTTCAAGTGTGAAACAAGTGCATTTACGCCACAGTGGGTTACATTTCTTGAAGACAACTGTAGAAAAATCCCCAAAGACTGATTCTCTCTCCAGGGTTACCAGCACGGAGTCCTCATGATTCACCAAAAAACCAAAACTAAAGCTAAAGGATGCTCTGATAACCGAGCTAAACAGTGGCAGCACTGCCAGCTATGTTTGCTCCTTCTGCAGCTCATTACTTATTTATAAAGGTCACACTTTCAAAGGTCAAACACACAATATTAGTCGCTGAAAGAGATTATATCAACTCTCAGATGAAGAAAGCAGACATGATGGCAGGTTTACAATGTGCTTGATTCCCTACACGATCAAACCTCTGTACAAACAAGAGCTAATTAATCTTCAAACATCCTCTCGAGGATCGAGGGGAGATAAACATTATCTTTACTTTACAGATGGGAAATCTGTGAAGCGATCTGTTGACAAAGCAGGCCCAGTAGCTCCGCTCAGACTTGGCCGCATTGCTTAATGGGGTTTACTTTGCCAAACTTTCCATTAGCAGGGATGTGACTGTCTGATTTCACTCCCATCAAAGCATCCAGCCAGCTTTATCTACTAAGATGTTTTGTGAAGATACTAAAGAAAAGCAGAACTGTAGATAATATAAATAGACATTAAGTTCTCCCACGTGGCTCTGCCAGTTGAATGTGGAGCCTGACCTGTCCTGATTCTATCTGTGAAATTTACTAGGAAGACATAACTCAAAATGCCAGAATGAACAGCAGGCTTGAAGCGTGGCACGACAACTACTGGATCATAAATGGAGACAAACAAATTTAAGCACTGTCAGCTGAGCTTCACCTAACACTGCCCAGGGTGACTGGCTGGTTCAGAAACACCTGATTACCTCCCCTCCTTTATGTTTAAATGTGCTTTAAATCTCCTGTACTCAAATTCCTTGCTTTGTGAATGGATCAACTGGAGCTGGTATGTTCAGAGCACTGATGAATCCAGAAACCACATTAGAGCAGTACCTGTTCCTGCATGAGCTCCTTGAGCTGTGTGATCTTCTCTGCATCTCCGGGGTGCTTTGTGATATAATCTTTATCAAAAAAGGCCTGTCAGAAAAAAAAAAAAAGGAAAGGAAAGCCTTTCGCTTAATGGAAGGTGTTTATAATGACTCGGTGTCAAAAGACAAGAAGAAAAAGTTCAGAAATCTCAGGAAAACTAAATAGATTAGGCCAATAGCAGGAGCTCATTTTACTGCTTTTAGCACTCTGGGCTTCAGGTAAAGCTGCAGGTTTTAGCAACCTCAATGACTGTTGCTAATTTAAAGGAACCAGCACTGAATAGCATCAGGCAGGCCTCAACTCTGAAGGATCACGAAGCTGATCCATTTTCTCTACATGATAACGATGGGCAATATTACTAATCCCTGTACCATCCACTTACTTACATTTTATATCATTTCCTTCACAAAATCTCCTCAGATTAATAGAATTAAATGAGTAAAATGGTAACTAACATAAAAGAGAAAAGAGCATTCTCTGTGTGGCTTTGTAGGGAAGACACATCCCGGACCCCTGGACCACTGCTGCCGTTTGTTGCTATTTCACTCTAGACTTACCTTTCATGATAAGAAATCTAATTAGCAGCTTGCAGAAGAATACATCAGCTAACATAGCAGATAACATCAGGTAATTTTAGGGTCTCAGTGAGTCTGAAATTGGGCTAGCCAAGATAATGGTTAGGTAGCAGGAATTCAAACACCACTGCAAAATGGACTTATATTATAAGAAATATTTCTTTTGTGCTGCTACTTCACTCCTACACCTGCCAGCTCAGGGCTTCCATCTAACCCAACTTTCACTCTTAAGGAGCTGTACTGCCAACCACACCTACTTTAAGGCAGTATCCCAACTCCACCTTTGGAGCCTCCTGTTGACACACAGATACCCAAACACTGATGCAGAATAACCAACCACAGGGTTTTAACCTCATATTCAGATAAAGTGCATGAAAATTTCTTATCTTCTTCCGTGACATGATCCTGGCAACAAAAAGGGAAATAAAACTGAAAAATATTGATACTATATTCAGAAGCCTCACTTACCTCCTGGTATCGTGCAATTCCCCCATTCACAGCCGCATCAATCACCCCATTCAGACACATGCTGAGAAGATTAATGTTACCATGCATTTGTTTATGCTGGTACTGGCTTATCAGCGTTCTCAACTCCTGGTTTTTGTTCTCAACCACTTGAATGGCATTTTCCAAAGGACTTACTTCAACCTTAAAAGCAATAGAACACACTTTAATTTCATGGATGCTTCGTTGTGATTTATTACCTTCCTTGTAAAGGAACACTCCTAGATGGTTCACTAATCTAGTTTTCACTTATAGCTAAGTTAGCCAACTTCATTGTCAGTAATGTTCTGCTTCAGGTCACAGAGTTCTGATAACTTCTACCTGTAAACTGAAGACATGGTAACAATGCAATTATTTCATCTTTTGGCACATTCTCCCTTACACTGTCACGTTCCCCTCAATAATTCTCCCTGGCTACATTCAGCAATTATTTAAGCTAAGTGATGTAGAAAGGACATTAATTGCTGGTAAACTTTATCATTTTAAATGGCAAAATTTCAGCCAAAGGAGTTTTCAGTCTCCTATCCTGCGCCCTCTGTAGGTCCTCATTTCAGACCTGAGCAATAAGAACTATGAATGTTACCAGTTCTCTTCTCTCCACTTCAAACCAACGGGAGATGCCAGGTAAGCTGTGAGTCAAGGTCAGAGTGGTGCGTTCAATCCATAAACTCTGCAGGGAAAGATTGAGGGATGTGAGGTACAGAGTCAATCACAATCACACCATCTATACTCTTACTACAAGTAAGGGAGGGCAAATGTCAGAGAATATATTAACCTCAAAATCAGTAACATACTTTGCAGTGTGTCATGCTGATAATCACTTAAATACCAGAAAATAATTCAATATGCTCTAAAGCAACACATTCAGCATTTCAGTCAACAACCATCGGTTGAGTTTGGCTACCAGTTCTGTCATGGGAGCCAAGAAGATATTGTGAACATCTATGATCATAAGAAAAGGAATCCAGCCCATCAAAAAGCCATCCTTGCTTCAAGATGCATTTCTCCCGGCGCTCCAATGACTCACCTTTAAACTGCACAATGCACCGGATTTAGCAGCTGCTCGTTACTGATGTTTGGCCACCAAATCAAGATTACTTGAAAGGCTCTATTAGCACAAACTAACAAGTCAGAATTTGCCTTATTATCACTTAAATGCAGTTTGCTGCCTGCTTGTACCTTAAACTCGTTGTCCTTGTCCTTCGGGCCTTTGTGGAAAGGCCGGTCATAGCGGAACTTGCGGATGTTGTTGACTCGGTAGAAGCTCTTGATGCGGTCAGGGACGCGGTCCATCTGCAGCACGTCGATGTTGTCCGGGATGGGAGTCACGGCATAGATCTGTAAATCTGCAGATTGCCTTGTCAAAGAAAGCCACGGGACAGAGAACAAGAAAGCTGCCTCTACCGCAGTAAGAAACAGGATGAGGTCAGAAAGCCATGCTCCTCTTTGTTTCCCAACACCCTTCTTTGCATGTGAAACAAGAGGACACAGCGTCAGAAATTCCTGGGGTACCCACAGAGCTGCAGTACCTTACAGGGCGAGATACCTGAGGACGCACATGTTTTCGGATGCCTCACTACATACTATCTAGGTCAGGCAAAATAGCCAGATCCTATTCATTTTCCCTCAAGCCAGGTGCTTCCCTTCTGCAGGCACTTCAGCAAATCTTTGTGCCTCCATGTATTTAGAAATAAGTATTTACTATTTACTTCTGGTAAATTTCATCTTAGATACTACAGCTTTGTGTGCAGGCGGAAGCTGTCCTATGTTCATCAGGGTAGTTTAACTGCTGTAGTCTTAGTGTTACAGACAGGGCCTCTTGTACAACAAGCGCAAACAAACCTATGGAAGTAAATATACAAGCAACCTTTTCTGTCTGTGAAAGCATCAGTAATACATAACATTGGAGAGTGAAAAGCACATCTTATGGAAAATGAGTTTTATAAAATCAGTTTTATCCATATCCAGCTCTACCCAAGACAGTTCTGAACTAAGACATGCAAGATAATCAGTACCAAAGGCTGACTAATTGTTTGCCCTCCCACTGAAGGATACACTGGGCATCGCATTGTAATATAGAGTCGTCTGGGTGGTTTGGATGCTGCATTGCAATGGCTTGTGGGAACTCGCTCAGCATCCTCTGCTGGAAGGCTTCCAGCCTCTCATAATCGTGGCCCCGACACACGTATTCTTTGTTCTGCAAGAAGGACAAGCACAAATGAATCTCCTTTAAAGTCAGGTTAAATGCAGTTGGCTGTTATCCCACTTTAAATTTTACTGCTTCAGAAGGTGAGGTAAGAGATCAAGTCAACAAGCTGCCATGAGAGTAAAATGTGCAGATAACATGGACGATATACTTTATGTCTTTCTTTTCCATTACAGTGTACTTCATCAACTGATGAGTAAGGAGACCGTTCTACTCAACAAAAAGATACCTTTGCTCCCTACACGCGTGGCATTCGGCCCTATAGATTTGTCTGATCTGCTTTTCAGCTAACTCAACAGGGAGTATTATTGAATCAGACCATATTGAAACGCATCAAGCAAAGCTTAAGAGTGGGTCACCAACTTTGTTGTTCTGCACTGAGAAAGCTGCCATCAAATGCAATTTCCATGAGCTGGGTAAAAGCCCGAGGATTTCACAGAACAGAGGGAGAGAAATATTGAACCATTTACCATCCATCTCTAGAAAGGTGCAATAACAAACCTCACAAGCATCATCGTTCAGTCACTACTGCACTGTCACACCCATACAGTCTGCTCTGACCACGCTGAGCACGGCTGGAACATTGCTGTCTACAGTGGAACAACACAGAAGAGCCTCCCCAAGAATTGTGGGTGGCCACTTAGCACATTTCACTTCAGCTCTTGATGGGCAACATTTCCTCTCTGCCAGTGATGGCAAGTTAGCATTTAAAAGACACCTCTTGAAGCATTAAACCACCTGCTTAGAGTTCTTGGATGGTTCTGAACCATCCTGAACTCTGACCAGCAGGAGACAGCATCTCTGATTGAACGTGGAACGATGTTTGAAGGTGAGTCTCTTCAGGACACTCACTGCATTCTGTTCTCATTTTTGATCTCAGCTATTGAGAAAACCGTACAGCCTATAAATAAAGTTATTGAGGTTCTAAAAAATGTCCCAAAAACACACCAAGGCTGTATTTAACAGACTCTGCACATAGAAGCAATACAAGATCTCGGCACATGGCCTGTCAGTCCTTACTTGAACTTCTGGTAGGAGAAGACGTGAGTTTTAATTTATTTATGTAGGAAGGACAGAAGGAGATGCAGGTTCCACAGCCACATAAACCATGACTTCTCCAGACAAAGGGTCTACAAAGTCACAGCTGCAGAAGAAAGGGGCCGTTTTCTGCCTTAAACTACACAACACCAGAAAAATAAAGAAGTACATGAAGTTGTTCCATCACTTTCAATTGCTCTTGTATCCATCTGAAAATTTTAAACCCATGTAAATCCTCGTCCTCTCCAGAATGGCTGCTACAGAACTCTTTACAGTGTGATCCATGCAGATGCTGCTCCTAATGGGCTTAGACCGTGCTCCACAATGTGCGGCCTGCAAGGATCATTAGGGAGAGAGAGAAAGGAGGAGGGTGCACTCGAATGAGATTTCTATGCCAGTAATCTGCTATCAGAAGTAGTGCTGCTAAATATACTTGCAGAACTAGCGATGTATTTTAATCTCAGCTAAAACGCAGCAGAGGGAAGTTTATGAATGCAATTTTCAGAATGCATACCCTGTGAAACAAAAATGGCAAACAGGTTTGCTTTGCTTTTTGTACCTTATTACCGTTATTACTCAAGAGTGGTGCCGTCTCTTGTCAATCCCTATCTCTAAAGAGAACACAAAACCAAAACCATGCTGCTCCAGCCCCTGAAAGCACGCTTCAGGTTAGCTTGGCCTGTCAGGCTAGATGGCATCTGCCATCAATTCTCAGGCAGCTTTTCCAGAAGGTGTCAGATTATCTTCCCTCCTTACTCCGAACCAACAACAAGAAGCTGTATGAACAAACGCCTCATTAGGAAGGGAAAACATTTTCACTTCTTCCATGCATCTCAGACCCCGCTGACCCTGCGCACAGCAGCAGACAGTAAGCTCCAAGTGAGAACACATACGGAGAAGCTGATGGGCTTTTCTGCTTAATACAGGAAAATTTTTGCCTGTAGAGAGCAGAAGAGCATCATCAGTGCAGTACTGGAATCATTCTGTCATGTGGGACGTTTTTAAAAGCACGATAATTTGGGATGAAAGTTAGTTGAAATAATGACCCACCATCACTGCAATGGAGCATTTTGCTTGATAACAGGTAAATTCTGCTGACGTGAGATCGCCAAAAATACACACAGGCATCAGTCAGATTTCTGATCTGTGTTCTAAGAATATTCCCAACGAATGACGCCCTTCGGATCTGTCAGAAAGCTGCTCCTGCTTATGCAAGTGTACAATATAAAACCAACAGCAGATGTCGTATCTCCACAACCAGAATTCAGAGCCGTGGCAGCTACTTGGAGCCCGGCCCCGCTGTCACACTGTGTGTAACTCTGGCTTACCCGCAGGAAGAATGGGAACTTCCGACCATAAAAACCAACTCTGAAGAACTCGGGTTCCAGGCGCTGCTGCTCCATGATATTATCGTAATAGGTGGCTTCCATTTTCTGCAGGGGAAAATGACAGCTGCCATCAGACTCTTAAAACCGCACCGAAACCATGAGAATCTGGAGGTGCAGGACAGCACCAATTCAACTGCGTTTGCCTTCATTGAGTTGAGGAGCATGAAAAAAGAGAAAACATAATTCAAGCTTCTCCAGCTCTGTATACCAGTAAGTGTAACATGGAAGAAAAAAGAGTTTGGAAGGAGGACTTTTCTTCAGTCCCAATTATTATTTCTATGGCACTGTGCTGGCATTGCATCAGGAGCAGAATTTCAAACCCCCCCCCCGCCAAATAGAGTGTCTGAAACACTCACAAGGATTTCATTACATCCAAAAAATATGGCTTTCTAAAGAGAAACACCAGTTTGATGTCATTGCTTCCACTGCGGGGAACCCTCCCAGCAGCTCTGACTCAGAACACTGCGCCAAGGCTTTGTTCCTGGGTCCACACACATTACCTCCTTCTGTAATACTGACAAAGTCCTGAAGTCACGGTGGGGACGTGTTAAGTGAGGTGAACAGAATAAGGAAAACCTTGAGCAAGGGGGGAAATTCAATCCAGTTCAGATCAATGCAGATTTAGGGGACTCAAACAGAAAACAGATCACGTACGGGTGAACAAAATGATGAGCTGAACAGGTTCCACTGCTGAGCAGATACTCCTACCTACCTGCTGATTAAAGCCAATTAACAAAAAGGCAAAATGAACAGCTAATTTACTGATGTTTCAGCATTTCCTGCACAGGAGAAATGCTCACACTTTGAGCATTGAGACTTTAGATGTCTTTGCAAATTCATCAAGGTTGTACACAGCAAAACTTTTTCTGATGACAGCAACAACGCCACACATCTCCCCCAGCTGCCTCAGGTTCAGTTTTAGCAGGGCATCACAGCTTTGAAAGCTGACAACAATGCCATAAATGTTTGCTTTTTCCTTTCTGTTTTTCCCTTTCCCTCCTCTTAAGTCAGCTGAGGCAGATGGGACCTGGATGGTTCTGGAATTAAAATGAAATAGCAATGCATTAAAAAAGGAAGAAAAAAAAGGATGTTTCTGGCAGAAATACATGTAAAACAGGCAATTGCAGCAGCAAGTCGAGATCCCCTGCATGTGCTGTCCTTGTTTACTGCTGACAGACCTAGGAATTACCGCAGTGGGCCCACAACGCCACTGTAATGAATCCATGGCAAAGAGTTCTTTGTGGAGCTGGGTTGGTTGGTGTTTTAAATTGAGAGTTTTCTGAGAGGTTGGCAGAATTCCTGACTGGATGACAGTGTGCAAGGAGAGGAACTGCTGCCACGTACCCGAATCCAGCTGAGGCTCTGGTAGTCGTAGAGATTTTCGTACTGCATGGCCAGCTCTCTGCACAGCGGGATTCCAAACTCCCAGCTCTGCAAAACCAAAGCAAATCACACTCACAGCAACCGGTGTCTTGGAATCAAGAAACAACCAGCTGAGAGGAAGACGGGAACTCATTTTAGGCAATTCATTAGGTACGAAACGCCAGGGTTTAAATGAGAAAATGCAATGTGATGAAACAGTTTCCATAAATATCAGATTGGTTCTCTCTTCGAGATGGTAATGGAGGCACAGATCCCACTGAAATGACACACATGTTTTTGCTGACAGTTCACTCAGCAGATTGGGAACCTCTCTGCAGAAATAAAGCTAACATTTTCTTACTGATAAATTCTGCACCCACCCAACATCTTGGTTTTCTGCACACCTTGAAGTACAGACTCCCAACAGCTGGGGCCCCTCACAGAATCACAGTTGGGTTGGAAGGGACCTCAAGGATCATGAAGCTCCAACCCCCCGCCACAGGCAGGGCTGCCAACCTTCACACTGAATACCAGCCCAGGCTGCCCAGGGCCCCATCCAACCTGGCCCTGAACACCTGCAGGGATGGACAGGGCATCCACAGCCTCTCTGGGCAGCTGTTCCAGCACCTCACCACTCTCAGAGTAAAGATCTTCCCTCTGACATCCAATCCAAATCTTCTCTCCTTCAACTTAAAGCCATTTCTCCCTGTCCTGCTTTTATCTACCCTTGTAAAGAGTTGACTCCCCTCCTGTTTGGAGGCTCCCTTCAGTCCTGGAAGGCTGCAATGAGGTCACCCCACTGCCTTCTCTTCTCCAGGCTGAACAAGCCCAGCTCCCTCAAGCTGTCTCTGTAGGGGAGGTGCTGCAGTCCTCTGAGCATCTTTGTGGCCTCCTCTGGTCCCTCTCCAACAGCTCCCTGTTCTTATTGTACTGGGGACTCCTCCTGAGGCTGCTCCTTCCTACTGAGAACATAAAACCCTCAAGTGATGAGAAACTCCAATACAGAGATACATCTTCAGAACTGACATGCATTGTTGGACTGAGTACTGAAAGCAAAACTCACTTCTTTAACTCACATTCTGCACACAGTGAGTCTTTTCTGGCACACCACAGCCATTGCCATCAGAGGAAAGGAAGAAGGAGGCTGAGTTTGGGCACACACACACACACAAGGACAGACTTCCTTGTCGCCTGTGAGCTTTTCAGAGTGCTCATTTTATACCTTTCATCTGAAATCTCCTCTTTTAGCACTTTAACCTGCACAGACTGGAAATGCACTGGAGGCTGTTTCTCAGCACTCTTATGTAAAGGACCTGGAAGCCCCAGGTCTCAGCTGAACCTTTATTAGATTATTTTTATGCATTACTGGCTTAACTTGCCTCTTTTCTTTTTAACTGAGACTGTGTTGCAGTGAAAGCAAACTTAGCCTGTGAGACTATGATCAGCAGCTTTACAAAGAGTAATGCTGTGAACTACTGTTCATGGTAATGAACAGGAAGTAGGAAAGGAGCTGAAAGAGCAGCTCATTGACTGCCTGCATAGAACTTGGGGTTGTGTGATCTCAAATTAACAGCACTTTCACCATGGCTGTCAGTTCATACAAACAGATGCACCAAGTTGCGACCAGCAGCATTATCCAGCTATGTGCTTGTATCTGCTAACACAACTGCCCACGCACTCCGCATGCCAATGGGTTTCAGCACAGGTATGGTATCAGCACACAGGCTTCCAGCCTTCAGGTGATCTGTATTTAGCCAAAAGAATGGAAAAGACAAATCTCTCCTATGTCACCTGGCCAGGAAAAAATGGCTTTTGTCACACTGCATAGAAGCAGCCTCACTCCCAAATGGGATGCTGCTGCTAAAGCCTACATGACTCTCCCATCTGTCATCTGGATAGAAGCAGAAAGATGACTGGCTTCCTTTCAGTTGATCCTAAGGACGCAACCTTTTCTTGTTCCTTTTCTGATGTGAATTAAATCAACAATATGTAACCACATCTTGCTTCTATTTATACCAGCTCTTTCACATGTTCTCTCATACTATTCCTGTCATCCTGGCTCAGGCTTTCTCTCTTCCTTTCAATCAATTTCAATGCAGAGAAATTCTAACGTGCCAGCTGAATATTCTGTTGATAATGATGCAATGTGTAAGCGGAAGAAAGCCAACATACAGATAACTTGTTAGAAAGAGAGTGAGAGATATTTGACAGTAAAGCAGAACAAATGGACATCTGACTCACTGGGATTCTCCTTTCTAACACTGGTGACGTTAATGATTACTGCCTTCACAGTGCAGAAATTGAATATGCAGTTCCATGAGCTGCACAAGTGTCACTTTCCTCTAAAGCATCATCAACTTCCCCTCTCAAATAATCTCCTAATGTCTCCACTGTTACTTTCATTCATGAGTGCTTTCTCTTCTGCTGTCTGATCTGGTTCTATGTTCTGTATTACACCCTTCACTCTGAAGCAGGTTCACGAAGAGTTTTATTGCCGCTTTACACCAGCAACTCTCGTTTGTGCTGCTGACTGCACGCAAGAGGCACAGATAGAGACAATCAACCTTCATGAATGGAGGCCTTTATTCACTTGCCTCCCAGTGTGCCCATTTCTTTTGGAAGTGTGATTCCAATTAGTGTGCACGAGAGAAATTAGTTCAAGGGTTTGGAACAGAGCACATGGTCTAAAAATGAACTGCTTTGGAAGCACAGCGTTGGGTCTCTCGCAGCACCTGGCTGGAACTGAGCAGAATGCACACTGTGCTGCTGGGAAGGGATCTGGCCAGAATTCTTATCAAGAAAAGCTAGCACTGAACTGGGTAGAAGAGAGCTGTGAAGTTCATAAGCTGCTGCTGTCCAGAAAAAGGATCATTTGGGTTCAAATTGTCCCATTCAATTTCCTTCAACTAGAAAACCTTGAGTCCTAACAGACAAAATGACTGCTGATATCTGTGAATGAAACAAACCCCACATTTCAAGGTATGCACCTCCACATGGTCACAAACTGATGAGAAGCAGAACAAGAAGGCAGCAGGAAGGAGCATGCACAGTGAAGGGTAGAAGGCTCCTGGAGCATCTTATTACTTCCCTGCCCAGGGCTGCTCCCAGCAAGACCAAGACTGAGAGCTGCCCAGCTGCCCTGGCCATGCCTCCGCTCGCCGTGCTCCACCTGCACACCCTTCTGTTGTGCACACCTTGTACCCTCTGCTTTTCTCCCTCACTGCTGTGAGATCTTCCCATGAACAAGCACAGAACTTTCACACCTCCTCCATGCAGCTCTGACCCCTTTACTTAATGGAAGATACCAGAAGCAGAATAAGAAACTATCTGGATACGCAAGAGTAGGACAAAGAGCAACACACTCCATTCTTCAGGACTCAGGGTGTGCAGAAGACAACCTGCCAGGTACAAGCTAAGCAAGCTGCTCCCTGAGCTGGTCCCTGTTACACAGCAGCAGCAGATCTGGCTTCTCTCCATCTTTCAGAGCCCAAGTGACATACACACTGCTTAAGTGGATTAGTTCGTCATTCAGCTACCATTTAAAAGAAAGGAGGATTAAAGCGCTGCCAAGTAACTCCGGAAAAGCCCAGCAGGAAAAAAATCCCCAAGAGGTTAACGCTCCAATCTGTTAGGAGATTTATAGCAAAATTAGATCCATCAAGTCTGCACTCACCTTTAACTGTATGGATGGCCTGTCTGTCAAAAACACAGGCTCAATTTCTACAGAGCCTCTTTGTGAAGCCTGGCTAAACCAGGTGGTGCAATACTGCCACATTTACATAAGTTAATAACTTAATTATTTAAAGTGCAGTCTATAAAGCTGTGAGATTTTCTGAACCTGAGCAGAGAATCATACGCAGCATTATTAGGGAAGATCTATTTCTGAGCCAAGAAAGATCTCCGGATGATGAAATTGGACACTCCCCCTCACAGGCACAGACTGACTTCTGTGCCCAGCTCTGTACAGGAGGCCTCCGCCAGAAGCAAACTGGAATGTCAACCTCATACGAATGAAAACCCATTTCTATGTAATGCCACTGTCACTGCCATCATAGGAAAAACCAACCCTGAGGTGCACATACAGATATTACCTTCCAGTAATACATGCTGGATGGTTTATTTTCCTGGAAAAATATGTGACTTTGACAATGTTCTGACAGATGATCTCACTTCCAATATTCCCCTCCGAAATAGAACGCAGCGATACAAGCAACTGCAGCACCTGTCTGCAGTGACCTGAACAGTTACTCATGGCAGGAGAAGCGAACCAAACAGAAGGAATCAAAACGCATCCACTCTTGTGCAATGAATGGAACTGCACGTTAAGTGAAGGCCACTTTAGAACCACAGTGATGCTGAAAAGGCCTTACTTTTTTCATATGGATCTCCCACAGTTCTACCTACAGGGCATTTACTTCAGGAGGGTCGAAACAGACCAAGTCCTTAAGTGCAAAGGGAGCCCCAACAGCACTTTGCTGTGCTTTTTCTATAACTGGTGTTCACCAACCTCTGCCACATCAGGTGACTTGAGCTTTGCTTTACAGGTATTGAACTCCTGGGGACCTACCTAAACCAGTCCCAAATGTTACGCATAATGAAACACCCACATCCATTTTCTTATCTGTATTTCGCTCTAAAGAGCCACAAAGCAATTTGTCAGGTTACTAAACCCTTTCGGTACAAATCTACTTCCAGACTACTGAACTGAGGTGATAGCCTTGCAAGCTCTAAGTCAGGAAAAGGGAAGGAAGCTGCTGGAAGAGAGAAGAAGTTGGCATACCTTCCCTTTGTTGAAGTAATGGATAATCTTACGGCACAGACCTTCCTTACGTTGCCACTCTGACTGAGATGGGTAATGCAGGAACTCTCTCAGAGGTCTGTCCTCCCACTGAAGCAACTCACAGTACAGAAGCAAAGTAAATGCAGCCTCTGTTGGAAATGCAACCATTGAACACCGAATCAATGACGACAAATCATTAACAGGTGGATTATAACAATACTTTTCCAAATAAATTCAACAGATGATAGAGAATAAGATTACAAGAACCAAAACCTTTCGGGGTAGGACTTCAAACAGCCCCTGTCTGGTGCCTGACTAACCTGTGTAGTTCTCAGCCTGTAAGTGCATGTCACACAGCTTGTGGATGTAGCGGATGTACATCTCCTCCTTGTTAATCTCTGACTTATAGAAATTCTGCAAGAGAAAGAGAGCTGTTACTCTCACATTCTGACCTTCACAACAATCAGAGGTGCCCATGTATGTATAAAGGCACTGAAAAGAGAATACATTATTAACGTAAAGGGAAAGGACTCATCCTTTTTGCGCTCATGCAGATTCAACCCAGCAATGTTAGAACTACTTTCAAAGTGAGGGCAGTCAAACATGGAAAGAAAAGGCAAGAGTTAGTGGGACCTCTGTCACAAAGACCCTCAGAATGCAGCTGGGGGGGGGAGGTGAGACCTACAGCACCCAGCTGCAGGCAGAGCTGGAGCACGGCTCCCAGGAGGTCCTCTCAAGCTCTGCCATTACGCTCTGCCTGCCCTGGATCCTGCACCTTGCTTGACACACATTCCTACCCAACCTTCCCCCCCCAGCGTCAATTACACTGCACAAAGAAGTAAAGCAAACATCCTTACCATAAGGTTAACTGTGCAACCGATTTTCTTGTTCTCTGTTTCATCGCCCTTCATGCAGTCCCTAAAAAAGCACCGGAATGTCACAACACACATCTGCAAGATTTCCTTTTGCAAAACCAAAACAGGAGGCCAAGCTTTCAAAGCAGACACTGAAAGCTTTCCTGAAAGCCACAGCGCCAGCTGGTTGGTGGCTGGAATCCACCTGGTATCAAAACCCATCAGCAGAGTCTCTGCCTCACAGCTCTGCATGGGACTCACCCAACTGCCACAGCACTTTTCACACACATAGGCTGGGCAGCTCCAAATTTTGATGTGGTTCCCTCTTTTGTTCTGCTCTGGGACTGAAATATTCTGCTGCTTATTGGAACTACATTAAAAAACTGTTATCAGTTCCTGAACTAAGTGTGAAAATGAGTATCTGCATATCAAAGTTGCACTGACAGTTGCAGCAGAAACAAAGTCAGCTTCCTCGCCTTCTCTTTTGACATGTCTCATATATCTGGTCTTGCTTAGTTTTACTGCAGCTGTTGTCAAGAAAACAAACAGCAGATCAGATCAAAATGGTCAAAAAAGAACCAACTAAAAAGCTCAGCAAAGGATTTGTGACTGCAGAACCACCGGGCCCAGCCACACGTTTTCAACTCTGCTGAGCTGCAGAAGAACCAAATAAATACCGGGACTCATCAGCTACAGATAGAAACATATGGGTCAGTTCTACAGAGTTTCTAATTGCCAGCTGTTCCATAAAAATAACTGAGTGTATGTGTGTGTATCTTACATGGTGTATACAGCATCTTACAGATAACCTATAGCACTACATACATCGACATCTCTCCAGCTCCTTACACACACGCTGAGGACACCCCACGCTGCTGTCAGATACCTGTAGTCAAGCAGGCGCTCCATGAGGCGAGTAACCGACGTAACAAAAGAGATCCCAGTCTCCCGCCACGTCTCCTGCTCAATCTTCTCCAGCAAACTGTGCAGAGATGAAAAGACAGCAGGTGAGGCTTCTGCAGAACCAGCGCTGTGTGTGCAGGCAGTCGTGGACAACTTGGTTTCTTCCTCATGAAATAAATGAACAGAATGACTGTCTTACCTGGGATACGGCCCAAAGAGCTGGGTTCTACTCCAGGCAGCATGAAGCAAAGACAAGGAAATTACAGGGTTGACAAGAAAAGGAAAAATACCCTCACAATGCTGCGTAAAATGTGTGACAGAGAGCACTGCTCGCAGCTACGACAGATTGCTGAGCTGTTACCTGCAGCTTCACTAACAGCACACACAAGTCGGGAGCCTGAACTTAAAGCAAATTGAAAGTTCAATCTAAACCTCTTGTGGTGCAATTTGCCTTTCTGGTCCTCACTAGAGTGCCTCACGTGTTTAACCCCGGAACACTCCAGGAATCTCCTAAACTGTTTCCACTCCACTTTACTGCACTTCAACAAACATCTGGGAATCTGAAGTCTTCCCTGAGAACAAGTGATGGTGAGACTCCTCCTAGATGCCTGTCAAAGATTTCATCCAGCTCTTCATCCTGGTTCTGTAACAGACTCCCAGCACAGCATCTACCTCATGGGCCTTAAGGTAAGGCTTAAATTCTGCTAAGGATGCCTTTGGCTCACTGGAATGTTAAAAGACTCAGTGTTAACTGCTCTGCACTCTCCAAGTCCTTTTGAAATAAACTAGGGTCATTAGAAATGTAATTTAGAGACAGCTCAGCAATCAAAGACAACTAAGTTGGAAGCCAGATTTTAAGTCTTTTGTTCATCCTTACGAGGATTGCACATTTGAAAGGGAGCGGAAATACAGTCGTGAAGGACTCTGCAAAAAGCAGCTTACATCTGCTGAGCCAACTCGAAGCATGACCTTCAGAAACTGAAAGCAGCAAAGGAAAATGCAGAGGAAAATCTCTTGCTCTAACAAGGCTGACTTGCTAAACCTTCTCCAACTGGTCCTAAGGCCATCATTTTGCATGCTGCCAAGTAAAAAGAAAGGCCCTGGCACCTCCAGCAAATCAGTTTTTTTTTGCAGGGGGATGATAACAACTTACCTGCACAGCCTGCTATTGGATTCTACACAAGACACAGAAGAACACATTTTTTCTCTTTTCAGAACTAGCATGACAGAGCTCTGTTTCGCTGAGAGCTGTGTCATGAAAAGTGCCAGAACGCCCTTCAATACGTTCTCTGAAGATCAGCTACTGCAGCAGATGACTGCTTTGACTGCTTCAGTGACCCCACACAACACAGAGTGAGCAGAAACTGGCATAGCTTACAGCAGGCTGAAGAGTTCTCTGTAGTTCTCGTCACCTTTTCCTTCGGACACCAGGCTGTCCAGCTTATCGATCAGCTCCGCTTCCACCTGGATGAGAAGCGACTGGTTACAAATCGGCTGCTTGTGCAGGACAAGTTCCAAACGCTAACAGGACTGGAAGAACATTTTATTTCTCATGCCCTGGAGCCTTCCCACTTCTGTGTGTGAGCAATTTATTTCTCTGCAGCTCAATTAAATGGAAACACTTTTCTTATTCGGCAATGGAATAGAAGGACTAGAATAAAATTATCCATTTGCTTATCAGAGTCTAAATGAACATCCCAGGGGAGGTAATGCTGCTTCTTCCCAGGAGTTTCTGATGTTCATTCCCTTATCAAATAAATCACTCTGAAAACACTTTCTGTGAGCAAATACATCAAACAAACTACAGCTCCTGTCAAAATCAGAACATCCACACAGAGAAACTAATTTATGGCAGGATCACCACCAGCCTGCTGCCATGGTTCTGCCGGTAGGTAACTGACTTCTTTTCTCCTCACCTATGATGCGATGAGCACATCGCACTTCCCTACAAGCACAGGAAACACAGCTTGCTATTAAGCGCACTGCTTAAATAATCCTGAGTGGCCTGTTATAATTTTGTGAGCCATGCCTCAAATTTACTGTTTTTATACATCTGCGTGACAACATCTTCATCCCCATTGGACATGGATCAACAGATATTCCTTGCTTTTAGCTGGGTACAGACAGAGCAAGCCCATGAACGCTGCCTGGCTGGGAAGCTGCCCCACCTGTTTGAAGTTGCCGTTCTTTCTCTGCTCCCAGTCCATCATGTCATGGAAGATGGGAATCATGATATTCCGGACTTCTGGTTGCGGGACGAGCGTCACACCAAGGAAGGGGCCAATCATTCCCGGAATAAAGTGTATCTTATGCTCCCCTGGACAACACAAAGCAATGGTGATTAAATACAAGCCCTCGTTTTCTGCTGCTAAAAAGAAGAGGTGCCTCTGTAAGAGTGACAGCATCAGACCCAGCACAAGAGCACAGGCACAAACATGAATGCTAAAGCATTCTTTTCCTAGAGAGACCGACACGACAGCACGTTGCTTTATGCCATTCCCTGCAGAGGCTCTAAGAAAGTTTTTAATTTCACTACAAAAGCCTTCAGCAAAACCTGCCGGCGTGTTTCACTTGCAGAGGAATTCAAGTTGTTAAAACCAACTAAATTAAAACTCGCTGCCCAGGGGGCAAAGGGGCCACGGCTATTTCTGATTTATGAAGGAAAACATTTTGAAAAGGTTGGTGAGAGCTGCTCTATTTCACAGAACGCATTTAGATCTCGAAGAACTGCAGAGCTCTTCATCCTCAGTGCTGAAAGAGCCACAGTGCTGTAACTGACCTTGACTTACACCAAAATAGCACCGCTCCTCAGCAACAGGAACGCAAGGCATTTTGCTAACAATGTGCTCTGTGGTTCTGCTTATTGTGCAGCTACAGAGAACAAACCAAAACAGCCCTATCTTAAACAACTCCCAGTGACAAATATCTCTATATCTATAAAAGGCTTCTTTCTTCCTATTTCTACTATGATTTTCCAGTTACTTGATCCCCAATATACTGGAAAGTATCCTTTTTCCTACCCTTACTGAAGATCCTTCTATATTTCCTCAAAAAGCATTTTGCTGGCTTTACTGGTTAAAGCCTTCCTTGGTTGTATTTGAGTAGGACGTACTTAAACTGGTAGGATTTCATTACTTCAAATGAAGATGGTGCAGAAGAGGATTTCTGGCAGAAGAGAAATGCTTCCTGGTTTTACAGACACTAAACATTGGTTGATGCTTAAAAAAACCTACAAAATTCTAACAGAAATCAGGGGTTACCTCAGCTTCAATTATTAGGACAGAGAATGAAGAGTCATACCCAGGTTCTGCCACATGCTGAAGAGCTCATATGCCATCATCACTCTCATATCACCATATCTGAAAGAGAGGAGACAGATAACTGCCTAATAGGAAAAAAATAGACCACAAAATGCAGTGACATTCAAAAAGACTACAACAGTTAAGCTGGAAAGAACCCACGAAGATCATCAGGTCCAACTTTGTGGCTAGCCAAAACTTAAAGCACTGCATTATGGGCACTATTCAACCACCTCCAACATAGAAAGGTGTGGAGGTATCAACTTCATTCACATTAAATACACATTCAAGTTAAGACAGAAATAACAAACAACTGACTTAACACAGAGCACTATGTTGGGAGATCTACTTATGTGGAGCACTTCCACATCCCAACTTCCAGAACAAATCACAGAGACCTGCAGTAGAAAAAGAAGCCCCAGTTTTTCAGGTGGCAGAAGAGACTGGGAAGCTGACAAAAGATTTTCTTACTTATCTAATATCTTCTTTCTCTTAGCTGGTGTGGCATTTTCTAGTTGGAGGCTTGGTTGGTTTATGAACAGCACTGCCAGGCTGAAATAAGAGTTCCACACCTGCAACACAGGAAGGAAGTTTTATAACATCACTCTTCAAGGAACAAGTTTTAACAAGCACAGGAAGACACCAGAGGACAGTTTAAGTTGGAAGGGACCACGGAAATCATCTAGCTCCAAACACTTCCCGCTGTATCAGGTTACTGAAAGCTCCCTCCAGCCTGGCCTTGAAAACAGGCAGGGTTGGACACCCACAGCTTCTCCGGGCAAACTGTTCCAGTGCCCCACTGCCCTCTGCCTCTTCCTCCTCCTATCTCCCCTCTTTCAGTCCAACACTGTTCTCCCTTCTTCTATCACTACTGCCAAACTATGTTTCTTTGCAGGTAGGATTCTTCCTGTAACCATGACATAATGCAATCAATATATAACTTAAACCCTGAGATACAAAACACATTCGGATTCCAATGGATAGGAAATAAAATTACAGAGGCTAATATATTTACTCTTAGCACTGATGCTCAAAAATGACTGAGCTTGGTTACTTCAGCAAAGTTTAGCGTTTGCTGTCTCCAGACTAAACAGAATTTATCCCTCAAAAAACAGAGATTACATAATATTGTGAATGACGGTCCTATAATTTAGTGTCTTTTCCCAAAGAAATGAGGCTTATGCAATCATGCTGTGTGCGTGAAGCCTCACGTCTGGCTGCTCTTCTTTAGTAACACCAAACTTGTTTCTGCTTTCATCAACATCGGGCAATATGGAAAACACTCTTTAGAGTCTGTATTCCTCCAGGGTTTAAGTCTACAGCCAAAGAGGGAGACCCCTGGGAGAAGATGATGATGCAGAGCCCAACTTCAGAGAAAACCCTGCTTGAGTCGGTATGTTATGAGCCTTGTCTTTGTAAGACAACAGCTTCATCAGCTCTCCTGCTAAAGTAAATATCCGAATGTCCTGTTCTACTTCCCCCAGTCCAGAGAAGTTCTCTTATCAATTATCAACCTTCCTCAAAATCAAATAAATGCTGCAAGTTTAACCAGCTAACACACAGAACAGCTCTTGTTCCTTTGGTGCTACTAGATTAAAATGACATCACAGGAGATTCTCAGTATCAGTCCTTACTTTAAAGTCAAAGTCCGTTTCTGTGAAATTCTTGTGCAGTGCAGAAGACAGGTACTGAACTGTTGTAACTATGATACTGCAGTCAAAAAGAGACAAGAAAAGAGGAAACATTTGAATCTGAAGTATCAATCACCCTGCAATACTGTACGAGCTGATTCTACTACACACACAGACACGCACCCTTCATGGAATTACTGCATACTGTAGATAAAGCTTCAGCAACATTAAGAAACAACAGCAAATCTCTGACTCACATGCAAGCTATCCTTCTAAAAACGCTGCTGAACATATTTACCTTAGCCTAAGAATTTAGAACACAATAGTGCTGAAGGGGACTAGGTAACTCAGGCCATATGAAGTAACTACTCTTCTATGTGCATTTTTCTTGCCTTACAAACTTCATTTCATCTGAGATCCTTAAATACTGAAATCCACTCCTTCCACTTTTCGTTGCGCTGTGAACTCACAGAGCTCAACACACTGTCCCTTCCTGTAATGGAAACCCCTCCACCTCTCAGCTGGTCGTGATTCTATAGCCAGTTTATCTAACGCAGCAAGAGACAAGCAAGTAATTCCAGCCTCTGAGTGTTCATCGTTCTGCTGCCATTTCAAAGAGCGTGGTACTTTGCTTAACCGAAGGAAGAACAATGAAAAAATTAAGCATTAAAATGGCCACTGGCAACTCAGTTGAAAAATAAGTCTGTGCCATGTGCCTGGTGTCACCGCTGGGGTTTAATCCTCTTCTAACGTACCTGAGAGCTTCCAGGTATGGTAATGATGGCTGTTCGTGCCACCCTTATCCTCAGTGCAGCTACTTCAGCTTTGGGTTTAAACCTGTAATTTTTGACACCTTTGCTCACTGGTCGACCATAACAAACAGAACGACAACTGGAAGTCCCAGTTTGGTCCAATGAGTCAAAATAAAGGCAGGATTGGGATAAGTGCTGCAGGGTTCTGCCTTGCTCACAACATTTCAACCCAATGAAACACACCGCATCACAGGTTTTGAGTGCGCGGGAGGAAAAAAAATCTGATATAGAATGATGGAAGTTTATACCTGCTTCTCTACTTACTTGCTGGTGAGCAACCTCA
Source organism: Excalfactoria chinensis (assembly GCF_039878825.1). Classification (NCBI taxonomy): domain Eukaryota; kingdom Metazoa; phylum Chordata; class Aves; order Galliformes; family Phasianidae; genus Excalfactoria; species Excalfactoria chinensis. Next base: position 16,692,632 of record NC_092836.1, read on the forward strand.
TCACCATCCAGTCTCGAGGAAAAACACTCATTTTCATGAGGTTCCGAAACACACAGAAAATCTTCAGGAGGAATTCCTATTGCAGGGGTGAACAAAGGTCATTAGCAGCTCAGATCTGTGCTCTTGATTAGAAGCAAACCCTAAGCTCAGTGCACCTCATTTGAACACTAAGCCATCCATGTGAAAACATGCTAACAACAAATACTGGGATGTTGCTTTATTTGCATCTAATACAAACTGCCTGGATTGTAGCTGTTTAAATCTTAACTTTTACAGCGAGACAAAAGTCTTCCTTATGAGTATAATGCGTGAGGGCTGCTCTGAAAGTAAAGCCTCCTGTTTTGATAGGCATGGCAGTGGCAAGAGGGCAACAGCTGAAGGAAAAGGTAAGGAGGGAATGTATTTTGTTAGATGAACTGAGAGCTGGAAAAAAAAAGGTTGGGGATATCTTCAGGCTGTTGTGCTGCTGAGCATTTCATTATGGCTATTTATTATGGCATATTTCATTATGGCTACAAGGACAAATTTCCATTCAACAACAAATCTTTACATTGGTTTGGCGTAAGAACGATAGTTTATAGAGTCTTAAAAAAAATATGTAATGAGAATTAATATGAGTTAATTTACCAAATCATTTCCCCATGAGCAATTCAGTTATCTGAAAGGCAATAATCTCAAGTAATCACCAACCTGAGATACACCAAACCGTGCTACCAGCAGGCAACAATTCCACTATCTCAAATGTATCTCCCTGATTTATTCAGCCCCTCTACATGCATATGATCTAGAAGGACTGTTCAGGAAGGTCTTCTTACTGCTTCTCCTTCACAGATGTTAAGGCAATGTAAGTTCCTGCCATGTCACACTCTTCTCATTGTCCTTAATAATTAAGTGCCATGCTAACCAAAAGCAGGCTATATAAAATCTTATCTATAAAGTTATTCTGCCTCTTAAATGGCCTGCTGTCTGAGATATTCCTCTTTCCTATGGAGGATGAGAGAAAAAGTTGGTTTCTGCTGTTTTGAAAGGTGCCATTTCAAAATGTCGGTGACAAAAAAGCCACCTGAGAGGTCTGTGTCCCTCATCAACCACGAGGTCACAAACAGCCACAACTGAAGTTAATGATCACAAATTTGGGAAGGGTGCAGAAAGACAAGTAGCAAGATTGCTGCTTTTCCAAGAGAGATTCCATTCGCTGGAGACATCTGTATCCCAGAACAGGTCTAGGACATTCTTTTGACACAACATCTACTATCATAGGAGGGAAAGGAAGGTTTATAAAACCAGAGCGCCAGAGAATGGGAATGATCAGCACAGCAAGTGAAGCCTGAGGATTCCCTCTGCTTTCTCATTGAGTGGATGACCCGCAAACATCATGTTCTGCTGTACCTTTAGTTCATCCTTGCTTTGGAAGTTGTCCAGTAAGTGCTGGAAATGAGTGTCTGACATCTGACGAAGCAGAGATAAAAGACAGGACACGTATTCTCCCTGTTGGCCGAATGAGAAATTCTTTAGATCAGACAATCTGAATTTTTGTGCGTATAAAACTCAACTCGGGGTAAGGTATAAAGGGAGGGGTCTGAAATGGCCCCAATGCCTATGAGAGGGAAAGCTATCATGCACAGAGATTACAAATCCTGCAGGCTAACAGCTCTGGAGTGACTCTCAATATACAGGAACACGTCTCTTAGGGGCCCACCACAGGTGCTGTTTTTACATGGATTTTAACAACCGTTGTAGCCTAAATGAAAATCATATAAAATTCTTAATGCAGGCATTAAAGAATGTCCCAAGCATGCAGTTCCTGACTATCACCTTCTCAGTTCCTACATCTAACAAAGGTGTGACTGCTGCTCATGCAGCTGTACCAGGAATAACGTAAACAAATTCACTGAGATACTGAAAACAGCACAGCAATAACAGCATGGGATCGGTACAGGCTACCAAAGGCGTCTGGAATCTTGTAAATATTTGGCTTATTAGTGCTCACCAAGCTACCTGCTGTCATAGCTACAATATTAACAGCATTCCATTAACATACTCCAAATGTAGCCTGGGTAGGCCTACATGAGTTACAATTACATTTCTGGCCTGCAAAGCAGATGCACCCTGACCAGTTACCACAGTATCCCAAAGTGTTTTCCAAAGATGGGCTCCCCCATTTTACATATCTGAAAGTAAAGCACAGAGAAGTTAAGCAATTTGTCCGAGATAATGAGCATGGCAGCGTCAAGAAGGTAAGGAGAATGGCTTCTGACCGCCACTCCCCAGGAAACATGCAAACCTCTGTCTAATGGGTACCTAAAAACAACTACACCTACTGCTGTGCTGTCAAATACAAATTCAGGAACAAACACGGGGGTATCCTGTACTTGGGACTTCCCTTTTTGGTTTTATTGATTCTTACATTGGCTCCAGCATCTACCCAGAAGCTTTGACATAGGATGTTCCAATAAACTTTACAGGGCTGAACTTCGTTAGGAAAAAAGGCGTGCTCTTGCATGTATGGTGGCAGGTGGTAAATAACAAAGCCAAAAAGCAGAAGGAAAAGGAAGATGAGATGCCACTGGATGCTGTACAATCTATTAAATCTCTCGTTCTTTATTAGAGCTAATACAGAAAGGTACCACCTTTCCACATGTGTGAACAATGTGCCCCACTGTTCACCTGCCTCTGAGGTTTCAGCCATTTAACAAAAAAGCAAGACTAGAAAAGAGCCGTTCTGTGCAACAGCTTAAGATCACACAGTGCAAAAGGAGTCCTAGAGATTCTACCAAATAGACCAGGAGAGGCTGAAGTAGCGAGGGTAACGAATCCAGAAAAGCTTATCAGCATTTCTGTTCTTTCTCTCCTGATTCATGTCAAGGAAAAGGACTCTTCCCCTGGGTGCACAATGACACACTACACAAAGCGCTGGCTTCCCCCACTTCTCCCAACAGCTCGACTTAGGCTCTGCTGTTTGCTTTTCCAAAGCACGCTGTGTTTCATTTGCAAGAAATAATCAGTGAACATGAATGAAAGATCTCCAGGGCCGTGCTAAGGCACTTGTCCACTTTGGAATCATGGTGTTCTCAGCCTTAGGAATCACAGTCTGAAGCCTACTTTGGGAGGAAGCCCTGGGCAGCAACCCAGTTAGTGTATGCCCCACGTTGTGATCACTGATTCTCAATCACAGCTGAAAAGATAAACAAGAAAATGATCTGGAAAGCCACAAAACTCTCCTTTAGTTCTACTGCTTCTCGCAGACCCTTCTAGCACAGAGGAAGGAATAGATCTGTCACTTATTAAGGGAAAAAGACAGAGCCCTGGGCATTCATGCAGGAGAGATGATAATGAGGTGCAGGTGGTGGTGAGGGACTGAACCAAAGGTTAGAGAAGCAGGAAATAGAAACTGATTGTTAGTTACTAACAGTGATTTCTGCTGTGCACTGCGGGCAACGCTGCCCTCTTACCGCCTCCTGAGACTGCGATTTACTCATGATTGTTAGCAGAGTTTGTAAAAGCACATCCAGGAGGCTTTCCACCATCATCTCAACCTCCTCCACGACATCTCCCTCCTACAGTAAGCGGTGAGCAAACAGACAGTTAGAGACTGGAGAGGATGGATTGGCAGAGAATTCTTTGAGCCGGCCATAGCACAAACACCCACTCTGGCAGAGACCTCCACAGTGGAGGTTCAAAGGAGTACAAACAAATTCAATGTGGGTACCAGATGCTGTTGTGATGCCCGTGTGTCACCTGCTCCCTCTGACAGAAGCACTCAGGGTGACAGATGTAAAGGTAAATCTATCATCAAAGATCTGCACACATTCTAGAACACAACGGGGTCAGATTATGTTCAGTGTCCTTTATTCTATGGCGGCATTGATTTAGCTTATTACCCTGATACCTTTCATTCCATTCCTTCCACACAAAGCAGTAACTTGTTATTAGAAGGACTGAGTGGTACAATTTATATTTAGCACTATGAGCTTCCTCCTTCAGAGTCAGGTGGGGAAACTTCACCACCCTCTGTTTGTGAGCACTGCTTTAAATGATCGAGTTACCGTTTGGATCCGAGTATTACATGATCATCCAAGCAGGGCGTTTAAACTCAGCAGCAGTTTCTAGAAGTATGTATGACTTCATTGATTGGATAATTCTAGAGTATTCACTTAACGTGAATCATAAATTGCTGGTTAGCGTCCCTTGCAGAACTACAAGTCCCAGAGCTGCGTAGGGCTTTTGAACTTCACTGACATCTAAGTTCTGGGCTTGGATGAGGAAAATTAAACTGTGTCAAACTGGGTAAATGAATATGCTTTTTTCTTCTCCTAACAGCAAGAACACTGTGTAATCAGAACGCTTTGACTCACACATACAAAAGCAGACCCCGATTACAAATGTTCTTTTGCTGACAGAAAATGAGCAGAATTTCATTTTCAGAAGGATCTTTGCAAAACCTCAATTAACCATCACCAACTCCCTCAGCCTTCAAATTAATAAGCGAGTGATGGAATTAGAAAGTCAAGGAGCAGATTACCAGAGAGCTGGTCTTGATGATGGAGAAGATACTACTCAGAATCCCTGAGCAGATAAGTAGCTCCTTCTGCTGTCGTAGGTGAAGGTGAATGTGGTGAAGAACCACAGGAAGCAGGATGCGCCGGGACTCTGAAAGAAGGAAAGTGAGATCACAGTTCCTACAAAAGATACCTGAATTTCAATTATCTTCACTCTGTAGCTTTTGTGCATCCAAACTTGTTTGCTGATAAACAGCAGATTTAATTTATTGGTGCAAATTCTATCATACCGCAGTAGAACACATTTCCAAGAACTGTAAATGAAGAACTAACAGTACAGCTCATTTCAGGAATAAGTGAACTCTTCAGTATCGTTTCAGCTCAAAAACAGCATTTGTGAATTGATACTTGTGGATCCTGATTTCCTAATGTTTAGACTTCTTCCTCACTCCAAGGTGCTTTTCAGACCCACTGTCACAGCTAAGAGAGCTTCGCAAATATATCCCTCTTGGAAACCAGCTAATTTTTCTCATTTACCTGGCTTACAAACCTCAGCTGTACTTAAGGAGGGAGAGCAGGCAGCAGCTGCTGAAGGCAGAAACCAAAACAGAAAAAAAACAGGGAAAAATGTGGGAGGATGGCAAGGAACTGACAGGAGAGATGGAAGGGAAGGGAGCCAAGAAAAAGAGAATGGATCTTCCTTTAATTGCAAGGCTAGAAGAGTAGGCAGGGTTGGCAGGCAAAAGATGTCTGGCAACTAGAATCATATTTTCAGAGATAGAAAGGACACAGGAGATCGCCGACCTGGGAGATGAGTACTGAGTGCACTAACTTCTGATTAGGGTAGATAAGCCCTGTGGTGCATCCCATCTTCTTCTATTATATTCACAATATTCCATTCATTTGAAATAAACTCAATCTTCAGTCCTTATTCATTTAATCCATCACAGAGAATTACTAATATGTAGAGTTATGCAAATAGGATAGTTACCATGTATAGATTAAACACACTTTAAAAGAACAGTGGGTTTCTCTTGTAACTGTTTTCCTTCTTTCTCATGCAATTAGCTAGCTGCAAAGTAGATCAATCTTCCTATCTGTGTCTTTGGAACTAAAGTAGTAAATAATTAAAGAGCAATGTGTGAAATGGGATTTGTTAAGGTACAGAATTCTACCAGCCTTCAGTAGCACAACTTATCTACAATGGATTTATTCATGTTTCCTACCAGAGAAAAACGTACAAAGCACACTCAGTGAATATATGTAACAAGGCTGCATAGGCACATAATTACCAAGCTTATTAGCGCTCAGTAATGAACTGTCTGCAACACAGCAACAGCAAACTGTGGAACATCCTCCTACTCTCAGTTAAGAACCAACCTCAGCTTCATCCCGCCATCTTACCTGAGAAGGAGAACAGGCGGCTGTCGACAGTGCGCGCAATGGACTGCAGCTTAACGACGTCCATTGACTGCCCGATGTGCACAGTGCTGGGCATGCTGCCCAGAGTGCCCCTCACAAACTCTGCTACTTCCTGCACAGTGAACATCTGCAACAGCTCATCAAAGATAGCGGGGAAGGAGTTCAGCAAAGCAGCCTGTAAAAAGCAAAGGAGGAGGTTCAGAATTCTGAACTCTTTCAGCATGGCTGCAGGCAGAGAAATAGAAACAATAGTAAAACTGAATTAAGGGTCTGGAAAAAGCTGCTACGTAGAGAACTACGGCTGGAGTTGATGTTTTGCAGTACCTCAAGTTCAGAGCGACCAAATCACAGTAGTGCATAAAAATCAAGCTCTGTGGCAATACTACGTCGGTATTACACACAGTAAGTACAGCACAGTTCCTGCAGAACCTCCAAAGGCTGTACTTTAGGTTATAGCTTATAAAACAGAAAAAGGTACAGAACAGAAAATAGTTCATTTTTTGCAGGTTTAGGTTTTGTGAATAAATATAAGAATCCTTCTGATTACATTGGCTCAATATTGACTTTTTGTACTGAGGAACTACAAGAGGCAGCTGAAGCCCTTCAGAAAACATTCTGAAGAACACGTTGGCAGACCCTTAAGGTGGCAATAGCTGTCATGTGACACTGCAGTGTCTCTGTAACAGGGATAGGGTGCAACTTCATGTGACAGAGGCAACACATCATGCAAGTGAGAGTGCAAGTGACTCTTGCAATGATGGATACTTCCAGTAAGCTGGAGCTATCCAAACAATGGGGGTGCAGAAAGGTATCACTACAACACACCACAAACCCTTCATCTGCTGTTTCACACCTCTTCAATTAACCCCCTATTCTCAAATTCCAGACTTGGGTCTCATACCTCCAAAACTTTACACTTCCTCTCTTCCTTTCTTTATGTCCTACCCAACACTTCCTTCCTTTATAGAGGTTGCTACAGATCCACGATGGTTGCTCTAAGGGCTGGTTCTCACAGGATCCTCTTGGTTGGAAAAGACCTTCAAGATCACCAAGTCCAACCACCATCCTGACCTACTGGATCCCATCACCAGTCCTGGCACTGAGGGCTGTGTGCCACCTCCAGTGCTGGAGACTCCACCCGGTGCAGCCTGCCCCAGCGCCTGCCTGACCTCTCAGTGAAGGACTCCCCCGGAGTGAAGATTCTGATTTGGCAGTTTTACTTCCAGCTGCCACCACCGTGCACATTTCCTTCATGTTTTCCCCTCGGTCCTTTGAAGCTGCCCACACAACCCACACTGCCATCCTGCAGAAGTTCGAATCTACAAGGCTTTGTTGCACATCTCCGTTCAGCTTCTCCCTATCTGAGTTTTACCCCCTATCATCATTGTCTTCTGTTCTGCAAGATCTTCTCCCAGGTTTTTCTGTTCTCTCATTCCATAAACATGTCTGAACATCTTTCCTGGTGGCTCTAACACTCGGAATGTCTCTCCTAATCTCATACAACAGCCTTCAGTTCCACATCTTTCTTCTAAGCACCTTTTCCTTCAAACAACAGCTCTACGCACTTAACAGTCTCTGAGCAAAGTGGAAGGTATGTTTATAACTAACTTGGCAAACACTGAAGAGCCCATTAAATTATTCTGAATATAAATTTACCTCTTTCTTCTTGGTGCTCGTTATCTCTCTCAACATCTTGTCTTGTTACACTCAATTCAGATTACACAAAAACCCACATAGCCTCCTGGGTGTTGTCACCTATTTGTTGCTACATAGATACAATGTACTAACAAAATAAACAAATATGAATCATTTAAATAGTTCATGGTACTTTGGAAGGCTGTAACAGCCGCAAATCCATTAATCATCGTTATCTTTAGGACAATGCAAACAGAGTTACAACACCGGCCCAACAAATCGTTACAGGAGTTTTCCTGAACTTATTTCTATTACTACAGGGCAGAAGGATTGCTGTGGCCATCAAGAATTCCCAGCAGCAACCTAAGGATGTGCATGGGATCTCTTAGGAAGCTCTGGATGCGTCTCAAGGAACAGCTGTATTGTTGCAGCAGTTCCTGGAAGGGCCCTTTTCAGCCTAAGAACCCAAAGCATTCTGGAGCATTACTGCTGTCAAACCACCTGCCTGGAAGTGAGGAGACAGAGCAGTTCTTATCTCACTGCTGAGAAAGGCTGCACTGAGATCTAACACCCTGGAAAAGCGTGAAGGAAATGATGCTTACAAAGGCCTCAAGCATTGCTGTGTAACAGCTGTCCAGGTTTCTGAAACTCAGACGTGGTCTCCTTGGTTCACCTGAACAATGCCATTGATGCGGTCTTGCATATGCCCTCAACAGTGTATTTCTGAAGTGCTGATGTCATCAGCTGCTCCATTCATTACTGAAATACTCCACACATTTCCTAGTTTCAAAGCAGTAGCCACTTAAACATTAAATTCCAGTTTATATGCAGGAAAAATGGGTTGGGGTACGGAAAAGGGATTCACTGGGAACATCCACGATGAAATACTGGAGCAGTTTGGGGGAGCGTTACTTACAAAATTAAATGACGGCCTTGAAGTACCACCACTTTTTTGTGGGGCAGCTCCGCTCACCTGACCTCCAGGCTGAGAGGCCTATGGGGCAATTGGGATCAAGGGGCGACACAGTGGCACGGGGAAAACAGAACAGTAAACTTTTCAAAGGTTAAACAAGGACAAACTTTCCAAATTACAAAAGTTTAGAGCAAAGACAGTGAGAAAACAAGAGCAAGAAGCAGAGAGAAAGGGGAAATAACCCCAGCCTCAAACCGAGTCTCTTTGTGCCTGTGATCACTCCAAACAAACCCAACCTGAACATCCTACATTCACCAGATGCTGCTCCCACCCACCGTCTGAAAGAATCCGTGCACTGATTTCTCACGCTGCCATGTCATCTCATTATACCCACTAATGAGTGATTAAATAACAGAGCAGAGCAACTCTTCTCAAAACCTCGCAGAACTCCTTCTTAAGAAAGAGATCGCGCTGCTGGCAGCTCCCCATAGCACTGCACTCACTGTTTTGTTGTGACATTCACAGCAACTGCTGCTTTGACAGGTTACAGCAGGTGTTCAAAACATCTGCAAGCAGTAAGTTAGTAACTACAAATCACCTTCCCATTACCAGGATGTTCTAGGTGATCCATCTCTGAGATTTCCTGAGCGGAGGCACACACATAATATTGCACATTATTATTCATATCTTTTAAACACAGAAGTATGTCATTTAGCACAGCGCTCTTTTAAATGTGAAATGAGACGCCGCAAAATCCTCTCTCACTTTGGGTGGTATCCGTAGCCCACAGAAGTGTCAGTGAATTCATCTGGGCCGCACTCAAAACAACGTATTAAATTAGAGTGCAGGTATCACAGCCTGCTTGCAGTCAGGCTGCACCTCATTCTAACTAATGCTAGAACATGCAGGAATTATGTTTTCCATATTGGGAGCACATCAATGGAACCCCTCCGCAGCAATGCTGCCATGACCTCCATTTCAATGTAAGACACATGGGAGACCTGGCAGTACATTCTGCTTTTGCAAAGAGGAGAAACTGAATTACTATGTGATGAGCTGTTTTCCTCTTGAGACTCCACAGTTCGGCACCCACAACTGATGTGGTGCAAAGACAGTCTCTAGTTAAGACTGACCATGTTGTTTTTCCACTATCATCACATTGTTAGAGCAAGAACACTGCAGCAATCTGCACTTAACCGTCACCTGCCCATATATAGTGCATATATAGTACCAATAGCTGCCATTGGCTCGTCAGTTAAAGTGTAGAAAACAGCAAACCTGTGTGAAGATGAGAGTCTCAGAACTCCTGCTGTCCAAGCTGAGCACGAATCTGATGGACTGGAAAAGCTCTTGGATGCTGGAGCGGAACTGCTCCTCCTCCATTCCGCAAGTAGCTCTGGAGTAAAGGATCCGAGATTGGACAATGAACTTGAAAAGATATTCCAAGGCCTTAAGGAGCAGGAGAGGGAGGAAATTAAGATAGAGAGAAAGAAAAACACAGGAGCTTTAAAGAGAACCAGGAAAGATTCCAGGTGCACAATTCTTCAGCTTTAGAAAAGAAAAAGGAAAACAGGTTCTGTTAAGTCTCATCATTCAGGTAAGGAAGCACTTCTCACACACAAGCATTCATTCCCAATAATCTCTGTGGTGAGTAAGCCTGACTAACAGCAACAACCAATAAGCATGCATTTAATTCAAGTAGATGAAGTCAGTTTACACAACCTGAGGAAGATTCTGGTGAAGACATCTAGTTTGCTAATGACAGTGCATGGGGACTGTATCTGAAGAAGCTGTTTTCCTGTCTTCATTCACATTTTACCTTTAATTACTTGAGTTTGCTGATCTGGGTTAAGATAAGTGGCCTGTCAGTGGCACAGAGGAAGGGTTACCCGGGAAAAGAGCTATCTGCTTTTGAATATAAACACAACAGGAAGGTCTGCCCCTGTTTCTGACAGCCACGGGTACGGGCAGAAATGAGTGCAAAGACACACTACGTGCACATCTTTTTACTTCCAGCTGGGGCAACTTCGTGAGCCTTCCTTTTATCATCTCAGATGTAACTTGCAGAGCACCCAGCACAGCAACAACAACCTGCACATAAGGTGGCATTTAGCACCAATATGCAAAGGTTGCTCTGAAAGTAACGCTTCCTATTTATTTCCATGGAAACAATAATAGGTACAAAGAATGCAGCAACACCATTTGATAGGGCAAACTCTCAGCTACAAAACACTGTTTTTCAACACAGCCACCACCATTAGCTGCACATTTTTGCCAGCTCATAGAAGTCTGCACAGGTGCAGATGAGCACTGTCACCACTGCTGAAACACAACACCTCCACCTCGCTGTGCTCACATCCCACTGTATGGTCCTCAGCAAACAGTGACAGATGCCAGTGGGTGCCATATTTTTCATCATGGACGAATTCAGCGAGGCATCTTTGCTTCATTCACACTTCCATGTCAGACATCGTTTTGCCAGAGTGCCCCTCTGCCACCATCACTTGCACAGCAATAAAATGTAATGGAATACTGGCAGGAAGGTCCAACCTCTGCTGCCATCCCACCAACGTTCACCTCTGATCATAAAACAGGAGGTAGTACTTTCAGAGCAGCCCTCATACAATGTGATGCTGCATTCTGGAGGATTGACAAAGTGGGTATTTTTGTAGCAGAGTGGTAATTTGTTGAATGCAATTGTCTAGAAAGTCTGAATTTGCAACCTGAGCACCTTTAGCTAAAACCCTGTAAATGGTATTATTCAGAACTCCATTTATTTGGCACCAACGTCAAGGAAGAATGACACACCGTTCTGCGCAACCTGCAACAAGCGTGCCAAGCTATCCAAGGCCCTGAGAGATGCTATGATGACAGTGTCACACCCCACACAGACAGACGCCTTTTCCATCATTTGGCACACACAACTGTTCACACTGAACATCAGTGACATTTAGACTTCACTCTTCCCTCAGTGCTTAACGTGTTAGACCATTAGGAGAGCATTAAGGAAGACAGATTTGTAGTCTGATGTATCCTCAGAACTCAGCACAGGAAACAACCAGCCTGCAATTCGCTAATCATAGTTTATAAAGAAACATTAGAGCTGTTATACCAACTCAAGTTTATTCTTGCCTGCCTCACTGTTTGGAAGCTTGAAGTAATTCTAATGACAAATTTTACTGCCATTTATTTTCTGCATCCATAAGATGCTCGAGCCACCACACTTTAATACACATTTGTGCCTTATACGCAATGTTATGTTCTAAGTCTTAGAATGCTGCAGCATTAAGGACAAAGACTGAGCAACCTTTCATAAATCCACCATAGATTTCAAAATCCTGGTGATGATTACAGCCATGTTTTCAGTCACCTGCAGTACTTTACTTACACCTCTGCACTAAAACACTTCCCAGTGTAGCTCCCTGACTCCAAAGAACTCCAGCAGGAAATGACACTTCACACTTCTGTCTGCTTCCAGACAAAGGTGAGTTGGTTCACAGCAATCTGCTCTTTAAGGTTAGCATCTCTGCTGCTAACACAAAATAAGGCAAGTCAAGGTCTGATGGGTTTTATGGGTTTGGGACAGACAACCAGAATTCTAATATGAAAGTTGATGACTTTAACGTGAGGATCGTCTTGTGCAACAAACCAGAAGATTTCTGTCTGCAGATCTGTAATTCTTTGTTGGAAGTGCAATGGAAGGCTTGCAGCCTTGGCACAGACACCTAAACTGCTGCCCAGAGTGAATCCCAGATAACCAACCAACCAACGAGTTCACTCTATTCACACAGGCAGCTGAGGAGGTAAAAACACAAACCAGGCCCTGTTAGCACACACCAGCACTTGGACTAACTTTGCATTTTACTACACATAAAATCCCAGATATGACACACACAGGCCCTTAAAGATGTAGAAGTGCACTGAAGAAATTCAAGCCTTCTATAACGTTCAGGATAATGTAAAAAGAGAGATGTCAAAAGGAGAACAGTATCACACTAGAAGTTCCTTTGAAAAAGAGGTCCCAGCAGCTGAGTGCGCATCTGTTACTTGCAATCAGCAGTCTGAAGTCTCATGGTACGATCCCATGAAAAACTGAAATGACAAACACAATCAGAACCTCATTTCCTCTCAACCAAATAATCCTTAAATGTGCATTTAGATAACACGTGCCAAACAACTTCCACTTACTAAGGATTAACCTTCCTTTCTTCTCTGAGGGACTGACCAGATGCCTGCTCACGCCTGTGAATGCAGCAGCTGCACACCCCAACTTGCACAGATTACCTGGTGCTCAACTGCAGTGTCCCAGGAGAACTAAAAGCAGAAGACTACTCTAACAAACACAGCATCAGTTAGAAGCTGCTATGATTACACGGGTGAAGTGTTGGATACATTTCTACATGTGTAGCAGATTAAGGTACTCGCCAGAGACATCACTAGAATCCCTTGTGCTTTCAGGGACTGCGCTCAAACACTGCTGGATGACTTTACTGCAGCATACTCATACATCCAGCAGACAGTCCAGCAGCACACCTGGACTCATCCGCCATAGAGATGAAAAGTCTGCTCAGTTCCAAAGGCAAAACACACCCGATATTCAGAGCATGCACAGATGAATCAACCTTAACCAGACCCGCTACGAGAAAAAGCACAGATTTCTTTCCTAAGTCAAGACATCCAAACATCCCTTTAGGAAATAACCTGGAGTATGTAGAACAGGTGACCAAACAGGTGACCTTATCACATACACAATACATACATAAAGATGATTATTAGCTCTGAATGCCTTCACTATCCTAACCAAAATGAACAAAATAATCTTCAAAAAGCCACCTTCATAAAAATAGAAGTAAAAACGTAGGCAGTCTCAGAGGACAGCCACAAACAAAACACCAACATCCAGTGAATATCCCAGTAAGTAACTGGATTATCAGCTGGAGAAGGATGTTCTGGTTTTGCTGGCCTTTAAGGAATCTCACTGGAGCTTCCATCCTTCTTACAAATAAGCAAAACAATTTTTGCATGCTGCTCATTCACCAAACTAAAATACAGACAGTAGTCTGTATGGGCATCCACTTCACATTCAAAGCAGCCAAACTTCTTCCTGCTCCTGGCAATGAACAGAGTACTTGCTTTAAGTGCAAGAAGCATCTACTCTGCGTTGCTGAGATAAAAAGCACAGAGATTGAAGTGGAGGTGCCAATCAGAGCCTTGTGAGAGCAGGTAAGAGACCCGAGGCAAAGTTCAGAACAGCATTAACAACAAAAGAAGGAGCAAGTCCGAGAAAGAGGCTGCCCAGGGTGGAACAACTGCAATTCCCCCAACAGTTTTCTAATGTTCTTAGAAAAAGCAAGACTGTAGAAAACACAAATCATCACTGAGGTAATTACTGCTGAATGAGGTAATTAGGAGCAAGTCCAGAAAGTGTGACATTTCTTATAGAAATTAAGAGTGAAGAAAACAGTTTGGAGAATTCTGCAGTCTCAAAAGGCAGATTGAGAATACGGTTGTGAATGCCACGGCTCAGAAAATACGGGTGTTCATGAGATCAGCCGGGAAGTACAACATTGCTTGAGCCTCTGCCAAACATGGAGAGAACTGCAAATCTCTGCTACTGCTGCTGGTTTCAAAAGTGCCCAGACCCAAAATGTTCAGATGTGAGCCTGCCTACAGGAAGAACGCACAGACAGCTGCTCAAAGACAAAGGCTTTCCTGCAGAATTTGGAAGCGTGCATTTACGGGCGTTCTCTTTCTCTCTTAAAATTACTTACAGTGAAATAAATACTTCATTTAGTCTCCGAATTCTCTGTCATTAGCACTGAAGTAATTCCCTTGACTTACACAACACTGGAAAGTTAAGGCCTTCTTTCGAGATCATACTCTTGTCAAAGAGCCAATGATAAACGGTACAATTTCCAGCTTCTTAAAACAGGACAGAACTTTGGTTGGTGATACACTGAAGCTGCGTCACAGCCACAAGTGGGAATTGTATCTCTGATCCTTAATGACTCTGCCTAACACATTTAAAATCACTGTTCCTTAAAGTGCAAGGCGTAGACAGAAATACATGTAACACATGCATATATACTCCACTGAAGTCCCACTTAAATCTCCTTATAGGCTTCGAAAGGACTTAAGATGCAGTTCTTTCACTGCTTTCTGCACAAGAATGAATCTGTCTCCCCCTAACATTACAGTTTTGGCAACAGAAAAACCCAATTCTACTTAACCACTTAAGACGTCAACGACAGACAGCCCTTGGTTTTATCCACAGCTTCTCAGCCCTCCTGGAGTCACAATGAAACAGACACAGAAATATTTCTAGTGCATACATACTCTCATTGCTTCCTGGATGTGGTCTTGGCGTACAAGCTCAGCTGAACGGTCCATGTACCACTTCAAACATCGGATCAATTCTCTGAATACAACAGCAAAAAGAACAGTAAGGTGAAGATTAGCCATCACTGCCGAGTTTAAATAATATTCAATCACAATTGCTTCAGGATAGAACTTTACTTTCTGTCTTTCAACTCAGACTTTGATCAAACCTGCTTTTTTCATTGCCTTCTGCAACAGCAGACAAAGTGTTTGCAAATATGACTGCACAACCCGTCTCTCGCACTTAGCTCATGTCACACATTTTTAGCAGCACTCTTTCTTGTCCCTACTTAATCAGCCTGTGGGAGGATGGTGAGAAGGTGCCCAAGGAGGTCTCATTTCAGTCCACTCCAATCACCAGCTACAGCTGCGCTACCCCCTGAATTTTACACAACACATACATTAATTTTAATTCCTAAACCAGAAAATAATTTCTTCCTTGTAATTGACTTAAACTATACGAACATCAAAAGATGCTATTAAAGATAGAACAATATTGCTTGCCTTTATCAAAGCTGAGATCAAGTCATACTCTACCCTTTTGGCCTGAAACGTCAGGTCTCCTCTAAGTAAGCAGTGTTTAGAAACTGAAGATCACAAAGAACCATCTTCCTGGAGTGCTTAATGCCATTTGGACTACCTTAAAGAGCTGTGTTTAAAACTTATACATACTTGGCATCAGACTAAAGAAAGCAATCATTAATAGAAGGCAGAACACCTTTTTAGCCTCTGTACATGACAACGCCTTCTGGTGTTGTGAACCACCTGCAGTTCTTTGCCTGCCATTGTCAGTATTTCGGTAAGTAAAACTAAAACCCTGAATGTTCAGTCTGACTGCTTTCCTAATCACGTCTGTTTTGTTGTTTGATGCAAAACTCAAAAAAGTACACAAGAAAATACAGCAGAATCTTTAAAGTAACAGAGAAAATTAAGATTATGATCCACTGAAATATACACTGATAAAATGGAAAAGCATCACCTTATATAAACATCTGTCTATTTTGGAAGGAGCAATGACAATTAGTTCTGCAAGCTTTCACACACATCCTATGTCCCAACGTCCTTGGACAAGAAATGTACACACTCTTGCAGCTCATCAGCTGACAGATTGACAAGGAGGTGTTGCTGAGTGACATTTATAAAACAATGAGAACAGAATTTGTCACTTCAGGAAGGCAAAGTAAAAATCAGCGTCTGCTCGTTCCTGGCAACAACAAAACGAGCAGCTTTTCTCTGAAACTGTGCTGGAAAAATGCTGTCCAGATAGTTCTATTTTTGAAAACCACCACTAACATAAACATTGTGACTCTTAGTGACATCATTCAAAGGCTTCTAACATCACCTACAGAAGTGATGGATAAACAAAACTTACTTATAAGCCAGTGCTCCTGCAAAGTGCTTCTGAATGTAAGTGTCCATCACAGGTCGAAAATGAAAATACTTGCTGTCACGCAGCAGATTTATGATGAACACCTGTAAGAGATGAAGCAGAGAACCCTCACTGAAGGAAACTGCACACAGTGTTCTGTAATAAACGAGCTGCAGAACAACAAAACCCACAAGTTCATTTAAACGGTCAGTACTTGCATTATGAGATGTTACTGCATGCTTCCCCCAAGTGACAGCAAACACTGCTCCCCACCTAACTGCGGGTTGAAGCCATCCAGGATTAGTACATAACTCAAAAATCACTGACTGTGAGATAAAGAAAAGCACCAATTCATCAGCTTACCAAAGACTGAAAGACCAGCAGGCCGTACTTCTCGGTGTTGTCATCCAGAACTACAAACAGCGTGTCCAGAATGTCTTGAAGGAACTAAAACGACATCAATGAACCAAACGTTTCAGTTGTATTCAAAATAAGAACTTTCTGCCCTGCTCGAATTGTGTCACACATGTTGATGCCTTTGTAAAGCCAAGGACAAACCGCTTCAGGTTCACTAATGAGACAAGACAGATTTTCATGTGTTTTTACTAAGAATATTTCTCAATGAAAACTAATAGATAAACGAGAACAAAAGTAAGAAATACAAACTATGCATAAATACAAGTGAGTGCTCCTTTCTGTGTCAGCTGAGCAGACATTAAATGCTACCCAGGTGGCAAAACAACGTATTTTAATTATCATAACATCAGAGCAAATTGGATGCCATTCTCATCAAATTTAAGACACGGAAGCACATCAAACAGTGCTCCAAATTATGCTTAGGATTGAAAACTTTTGTAATAGGAATGAAAGCACAGCTCTTACAACAAACATGAATTGATGTGTGTCAATTGTTTCTCCCATCTGTAACACTGAATGCTGATAATTCAGTGACTTTCTTTACTTTTCTCAAGGAAGGATGGCAGTGAAGAGGAATGCTGAAGGTGAAGTCAGCTGCTGCTTCTGTCATCATCATTTTACAGTCAATTCTAATTATGTTTATCAGGTGGAGAACAAGAAACAAAATGCAATAAATTGCAGCTGGTTTGATCCTGAGGACTGAACAGCACTAATTTATGGAATGTTCACTTTCATATTAAAACAAAATCCCTATTTATACACTTTGACTTCAGAGCATGAAACCAAGTACAGTAAGAGGCAACAATGAGATGTGCACTGCAGAAATCAATTAGCTTACTAACACAGATACATCAAAGACACTGGATACCTCCAATCACACGCAGTACCTTAACGATTTCCTCGCCACTGACATGTCTCAGTCTTCCTAGAATATCCATCACTCGATCGGGATAAGCTTTCCATTTCAGCAAGGCAAGCAGATCCACTGCAGAACAGTAGAAAGAAGAGAGAAAGAGCTAGAATCCATATACAAAGGGCAGAAGGGCAACTGCAGACACAACTGAATTCATTACACTACAGTTCTGCTCTTGTTGCAGCTCACAGATCTTAGCAAAAAAGGAAAAGAAAGAAAAACAAGAAGGAAACCAAACAGTAAGAACAGCATTACTAACAAAAAAAGGATGGAGGAACTGAAAGGACTTGGAATGAGTAAAAATACAGCTACCTTTCCTATGGCAACCTCATACTGCACTGTGAAAAAGACATTTTTTTGTCTTCCTGTGCCTCGGGAACATTGCTACAACAAGTTTTGGTTTCCTTAGTAGTTCTGCAAGAGCCAAAAAAGCAAATCCCAGGATTGTGTAAAAGCGCCAACACTGATTTTTTTGTTCTTTAATTGTCTAATTAAAATGATCTTTGTTTTAACAGATTACTCATGTCTTGCACTTACAGAAATGCCCATCATTTCTCCACCCTTAGTTAAGAACTATTTCCTGGAACAAAAAAAAAAAGCAAAAAAACCACCCCAAAACAACCCAAACAAAACCACAATCCAACAATCAAACAACAGCTTCTGCTCACATCAATAAAGCACACACACATCTGCCCTGCTGCTGTGGGCAGTTCTGAAGGACCACCTTCTTACCATTCTGGGTCAGTTTGGTAGAAGAAAGTTGTGTGGAGACTGAAAAGGACTCTTTGGTGCTGCGCTGGAAAATGAGACTGGAAGGAATATTGGGGCAGCCATTGTAGTCCTCTTTGCAGCAGGGCAGCCCCAGGTAGAGCGCGTGGTTATTAAACGTGCTGTTCTCATCACACTGCAGACACAGGAAAGGGGATGGAATGTTACCTGGTCTATTTAATCCATTCCACACACACACCCTGTGCTTGGCAGTGCTTTTATTGATCTTCTGGGGGCACGCAAACACTAGCGAGGAAAAGCTGTGCTTCCCACCTTCAGAGCTTGTGTGTACACAGAGGAGATTCAGCTTAAAAAAGAAATGTCATCTCCTAACTACTGACTCTTTAGAACCCATCAGCACCTTCCAACTTAGT
Source organism: Excalfactoria chinensis (assembly GCF_039878825.1). NCBI lineage: Eukaryota > Metazoa > Chordata > Aves > Galliformes > Phasianidae > Excalfactoria > Excalfactoria chinensis. Next base: position 16,711,320 of record NC_092836.1, read on the forward strand.
GCTGCTGTCCAAAAGTCATAGTGAAGAAATCAACCAAAGTAAATCAATATGGTGGAAGAAAAAATACAAAACAACTACAACAAAAGAAAACCAATGCCCCAAAAGTCTCCAAAGTTTCTTGCTACAGCACTGGTGAGATGCAGCACTGTAACAATGCATTTGAAGCTTCTGGGTGCTGAAAAACAATTTCTTAATGCACAATAATAGTATGGGCTGGTGAAACTGAAGGCTTGAAGACTCGTATGTTTGCATTTCAAACAGTCAGAATTAATAGAAGATAAACCATCAGTATCTGATGAGAAAAGCTGAGCTGTACCTGCAGCAGAAGGACGTGTCCATACCCAGCCATCAATTCCAATTTTATACATTCTTTTAATGTGGGGAAAAAATGACAATGCAATGAGAGTTGGATATTTAAACCGAAGTAGAGGCGAACAGTTGAGAAGACATGGTACCTTATAGACATAAAGCTCATGGATATCATCCGACAAGGTAGTGCCATCATCTCTCATCAACGGAGTGAATGCAAACCCAAAGAGCTTCTTTTCTCCCTTGTCTTTTGCTGTAACAAGATATAAAAGTAAGTAATCATGTTTGTTCACACTGTCCACACGCTCCACAAAGTTACCCACTAAATTCTCTGCATTCCTAACAAAAAGCAGGCAGGTTACATAAGAATCAATACATACAGTACTACTACGCTTAATTCTAAGCCAAGTCATCAGCAAGCCTCAAAACAAATAATGGTATCTGAGGATCACAGGAAGGTTTGGGTTGGAAGGAATCAGTAAAGGTTGCCTCATCCCAGCTACCTTGCCAAGTACAAACATGCCGACCACAGTAAAAAACGTACCTGCTATAGAGAAAACATTATACAGGAAAACACAGTAATAGAACATCAGGGGAGAACATCTACAGAATGTTTTGCCTTGCAAGGATTGTGCTGTTTAATGAACACAGCAACAAACTCACAAACCACAGTAAAGGTGCCAAAGTCGGCACCCTCTTCCTACTTTGCAGGGAATAACAGCCTCATTCAAACATGAACTGACAAGGGAAGGACCTCAGCCAGTTTAGATTGTTTCAAGTTCCATTCTGCACTCACTGGAGCAATGTCTGAACTCAAAGCGGAGGTGAGACCCACGAAACCTGTCAATGGGGATGGGCAGCTTGATGATTTCCCCCCACCGGGGGCTGTTGTTGTGGTAAAGGACAAAAGAGTGGTAGGCGCTCCTGCTTGGCTCTCCTGAGCCCAGGCTGATGCAGTCCTGGAACAAAAGAACACAATTTAAGATTAAAAGACATCGCATCACCACAGATGAGTCATTTTATTACACGGTGATAATCTTTATATAATTGGGCTCATCCTATAGCCGTAAAGGAAGAGAAGGAGCAGAAAATCAGACACAATTAAATCTGAAATTCTTGAAGAAATTTCTGCACTGTGTTTTGGGTCTAAAGAAGAGGCAGAAGACATACAACAGCAGATGAATTCCAGTACATCAAATGAGTTGATTGCATTCAGGAAATATGGCAGTCCTCAGTCACAGTGTGAGAGAAGGAAGTTAGCAGAAATATGAAGTCCCAAAATAAAGACGCTTTTACTACAGCCACTGACATCACACTGCACAACTATGTAAGTGTCAGTTTATACAAGTGATCTCCTAAGCACCTATCCCCATATGGAGCAGTGCTCCAAAAATGTATCACAGAATCATACAATGGCCTGGGCTGCAAAGGCCCACAGTGCTCATCCAGCTCCAACCCCCAGCTGTGTGCAGGGTCACCAACCAGCAGCCCAGGCTGCCCAGAGCCACATCCAGCCTGGCCTTGAATGCCTGCAGGGATGGAGCATCCACAGCCTCCTTGGGCAACCTGTTCCAGTGTGTCACCACCAGAACTAGTTTCAATTTAGTTTCCCTGGCATCAGAAAACAAACAGACAGCATGTGTGCATGGAACAAGCAGATGGCACTCAAAACTCCAAGTGGAAACAAGCACTTACCTTCAAGATTTCTCCATCTGCATACAGAACATACATGGTCACTTCGATGTTCTTCTGCACACTTTTCCCACCTCTTTCAAAGTCTCCCTTTTCTAATGTCAGGTATAAGTCATTGCGGATATCACCTGCAGAGAAAGACAGGAGGCACATGGCTACACTCACCACGGGAGACACAGAGCCTGTGTGAAGCCTATGTTGACTCTGCAAACCATTACGTGTTCTGCAAGACGATGGCTGATGCCAAATCATTCCAAGCAGCAAGTTAATTGTTAATAAAGATGAACATTTTGATATCGATGCATAAAATCAGATCATTGTTAGTAATGCCTTTATTAAGTGTGAACTCGGAATAAATACCTGCTTTACTGCATGTGAATAGAGAAATAATAAGAAAACAAAAGCAGCCTTTTTGGAAACTCGGTTGTAATTCAGTTGAGATGGATGAAGAAGGGATTATTGATAGGTTTTTCTGCTCGATTTCTGGCCGGCCCCTGGTGTCCATATGCAAGAACGTAAGAGAGCAGGCAGTATGGATTGTTGCCAGTTTACCACTACCTCACCTTCAAGGCCTTTCAGAGCAAATGACTGCACACAGCGATACAAATGTTGGCACCTCTCTGGGGTCTGCCATTATCCTGAATTTAACAGTCTTGTTCTCTTCTTGTTTTGCTCTAAGAATCCAGTTTGGGAAACCCTGCTTTCAAAAGGAATGCAGACAAATCTAAAGCATTCAGCAAGAGGATGGCAGGCAACACCTGCTGCTCCCTAAGATTTAGTTACTGCTTCCACTCTGTGACCTATCACTTATTTGTTTGTCCCAAGGAGAAATGTACAAAAGGGCAGTATAAAAAAATACACACAATTTAAACAACCAGAAATCAGAGCGTTTCCAGGCAAGGATTTAGCAGCCTCAAGAGATTAAATACTGAAGTGGTGGAATGGTTATCCAGCAAAGCAGACTCCTCCAATGCCTGATTTCTTCCAACCCGTTGCTCGGAGAAGCTGATGCTGTTAAATCCATTAATTAATCAGAAGCACAATGAGGTAAGCAGCATATGCTTTCAGGCAGCGAGGGATGTCCTCCTGTCTGTCAAAGATGCACTACAAATTCTTCTTGAAATCTCTAACCCCACCAACTTCATCCCTGATCCTACTGGAGGGACAAACTACAGAAGCTCTCAGTCTTGTTTTATGGTTGTTTTTATTTCTGGAGATCAGTACAAGTTTCAGGCACAGAAGTACCACTCTGCAGCAGCCGCTCGGTGCTCTCTGATGGCACTCCTGTGAATGGACTCCGATACTGCTGTGCTTTACTGCTGGGAGAAAGATGACAGCAAGAGGGTCACAAAAGCCCTCCAGTATTCAGTCTGGTTTTCTCATCAAAGAACAGTCATCACATGGAAAGCTCCACAGAGAAAACTGTGTGTTTTTCTTGCTGTTTAAAATACAGCCAAGCTACCTAGATGCTGACTGCAGACATATCAAAGAAATGTAAAAGTCACAGCAGAAGATAGTTTAGGTCAGGGCTTTTGTTTTGGACCTACTCCTGCTTAACAGCCTCCAGCCTTTTTTCTAAGCAGCATGAAAAAAGAATCCAATTTATATGCTGTGATTCCTAATAGAAATTAATTGTACCCATACAATTAGCATTTGGGAGATTCTTATTTATGGCCCCTTCTCTGGAAGAGGGTATGGCTACATGAAGTTTAATGTCAGGCTGCAAATCGTTTCTTAGTCTAAATTAAATGCAGAGTTTGGTGTATGTACAGCATCTAAGCTTCCATTAAGCTTAACAGGAGGGATATTACTTTACTAATTGAAAAACTGCCTGTGGGGTGGGGGCAGAGGAATCCAGATAACAGTGGATTTGCATCAAAATGAAGGAAAAAAAGAGAAAAAGTGCTTCAGTGAAGTGCAGTGGAGCATCTTCTCTTGTAAAAATAGTTTATAGCATCTTAAAAATAACCAGAAAAGGCCTTAATGCACTGTAAGGATAGCAAAGCCTAAAAGGCTCCTGACACACAGGCATTGCACTCGTCAGCTTCTTCAAAGTCTCAAGTTAAAGCCAGAAACTCACAGACTTCAGTTTGTTTGTGTGTAACCATAAAAATATCCTTCCTACAAAGAACTCCCTCCTCCCAGCATGCTAACCTCAGCTCCTACTGCGTCCTTCCCAGCTTTTATTTTCCTGACTGCTGCTGTCACTCTTGAGGTTTCTGAGCTCAGACAGCATAAAGGGCTCCACAGAAAACAGAGCGAATGCTTGGACACAGAGCTGTGTATCAGACATTTGGTTCTGAGTATGCAAACTGCAAGGCTAGAGGCAATATTCTGCATGGCAGCACACAAGTGCCCGAGCAGATCGCACCGTGCAGCTCGTATGTGACAAAAGAAGAAGTGTGATCAGCAGAATCAAGAGATCCCTGTCAGCTCTGACACCGAACGACAGCTACACAGCAAGTCAAAAATCCTGGCAGAGAGAGCTCTTCCCTTGCTTAATTCTATCTTAAAATAGAAAAAGAGAGGAATTAAGGGCTTGTGAATAAAGCAGACACCTCCATGCAAACAGTTTTGGCCTGGAAGCGACAACACTTCTCCTGCACTCTGGGAGAAGGGCAGCACGGTGTGGCAGCGTGCATCTCAGCAGCCTCTCCCATCCTCACGAGAACAGTACAGCTCAAAGTGGGTCAGCGTTGGCCTCCTATTGTTAGTACAGGAAAAAAGAGTGCCAGGAGGCCAGTAGGCCAAAAGCATTTGCAGGTTCCAACCAGAGCGCGACATTTTAGCAGAGGACACTCAATGTCAGGATGAAATGATGCAGCCAGTGAGTTTTCAGAATGGTATTTTTTTAAAGGCCATCCCTCAACAAATGCTTTTAACTTAAAACCGAATGTAAACTGCTCTTCAGCGCAATAAATGCAGTTGTTATATATGGATTTGCTGCGATTAAATCTTCATGAAATGTCTTGACATACAGCGTTCCTCACAGTAACAGGAACTATTCTGTGATGTCTCACGCTGCCCTTCATTTATTCTCCCATCACTTTTATGAGGGTTTTGTTTTGGCCATTACTGCTCTTTTAACATCTAACTACAAAGCCCCACATCAAATATACAAACTACAAGGTCATTCAATATTAACTGTGGGGGCTTTGCTTATGCTGAAGTGAAATCCTAACTCCTATCACCCAAAACTGTTTTATTTTAAGCAAGCGGTAGAACAGATAATATGAGAGTCCCATTCTGGTTTTGTGCTTACAATACACACTGCACATGTTCCAAATATGAATCGTCAAGACTCGGTAACACTAAATAGTGCAGTAACTGTGTTAGGAGAAGCATGAGCTGGTTTTGCAGGTTTTCCAGTGGATGACCAAGGAGTTACTTGAATAGCAGAGCCATAACCATGTGTAGAAGCAGCCCGTACAGAACCTATAGCCCTCCTCATAAGTGCAACTTTGTAACTTTCTACATTCTATAAGTATCAATGGCTTGCAACTATTTACATTACTGGGAATAACACTGTATCGGTGAGGGGAAACAGAGGCTTTACAGACTGCCCACCTACCGAAGGAAACTTGTTCCCCCCTCCTCTATAAAAGGAACATCTTACAAGTTCAACACCCTGAGGCCCTCAAGCTTTGGGTGAACAAAACACTCAAATTGTTTCAATTCCTGTAATTAAAAACTGAACAAACGATGCTTAATAGATTAATTGCTATCCACTGTTGCACTTCTGCGTCTGGAAAAGATTAAGATGCAAAATCCAGTGATTTGCCTGGAACTGTTTCCTGCCAGTAGCTGCAAGCTGAATTTTTAACATTATCTTATCTCCTCTAAATTAATGTATTTTATTTTCCCTTTTCTGACAGCTGATTAATGACAAAAACAGCCCTTTCTTTATTCTCCCTGTAAATGCTTTTTGGGGGTAATTATCACCTAACTATAACTTTCAGCCTCATCACTTCCATCACCCTGAATGTTCTGAGGGTGGCTGCTGAGTTCTGCCACTTTCAATTCTCAATGCATTTCTGCCATCTGAAAGAGCAGATGCTGAGATTTTCCTCACCTTTACTCCCGTGGATCTTTTTTATGCACTAAGTTGGCCTGTGGTATGAAGACACTGGTAAGACAAAGCCTCTGTGGCTAGAATTTCTCCGCAGTGTGATGATTTGTTACCTTTACCAATCCCCAACATTCCATGAAAGATATGGCAATGGGCAAAAGCAAGCAATAAGCAGACATTACACAGAAAAGCAGAAACTTACACCCAACTATCTTCATCTCTGCGTCAGAAAGAAAGGGGAGACAATAAAAGGAAAGGAAAGAGAAAGAAGCCAGGAAATGAAGACAAGGAGAGAGAAGAAAAAGAGAAAGAAACATCACTCACAAGTAGCAGATGATGCATGCACTTTTCATCAGAGGACCAAAGTAAAAGACAGAATACTTATCAGCACATGGGGAAGGGAAGGGATGTCCTTTGGGGAACTGACAAACGCCATGCCTATGCAATAGATTTCTGATCAGCAAGTTCTGTATACAAAGAAAGTTGCAATCCAAAAGGCAAGCAGCACACGCCTCATTGCTTTTATCTCTGGGGAAAGGTAAAACTGTCAGGATCAGATGGACGTTCATCAACCCAACAGAGAATATTCTTTATTCTTTTCTAAGAAGAATAAAAACCAAGAGCCAAAACGGAACAAAAACCCACCACCTCTTTGTGAGGCTGCGCTGACAGATTCCCTTCCGGTTTGGCCAAAGAGAGCATTAGTCTTCACGATGCTCTTCTCAGGTCACAACAAACAGGAAGCAAAGAACAATTTACACTTAAAACTGAAGGCATGGTTATTTTAAAGTATATTACCATGTATATTTATTTTTTTCTTCATAACCATGCGAGATATAAACATATCGACTAGTTTAACTTTATTTCTTAATGATGCCCACTCACACTGCACTCATCTGAGTGAGGGAAAAATGAGCTTGATACAGGAACTAGTGTTACTGCTAAAAAAATGGGGTAGGAGAATTGTGTGGAGAGACACAGCTACAGAATGTTAATGGTTAAGACACCCACATCAGAAAGGAACTCCTATTAAAAAAGAAAACGAAGATGTTGAAACCTGAGACCAAGAAGGTTCATTTGAAATGTCAGCTCTGTTTGCTTCAAAGAAAACCCATTTCTTGACTCAGCAGAATGACCGCTGCAGATTTTGACAATATTTGGTGACGGGGCCTTTATTAATTAATTCATCAAAATAATTTTTAATCACGCTGCCTTAAAATCAGCACCCAATTGCAAAATACATCATGAACTTTCTGTGCTCTTCCCAGAGCAGAATTCCTGTCTTTAATCTGAAAGAAACAGTTCTGAAGCAAAGGAAGGAAAAGGAAGCTTGACAAAGACAATTAAAGAAACAGACATGGTTGAGAACTGCTAAAAGGTTTCATTTGGTTCTTTTGTAAATGGTATCTTTTCTAATTGCAGACCATACTGGTACACCCATTCAGTCTGATTCTGGCTGCAATGACATGGGCACAAAGCACAGCGAACTGACGGGCATTCCATATTCCTGTAGCTTTGCTGACCCATCTGAAGGATAACTTCCTCTACCCAAATGCTCTATCGTAGCCATCATGTTTCATCAATTGTTCTTTAAAAATAAATGAGAAATCTACAAATATCTGCTGTCACAATTCACACTTATCAGAATGAATAATACTGACGGCATCAGCACAGCTACGTTGCATTTTAATCTCCTAGTTTTTCAATTGAGGAATATTCAGGACTGGTTAAAACTGGTTTTAATTTAGTTAGATGTCCAAGCTGTCAAAGCTGAATATCATCGAGATCATAACAACATGTCTATAATTTGGTCAGCCTCCTTCACACTGAAGCAGCATTCTCTCTAGTGTTCTTAATTACAAAGAGAAATTAGGTGTGGACATTTCAATGAGGTTCACTAGACAGAGGAGCTGTGAAGTTTAGGGTAGGAAGAGCTTTTGCCCAAACACTGCTAACTCGCTTATTCACCCCCTGGACAAAAGCATTGCTCTCAACAGCAGAAGCACAGGGAAGACAGACTCACTACAGCAGGCTGCAGAAATGGGCTAGTAGGAACACTGAGGCCACGAAGCCATTCTTTAAGTTTGCTAAAATCAAATGACCTGAAGGACTGAAGGGGCAGTTCTGCAAATGCCGAAGTGCAATTCTTGCAGGAGAATCAGGTGAGTAAGTTTTTGTTAAATTGTTTCTGATGCTGACTTTTCTAGCTGACATCTGGACAGCATCTCCATCACAGCAGACCATCATGCAGGCACAGCGTCTGCATATCTGCACACAACATTTAATCTTCTCTCTATTTGACTGCTTTATAGTCACTAGGAACTAAAATTGATAATTGGCTTTATAACCCACAGCACTGAACTGACACTGATTTCAGGCTATTTCAATACGGCCGACTGTGAACTACATTTGTCCCAGTTTTACAAACAGTAACAGCAGCATTTCAGCAGGAAGAGGGAAGACGTTATTACAGCTGCTTTCAAGAGCATCAGTAAATAAAAATGTACTGTTCAAAACCCTTGTTGGATTCTGGAAATTCTTCCCACATATTCCCAATTTTTATTGCTCTTCCTCATGAGCCTCCATAATAAAGCTACAACATTTGCTTTTGATACTGATGTGACGCTGCAGCCTTTCCAGTGATAAAATCTGATCGTTTTCCCATTATGCCTTCATTAAATTTCACATGTCTGCAAAGTCATCCTTGGTCTTGTTATATCGCAAAGCAATAAGGTAGTATTTCAAATGCTACACACGCAACATAATTAGAAAGCTCATTTCTTATTACACCATAAAAATTAAGGCTGTTTAATGCCAGGTTTTGTATCCATGATTGTGTGACTGGCCAGGTTCCAGTTTCCTCAATAAATGAACTCTTGGCTATGCTGTGCCTACCTCAACTCATGCCAAAAAGACAACTGTCTCAAGCTGCTGCTCCAGAAGCAAGGAGCAAATGGAGCACGGCAATGCTTCAGCCAAGCCAGCTGTTGCAGGTACTCTGTAAGATCAGCTGGAAAAATCAGACCAGCCCCATGTACAGTACAGCAGGGCAAGATCTCAGTAACTCCAAAAATCAAGGCAGCAAAGTAGAAGAAGTTTTTCAGTCAGGCTTTAGATTATACTTCTACTGTTCTTCTATTAAGAAGAAACTTCATGCATTTAAAGATACACATCTCCATACTCAGTCTAGATGAGGGATTTGTAAACAAGGAAAAAGAAATAAAGCAAACTTTCAATATCACCCCTGATACATTTTAACATTGAGTGTGCACTGATTGATTAAACTGTTTCAGCATTTCACCCACAATCTGCAACTGGCACATAGTGACAAACAATATAACTCTTGTATTTTTAACCTTTTTCCACTGAAGTATCTTTTGACGGTTGTTTAAGGAGAACATGAAAGAAATCATGGCCAATGTTTTAAGATTAGAGCTGTTGTATTTACCTGGCATTATGACATCGGGGAAACCCAGCTTCCTGGTAACAGAAACCCCTCTGTTAAAGATCATGGGGTTTTCCCTTCGAACCTGCTCCATGTCACCACGAAGAAGCTGAAGAGAGATTATAAGTCCTGAAAAAAGCAGAAAATATTCATTTTTTAGACCTGAGAATCAGATGTCCGAATCTGATGGCCAGTGAAGTCTGCTCACAGCAACCTCAGCCAGTGTCAGAAAGACATAATGGAGTTCTGCCAGTGCTGATAGCTACTAATGTCATATCCAAGCATGGACTAGCAGTTTTCATAAGCACAGGTATATTATAAAAACAACAGACCATAAGCTAATTCTATAGCAGGTTACTAGCTCTTTCCACTGGTGAGACCTTCTGGGATAAACAAAAACAACAGATAAAAAGGTGCAGTAAATTAAGCATGCTTAAATCACTCCGGAATTATTTTCAACTGTATCTGAAAAGGAAAGATATCAAGTACGTATTATAATTCCAGGTTAAACTGGCAAAGGCAAGGCAGCTTACATCTGCAAACAGAGCACAAACTTTAGTTAAACAACACTGAAATCATCACAGTAGGTACAGAAATTCAGCCATGTGTAATCTCACATGTCACTGAACTGCTGCACTCAAATAATAACCAGCAGTTTCCTAAAGGAAATCTCCAGCTCTTCTCACCAGAGAAGCACACAAGTAAACACTTACCATAGTTGGAGCTGGGTGCTGTGTATTTGGTGCTGGACTTGCGAATGATGTTTTCATGGATCTGACACCACTCATTTTCATTGTTACACCTACAACAAAAGAAAACCGATTCAGGCTAAAAGCTTGATACGAAAGTCAACTTTGTTGCAGAAATAAGGTTGTGGGGTTTTGATGCAGGAGCAAAAGCCTTGTTTTTAAAAGTGAAAGGAAAAAAACCATTTTCCCCAACAGTTAACTCCTTTTTATGGACACTTTTGAGTCTGCAGTGACTCTTCTGTCATTAAAGCAATTGCTCCACTCTCTTTATCATGATGCAATGAAGATTTCAGTATCTTCAGCTGAATTCTCTGCACATAGAATTGTTCTGTGTATCATAAACAACAACAACGCCAGATCCACGAAATAAAAAGTACAATTTGGAAGATAGAGATTTTATTGTTCAGTATCTCAGCTATCGACTCCAAGTCTTCTGCTTACATACATACTTCACAGTGTGCCTTAAACATGGCGTAGCCCTACCTCCCAAACTGCAGCAAGAGGGTTTGCATGCTTCTGTACGTATTCCACCCTCTGCAGGAGTTTTTTGCCATAGTCCACTCATCTATATGCAATTTTAATAAGTATTATTAGAAAATGCTATTATTTCCCATTTTCATTTACTTTACATCTTGGAATTCTTGACATGTTTCTGGGATAGAAATTACAACATAACTGTCATTTTTCCACTCAGTATTATTTCACTATTAAAAATTCATTGTTAACATCAGCTCCAATGACACACTGAAATCTGGTGTGCAAATCATCATCTTTTCAAACAATATCCATGCAGTGTAGCTGGCTGCACGGTCCTGGATCAGACAATCAAATTCAGAACAGCTGGATGTACACCTACCAAGTCCACCACCTAAAAGCAGCATCTATAAACAAAATCCTTGCAAACATTTCCAGGTAACTCTGTCTTTCCTGCTAGGTTATGCAAATAAAGGCTCTTCTTCCTGACCAGAATGGAAGAGAAAGGAACAGAAGAACCCCGCTAACCTCAGCAGAGAACACAGATCCCTGACCCCACTCCTCCTGCAGCTGTTAGGAAGGAAATATTCAGCACTCAGCCCTGGGGAAGAAACTGCTCCCATAAGTCAGCAGGAAAGGCTCTCTGGATTGCTTTATGGACTGAAAAGGGCTCCTCAGTGGGTTTCTGCCTTTGGGGATATGAGTCCTGTTAAGAGATGCTGGGAAAGAGCTTTTGGGGATTCTTAAGATATGAACTGCATGGAAATAGAGGGCCAAGGGTGTAAAAGGGCTCAGCCGCACATAATTGTGCTGCTGTCAGGATGTTGAAGATACATTCCCAACGATGTTTACAAAACAAATTAGTGGTTTGTCTATGTGTTCCTACCATTATTAGCAGTCTGATCAACAACACTATGCTCAGTTTTGGGCTCCGTAACACAAAAACAAAACGTCTTTCTCCTGTGAGAGTCCAGTAGATGCACAGGGGCTGAGGAAACTGGGACTTTCTGGCTTGGAGAAGACAAGGCAAGGGAAGAACATGATGAGCAGCTTTATGTTCAGGAAACATTTGGATGTTGTACTGAGTTTAGTGGGGAAATAATGGGGATATGTAGACAGGGACGGTCCTGGAGGTCTTTTCCAACCTTGGTGATTTCTATGATTCTTTTTCATACCTACAAGCCCTGATTAAGACAACAGCCAGGTTCTTCAGTGGGGCTTGGTGAGATGATGTAAAGCAACAGGCTTAAACTCCAGTAAGAAACCACAGCTCCTTTCAATTGGAACGATCACTCTTATTTAGCTGAACATTAAAGCTGAATAGATTTGTTTGCACTAATAATGAGTAAAGCTGTATAACCAATCTGCTAAAGATGCTAAGCTTCCAGGAAAAAAAGTGCCATCTGCACCTACAGCTTGTTATCACATAATGAAGAGGTGCACTAAGAACGCTGTAATGTACCTCACACGTGTGTAAGCACAGATGAAATAGCAATTGTACAGGTATAACAATCTAACCGAAAACCCAAAATGGAGCCTTTGTCACAAGCATTCCTATTGGTTAAAAGGGAAAAAGGAAAGAAGAGAAAAAGTGCGTTGATAGCATCTAACTGCCTCTTAAATTCAACTGTTATTCAGAATATTTAGAGCACAAATGAAAGGCGGCAATATTTAACTCAGCAGTAACTCTGAATCTTATTCTTCGTGAAGTGCAATCAAATTAAACAACTGAATTACATTTTGTTCCTATTGACTTTTACCTAAAGGAAACCCCAAACAACAGAAACAAACAACAAAAAGCCCTCCAACAAACTGTTTATAAGCTGTTGACTCCTACAAAGAGTCTTGAGAAGGAAGTATGACTTTCTAAAATGTCTCCCATGTGTCACAATGTTTTAAAACATTAATTTCCTCTACAATGTTGGTAAAATTAAGGTATGATACAAAGCTGCTACCATGAAGAGAACACAGGATCTTTGGCTGCTGCTTCATGGAACTGAAGAATATATCCTGGTAAAAGGAATTAGAGCCATCTAGTAAAAGGGGTAGCTAGCAATTTTCTGCTGTCAGTTTTATCACCCTGTCAAGAATAGTGAGAATACCCTGCAGCCCGTTAGGGTACACTCACCAATACTCCCAACAGATGTTGATTATACAAGCAAAAGAAACAGACAACTTGGAATAAATTAAGCATGATGTACAAACAGTAATAAAGGAGAGACGGAGAAAAGTTACGTCCTCTCTACCTGCTGCCCAAAACGCTGCTAAGGCGGCATTTCTGGCTTGTCAGGTGAGGTTCAGATGGGGCTATGCCAGATGAAATCTTAGCTCTCTACTCATCTCAGCATCCCTCCCTCACTGCTGGGTTTGGGCAGTGGACATCTCAGCTGACCACGGGCACATACGAATCCTTCCCACAGTAACACAGGGCATGGTGCATGTGCCTGCCTGCTTCCTGTGCTGCACTCCCCTCACCCTTTAGGATCAGGGATGTTAGGATACATGTCCCCATCTATTCCTATTCCTCCATTTATAGACCTATTTGTAAACTTGTCTCCCACTCAGCTCACTCATCAGGACAAAAAAAAATCCTCTCCACATTTCGTGCTGCATTTTCCTTGCCAAGACGTTTGAAATCATTTATTCCACTGCAAATAATTTTCCTTAAAAAGGGAACCAGCAGGACAAATTCTGTACCATCCTTCACCCTCATGGCTGAGGTTACAGAAAATATCTAACTTTTGGTAACTTTGCAGTTGCTGTATCAGCCTCTGGAGTTGAATTTCAAATAGATTTCAGTCTCCAATGACTTATGCCTGTAAATTAAGCTGGAACAAAGTTGTCCCAAAATCAATGGAGTGTAAAGTTAGCTTAAAGCTAGTTTTGTACCCAGGACCAAAGTAAGCTGTACTCCACGTTCCCTGAACACAAAGAATATGCCCCCAGGTCTGAAATGCTGGCCTGAGAATACTGACCAGTAATGCATTTTTTATTGTGTTTTGTTAACATTGTACTTGTCTAAATACCAAATGCATTACCAAAGCTATCTCTAGTTTCAATAAGAATTTTGAGCCATCCATCATCTCCGCGGGCTGGCTGGTCTTGCAGTAAATGTTTGCCATGCTACACAGACCCTGATGTCAAACAGAAGGGGACAGAAATGCAATGTACGTCTGTCCAGCTGGGCAAACAGCAACAACTGAATTTCAACAGGGAAAAGACAATGCAGCACAGTAAGACGAAAGAAACTTGAGATCTAGTGCTGGTGAAAAGGGGGAAATGCAAAAAGGACCGAGGAAAAACAGGACAAAAAGACCCCAAATCCCTGTGAAGATAAATTGAAAGAGAAATACACGAGTGTTTTAGGGAAGAGGAAGCATCAACACAAAGAATAAGGTGCAGGGGTCAAAGCCGCAGAACTGAAGATAAATATTCACATGAAAGTATGAAATCAGAATATCTGAAAAATATACAGATTGAGATTTCAGCTTTCATCTCACTTTTAAATGTACGTTATTAAAAAGAATTACAGAAGTAAACCTTCATGCTTTTACATAATGAGCTTACAGCCAGAGCTGTGGTACTCTATCCTCTTAGTAAGATTATAACATGACTGCAGGATTAACCAACAGCAGATTGTAAGCAAAAAGACTTTTTCAGACATAAATCTTTAACAATAATAAGGCAGACTGGTGAAGTAAATTGATTTTTTCTTCCTGTGCGCGTTCTGTCCCGTGGGCTGAGCAATAGTCTCAGTCCAAAAGCCACGTATTTCTTTCAGCCAATGTCAGGTTTTCAACTTTTTTCCCAGCTGCTCCCTATGAAAGACTTTTCTGTCTGTACGTTGTACCCAGATAATGCACAAAAATAATGCTTCTTACTTCTCCTTCAAAGATACATACAGACCTCCCTCCTTATTTCATCGCATGATGCTTTTGGATTGGCTTGAGGCACATTAAGGATAATAAAAATGAGTGCAGCAGGTAAGAAAAGTAGCTCAGCATTGCTGTAAGTATTCGCCCACAATTTCCAGATCATAAAAGACAGAAATTTGTTATTTCAATTCTTATCTACAAAGCAAGAAAAGTTAGCTTAGCCAAATCAATGTGCAAAGATGGAAGCAGAGAAACCTGTGAAAACATTCTGTCAGGAAGACTAACAGCTATTAAAGCTGCAAAAGGGATAAGCTGGCACTTTTTAGCTACATCAAAATACTCCCCCTTCTGAAGATTTCTGCTGGAGGTTTGCAGAGAACGTGCCAAAGAGCAGCAGCATAAAAGAACGATGTACAACACTCCAGTGCGTGATAATGGCAATAAAGGATTAGAAGCATCTGATTACAGAGCTGTATTTTGTTGCGTGCTCTACATCCTCTCTGAGGAGGCAGCAATGGCTGCCTATGGATGTTAAAAACAAGGAGTTTGAGGAAGGAGAAGAGAAACAGCTGCTATAAACCTAGTTCAGCATTTTGGCAGATACGGTTGGTATTTTGGGTGGTCTGCAGGGGATCCACACTAACAGGACACTCCAGGGCGAGCAAAATCAAAAGGAACAGTTCTCTCCTCTCTGATTTCTTTTTTCATGGCAGTATTAAGAAATCAATAATTTACCACTGACCAATGGACAAGCCCAGTATTTAACAGACTTTTACTCTCCCATCTTTCAGCAAACAAACTAAAGATGCACTAAAAGGGCATCAAAACAGAAATCAGATTCAGAGTGCTTCATGACTGTAAACATTCAAAATGTCGCAGTTGCAATGCATTAACGTGTCCAACAGTAACAAGTCACATAGCCAGAAACCACCAGCTTGAGATAAGCTGAACTGAATGGTGACAAAATGCCAAACTATCCAGATTCTATTGACAAAGAGATGAAAGAAGTCCATTTTCTTCTCTGCAACTTGACATTTTTGCTACTGTTTTCATAACTGCTGGCAAAACAAGAACGGAAGAGCAGACTCTGAAAGACCTGCTTTGGACATACTGATTTCTAACGTAGGAAGAATCCTTCCCTGAACAGTAAAAGCCATTTTTTTTCATTTATAGCTTCCTGTGAATGGCAGATTCTCTGCTGCTGAATGCAATTCTCACAGAATAACCGAGTTCTATTACCTCTCGAATTATCTTATTACTCAGACGGTGGCCACAGACAAAATAATGTCATCTGTATCTCAGCCCATCTGCAAAGCAGATCTTGCCAGTATTTCTTTTCACTGACAAGGTATTTAAATACTCTCTGCAGTCTCCAGACAGTTTGTCTGTGCTCTCTTTATTAGGACTCTGAGACCACACTGCCCAGTAGGCATTGGTAGTTCAAAGTTCAAAATCACAAATAAACAGAAGATAGATTCTTGTTCAGAAAACACCAACTTGTTCTGAGTTTTTTGGTCACAAATTGTTGACTTCAATTGTTTTCTGATTCTTTTCTTGGTCACTGTGACTGAAAAAAACCTGGAGATGCTGCTTCCCTCCATCAGGGGTGACAGAAAATATCTCTGTGTGTTTGAGCTTAACAGATTTTTAATAAGGCCCATTAACAAAAGCACTGCTTTGTATGTCATGTAGATTAGAGCAGCGCTCAATAATTTCTGAAGCATTTACATACCCAAAGCATCTGTAACAATATTCATTGCTTTCTATGAGCTTCTGAAACTATAACTGCCAAAAGAACCAGTTTGACTTGTCAACATAAATCAGTAAATGCAGCTTAGGGCACCTTAATATTTAGCATCCTTTAAACATCAATATACCAGGTCTACTTTTCCTGAATTCTTTTACTTCTAAGTTTACTTTTACTCACGTGTAAACTTTGAGAACAAAATCCTTTTCTTCTTTTATCTCAGAGATTGACTGAAGTACATCCATGATGCTCAACACCGCGCAGCCATAGGGGCGGCGATAGTGTAAATGTGGGGGCCCTTTTTTTGAGTCATTTAGCAACATGCGACCTGAAACCAACAGAAATTCAGGATGTTAGATCCTCAAATGCAGCAATTCCATCAGTTGTGCTCTGTTACCCCTCTCAGAACGTACTCCTACAGTAAATGTCAAGTACATTGCAACCCTTCCTATATTTGTAGCTTCTTTTTCTCCTCATACCACTCAGAGGCCCACTTGAACCTAGCTGACTCACTGTGTTCCTTCAGGAATGTAAGCTTATTAGATAACAAAACACTCAAGGACAAAGTGAATGGTGCAACGTCTGGCTACTGCTGATGTGCAGCCTCACAACATGTATCTGCATCCAGCCCAGCTGACTACAAATCATTTCTCAAGCGAGACAAGAATACATCTTGCGTGCACCTCTCTGCAACCACACAGAGATTCACTGTGGTCCTTCCACTTCAGTCCACAATTTACAAGTATTTCCACTTCATACAAGTGTTCTAAGGGAATGTATTTTATATACTGTCATCTATCACATTTGTCTTGGAGCACAGAAGTAGCGTTCTGAGATAAGCTGTGCAGTCATTAACTTCCTTTTGCCAGTTTTCTAACAAAGCCAAAAATACAGAGGCCAGAAAAAAATCACAGTGATTATCTAAATCAACTTGTTACACTACACATAATAACCCGTCCAGCACATCTTGCATCAGTGTTAAGAATCTGAACTGGACTTCAGCACAGCTTTGAACAGTTTTACAAGCTTCCTGCGATAAACAGCTCAGGTGAAGTGGAGTAATTACAGCTTTCAAATGTTTCATAACACACTGAAGTCAGACAATGAAAAACAGACCCTTCTAACGTGTTTGTGACTTGAAGGCTTCTGTTGTCACCCACAGGAAAGTGGGTTTCCTTAAGCCATTTAGACATTCTGTACCCCAGTAAAGATACCTGTGGCTGCTCAAGGTGGTGAACTGGCTGCAAAGAAGGTTGAATACCACTTCAATGTAAACACTACCAAACCATTTCTCAGCTGAAAGCTGTTTAGAAGGATGCAGCTGAAGAGAATGCCATATTCCTACCTATGTGCTGTTAACATTTTAGGTCTAAATGTCTGTAATAGGTTACATGATGTAGGTAAATATTTACTTTCTTATTTCTCAATGACAGTGTTATAATGAAAATCATTATAACATCAGCTCAGTAAGAACAATACTTGAAATACTATTACAAATATTGTTACTTTATATATATATATGAATACATCATACTGTACCTATTCGAATTACATGGGCAACTATGTACAAATCCCTCTTCATATCCTTGCTGCTGAGATCCTAGAAGATTGGAAAAAGCAGAGATGATAAAATACAGAACGCAAGGGCCACTCTGAAACTGAGTGTTATGAACAGTGGTGTGGCAATGGAATAACTTAGAAAGGAACTCAGGTTTTAAGGTGACACAGTTGTTTAGTGAAATACAAGACACGTTAAGATGTTCCCAATGTTATTTTAAGGTGAGCGACTATACAGACATATGAAAACTGATAATTCTATTCAACTTTTCATAATGAGCTTCAAGAAAATCCCGTGAGTGGGAAAAGAAGAGCCTATGGAAGAGCAAAAGGAGAGCTGAGGCTGACAAGAAAGAAGAAAAAAAGAGCATTATCAATCTTGACAAATCCTTACAGGCAGAGAAAATAAATGAAGACAGGCACAGAGTACTTGGCGATAATTCATTACTGCAGCACTTTGCATTCGCATGTTAGAAACTGCCCTCCACGCTTTGTATTTGTTGGATGACTTTACGGACAGTAAACACAACACTCTTCCCTGTGCTTTCTTCCTTTCTTTTTTTTGGCACTAAGGAAGCCAACAAACATCTCTTCCTAAAAGCATTACTGCCGCTCAACATGTTTTCCTTGTATGTCTAAACCCCAGGAGGAGATTTCAAACAGATCCTGTGAGCTGGGAGAATCTTCACTTATGTTTTACATTCTGATGCAAAGAGGCTCCTCGTGCTCTACAGCAACAGCTGCCACCTCTCTGCTCTACTACGTGCTGCCATCTCATTGTTCCGCACTGGATCATCCAGATCCTCCCCAAACGAAACGGCATCACTCCAGATGCTTCTGAGGAAAGAGCAACCGTCAGCAGGAACCTCAGACTAATAAATGCACTCTACAATGGTGGCAAAGGGAGCAGAGCACGTGGAAGGAAAGATCCAAAGAGAAACCTCTGGGCTTCTGACAGGACTTCGAGAAAAACTTTCTTTTTTTTTCTTAAAAGCAAATGAAATATAAAAACACCTCAGCTGTATTAAGATCACTATAAAAGGAAACCCCACAAGTTTTTAAACTGTGGACACCGTTCTTAGTCTGATTCAATTCAGCGAATTCAAAATCACGCTTTGCAGGGCCCCAGCCTATGGACTTCAATTCACACACCACATTTCTTTCCTCTGTGACACAAGAAACTGAATCTCAGCAACTGAGATTATGATGGCAATGCACATCAACACCCAACGTTAGGTTTTAGTGACATTCCTATATACAGCACAATAAAATCCGAGCATGGGGACCAGGCATAAAAAGACCTTATTTTAAAGAGAAATTTCAGCTTCCCTTCCAATAGCACTGTACAGCTGGATTACAGCAGGCATGTCATAAATTCACGGCAGCGTCCTCTGACTCCATTTAAAAGCAGCACTCTCTGGGCAGCACAAGCACTGAGTTGCAAATCCACTGCTTGGTGTGCCCCCAGCTCCCAGCCCGTGTCTCTCAGCAGCCAAAGAATCAAGCTAATAAATCTTCCAGTGTTTTCTCTTCAAGGCCATTTTGCTGCTGTGAGAAGAGAACCTACTTTCGAGGCTTTCTTCGCCACCTACCATACCAACATAGCACATGGCAGGCTTTATCTTGTGTGTCTTGGAGAAACTGAAGCTCTGTGATAAGAAGGGATTTGACACAGCTTTAATCTCAGCAGTGCCCAGCAATATACTTCCAAATAAATAAAGAACATAAAAAAGGGAGGTGATGGTTAATACTAGATAGTAGTAGATTTTTCAGTGAAAATATCTGTGATTCACCGCAGAGATTTTTGTTTCAGTGTAAGATTACTGGTTCTAATTAACAGAACTAAGATTTTCTAAGGGTAGCTGTCAAAATAGCAGAAAGCAGTGGGGCGTGCACATATTGCTGGGTTCACACATTGGTTGTTTCTCAGTTGCACAAACAACGACACTGTATCACAGTCAGAGACAAAAACTGTGGGCACAGATGGCCCAGCGTTCCATTTCTGTACAGCAGAGGCTCTTCACAAAGGGAGAAATCCTTTCTGTGACACAAAGCCCCCCATCCAAAGCTTTCTGCATCAGGTATGGAGAAGAGTTACTTTCTAGCAATGGTTCTTTGCAATGTTAGTTACCATAAAGACCTGTCTGTGTGTTCAAACAACAACCACCAAACTAAAAAAAGCCAAAACAACAACAAATCCAACACAGCTGTATCAGGGATATCTGACTGCAATTAATTAAATAGAGACTTAAACAGCTCCACCAAACTGAGCTGCCACAGAGAGCAAGGTATTTAACCAAAGGAGAAATCTCATGCTGCATGGTTACACCTTAATTCTGATCCAGAAAAGCTTCTGAAGTGTGATAAGCCTGAAGTTTAGTCAAGCGAGCTTGTTCCTTGGGAGAAAACTGAAGCAGCTTCTCACCCTTGGTGCAATATGACAACGGATCCAAGACCTAAGGTGAAATCTTATCCAAGGGGATGGCTGAACAGATGCAAAAAAGGTAGCAGGAAAAGACAGAAATAGCTTGAATTGCCTAAGGTACAGGGGATTCTTCCCTCTGGAAAGGGTGAGAGTGTTGGAAAGATATTGGGAGCCAAGGAATCTAATTAGGAATCAATGAATTGATTTAAATACAAGATTAATATAACACTGGGAATAAACCTGCACTGAAATCATAGCACTACCTTAGTTTGGAAGCATTCAGAAGACCTCAAGCTTTCTTCCTTATAAGTAATGCACACTGACTGCAGGATTACCTTGGGTGTCAAATGGTAAAAGAAGCACAGAAAGCAACGCTGCAGGGAATCTCGGTGAGGTTTACAGAACACAGCACTAATGTTCTACACTGGAACATTTTTCCTCTGATGAGCCAATAGGCAGCCACAGTGACAGATGATCTGTCTTCTCTTTTCCCAAACTGTATTCCTTCTAAAACCACTAATCAGACCAATCCATCAAGTAGGGAAGGTAGTGAGAATCGTCGAGCACAGAAGAGGCTGGGAAATGCTCAGGGCAGCAGGTTGCTGGGACACTGAGGCTCCTGGGTTATCCAGAGAGACATTTCTTGGAGGAGGACTGTAGGCTGAGACAGCCAAGAGGCCTCGGGAAAGGCTGCAGCCAGACCTGGGAGAGATGCATGACACAAGAACATGATGGACAGGTGGACGTTCTGAACTCCTCTGATTAACGTTCAGGCATTTGGAAATTTCCTCTACAAGAGAAGACTGGCCTTTCAGGTGCAATGAAGGAAAACTCGGCTTTTGAGCAGAAAGGCGTTTGGGGATGTTTCTTCAAAGTCTCTGACTCAACAGCCCAGTGAGTCATGGATGTGCTCAGCAGGTCCCAGCCAACACAGAGCCAGCACTGGGAGCACTGAGCGCACCCTGCCTGATCCTGCACTTCACAGCACAAATCAGTGTTCTCGTTGAAAATACGTCAACAACAGCAAACCCAAAATGCTGCTGTGCTGGTCACCCAGCACCTGTTTTGATCACAGTCAGAACTGGGATTTCCTCTGAAATAAAACTCTGTTGTAGGATAGAAATCCTCAGAGATGATTCTTGACTGCATTTATTTAGTGTCATTGCTAGCTCCTAGAATACACAAAGCTAAGAAAGCTACCCCATATCTCTGATGCACTGTCCATAATCTTACTATGGCTCGTATGCAGGGGAAGTGATGCATGCAGAACTTCCTTACTGTTCTGAACTGCAGCTATGCAGACAGAATCTGTACAGAGCAGACCAGAAAGCTGCACCTGGAATTCTGCATAACCAGAACTGTCCAGTGAAGACCAGTGAAGCACGAATACTGAGCTCTGTGTGTTTTGAAACTACTATCTTGTTAACTGTCTATCTTGGTACTATTTTCCTACTACCACAAAGCAAAGAAGGCAGTCAGGTGACAGGTAAGCCTGAAAAACAGAAAGGAAGTGAACCTTAGCTGGCTATTTCACTCCCAACTGAGGTATCACCTGGGGGAATCCTATTTTGCTGGCACAGATGGTTAGAGAGGGCTTGGTACAGCTCACTGTATCTGCTTTGTGTCAGCTCAGAGCAGCTATGTCTATAATGCTTACTGAAGAAACTATAGAGGTCACAGCAGTTCCTTCAGTAAAATCAGCTCGCAGTGCCTCACCTTGGCTGCTGCTCCTGCAGCAAGCCCTGGACTTCCCATTCCATCACGCACACACTGTGCTGTCAACCTGGAAAGCTCCTGCTGCACCATGCCCGCAGGGCTGCTACACAGACTCTCAAATGGGCCAAGGCAGAAATTTGTTTGGAGAGCTGTGTGTGTGTGTGTGTGTTGTAAAAGCACCTTGCAAACTATAAGAACAAACAGTTACAAGGATGCATTTCAGAATATTTGCTTAGCTGTAAAAACAATTTAGAAGCATTTCTCTTTCTTTCTGTTCACATTTAGTTGTAATGGGAACAAAACTTAGAAACAGCATCCACTTCTGCTTCATATTTGGGAAAGGAAGAACTGTTTTCTCCCTCTCAGCACGTCTATAACCACAGCACTGTAAGGGGAGAAGAAAGGGAACAGATACGTACTGTGAAAAGTGCACACATTCGATCTATCTTCTCTGGATTCCTGGGGCCTCCATTCTTGTTTAACCTCACCATAAATCTCTCACTAGAAGGCAAACAGCATTTAAATAAAAATGAGATTCAGATACACACTTCAGCATAAAAATACAGCCAGATACACTTTAATAAAGGATGCACTAGTTATTTTTTTAACTCCTAAACCATATGAAACAACAGTTGTTAATAAAGGTAAAATTACATGGAATACCACAGAAAACTTACCAGTCAGTACTCTGATGTGAAAACACGAGAGTGATGCATATTAATGACACAATAACATTAAAGTAATGTGAATATATATGAAGTATGGGATTTGTATGTGTTACAAGTACTTCAGGCAAGGGTAGGGCACACCTGCTCAAGCATATACTGCTTTTGGGAAAGAAAAGCTCATTAAAATCCACTCAGAAGTAGAAGTAATATCAACTGTAATATCAACTGAGCAACCTCCACCCACATGGCATTTTTAGAAGAAATACATTCAATCAAACACATTGTGATGCAACTGATTGAAACTGCTTATCCAATTACACTGCTTCTACCAGCAAAAAAGCAGAAAAGGAGACTGCAAAATGCAGTCCTTGCTACTGATGGTAGGCCATGGGCAAAGGCACTGTTCTGTTGTTCTTCAGCAAACTGAAGTTACATGTGCAAATAAATGAGATGAGCAGTAATTCACTGATGTACAACAAAGAAACAGCTCCATTTTTTCTCTTTTCTTTCACAGAAATAAAGCACTGCACACCATAAAGACCTCTAATTACTTTTTCACTGTAACTCTGATCCTTTTGACCTTAGGCTGTACACTCAAGCAGCCTTTATTTGACTGAACACATTTTCCAGTATAGCTGGCATGAAAAAGCACGGAGCACATATGACTTCCTTTGGTAGCTTGCTCCAAGGTTATTCTTCCCCACTGCCAAAACACATGGGTTATCACCGACATGGAAACATCTGGTTTTATGTTCAGCTACTGGTTTGTGTTACCCTTTATTCTGTTTAGATCCCTCTATAAAAGGCATCTTCTTACAAGGCGCTGATATCAGTCGTTGGTTACACTGTGTGATCAAACCTCTCTCTGGAAGCACACAAGCAACTCAGCACTGTTAAGAAACTCATTTGAAAGTGCTGGAATAACTTCACGGAACTTATCCAGAGTGTTATTTTTCAGCATAGATTCACAAACATTTCTACCAATGTGTAACAGTCCTGCACAGGCAGCACCCATGTCATAAGCCTACATGTGTGTCTTATGCACTTGAATTCCATACTAACCGCAGCTCTGCAATTCAAGCATCACATCTTAGCCTTTTTTAACCACAGCATTACGCTGTGAGTTCATTTGGAGTAACGTGAATCAATGCTGACATATTTTCAAAGTTACTACTTTTGTAGGAATGGTGCCTCATGCTTTAGGTACGGCTCACACATCTTGCTTGTCATCTTTGCTTGTTTATGTGCTTCTCTTGCTAAGCAATCCAGAACATGCTCTGCCTGCTTGGCTCTCTCTGTTCCTGTTACTCCACTCTCTACGTATCCCACAGCTTCTTCCAGCAAGACTTTCAATTCTTTTGCTGTAAATGCTTATAAACTGTGAGGTTGCTAACATAGCCTGAAGAAACCCACAAGACACAGATATTCAATTATTCCTTACCAACAACGACCTTCGGAGACATCATTTAGTAAGCTAATGTTTAAACAAATGCTTTAGTGACACACTATAATCTAATATTTTAATAAGGATGTTATGATGCATTAAGTGCAGTACACTACTACCTCTTCAGTACATTACAGTAACAGCTACATTATGGTAACAATATTATGCCTTCATATTTACCCCCAGCTACCGAACACAGAACCACAAAGAATGAAGTCAGAATTTTTAGTGAGACCTTTTTTTCCAAGAAAAACCCATTAATTACAGTAACACACACTGCTACGGGTGTTGGTTTTGCAGCACCTGCAGCTGCTGGCATCCAGCTCTGCCTGCTGTGATAGACTTCAAGAAAGCAGAGGGCAGAAAAGTGATGCCCACTGGTAGATGGGGGGAATGTAACAAGGGGGCTCACTTAACGCCATCCATTTCTGAACAGGAACTGTGTTTTATGTCATTAAAACATGAAGCCACTTTAAGAGACATTAAACCACAGCCCTTCTCTGCAACAAGTGTCAGGATTTCCAACCGTCTGAAAAACAATGCTCAAGGAGGGTTTAATTTCAACTAACTCACTTCACTTTCATCCTTACTCTAAGTTTAACTGTACTGCCTTTCACCTAGAAAGTTCGGGAGATTGCACACATTTCTGCTGTAATCACAGTTAGCATAACGTATACCCTTCATAAGGACAAGCACAATTCCTTACAATACAACAATCATGACTTTCAAAGCTACAACGGTTACTTGGATAAAATAAACATCTCTCCTCTTTAAAACTGATCTTGAAACAACTGACTGCAGTTTACGTATTGAATCCAAATCTGCCACATTCTGCTACTTTACTGAGCAATTACTATGCCTTATGCATGTTAACCATGTCCCACTTTTAAGGACAAGAGCACAAAATGCATCAGTGTTAAGCAAACAAGATCTCTGGCAAATCGCTCTGTCACTGCTGCTGCTAGGAATGTAATCCAGCCCTCAGCCTGGGGCACAGCAGAATGCAAAGCCCATGCAAGCAATAGGAAGAAGACAAGCAGCAATCAGCCTACCAGTGAATGGAGACTGCAAGCAACAGGAATCACATCTGCAGGGAAATGGTGCTCACCGGTGAAGATGTTCGTCCAAAAGGTTTGACTGCAAACCCCTGGAAGTTATCAGCCCCTACACAAGTCTTGGGGAGGCCAAAACTGGAATATGGTCACTTCACTGCGGTGGTCACTGCAGCACTGCTTTCTCATTTGGAAATGAGATGATGGAAGCTTGGAAGGGAAACCAAAGCACTTGCAGAGCACCGAGCTCTTCTGGGAGATGAAGAATCAATAAGGGAAAGGGAAAATGGAAATTTGAAGAAGCAGCCATGACTAAGAGTACCACAGCAGAAAATGTTGAGTCCCAAATGAAGTTAATATGAGTTTAAGACAAAACCAGACAAATTTTAACAACAACCTCCATACCAAAGGTCCACCTCAGCCCTCCATTCAGTGCTGTCTAGTGGACAGATAGGGAAAGTAAAGAACAAGGTAAACATACAAGCAAGTTTGAGAATCAGAGCAGCATCTCTAACAGCTCTGGATAAAACAAGCCCTTGAAAGCATTCAGGTTGTTACACTTATAAGATCTGAGTAATCATTTGAAGGGTTACTATGCAGACAGTGAGTGTTAATATGTACCTACACACCAAAACTGCACGTGCACGCACTCTACACCAGCATTTCAGAATTAAAACTCATTAAACTGATGTTCTTTGAGAAATAATGACGTAACTGCTCTTTTAGTTTCACTGATGTCAATAAAGAAAACGCTCCTATTTTAAATCCCCAGTCAGTTCCTATTTTTGAACCTTCAACAAAGGTTTTCTTTGAAAAAAATATTTCAGTACTAAGAACCATTTCATCTTCCTGCCTGCAGTGGAATACAATGCTGTATGCCTCAGAATGCTGTGCATGCTGTCCCTATGATAATGGCAGAGCAAGGGACTGACAGGTCTGGGAGCTGGGACGGTCTTGCTTTTCACACGGTCCCTGTCTATTTATACCTGATTCATTACCTGAAGTTGCATTGCTTGGCCTGCTTTCAAAACATTGAACGGTATATTCTGGAGGCTCGTTTGACAATCTATTGCAAAGTTTTTCTCTACCAACAATTGGAAATGTTTCACATTTCCCTTTTTCTTCTTACAGCCACAGGGAACAGTTGGGTTGCAGTCCCCACATGCCAGTGCTTTTCAACAAATGAAGCTGACTGCCGTTCTTTCCACCCATCTATTCATCTCCCATCCCCTCATTCCAGCACCACCTGGTAACAACCTTTAAATTCCTTCTTTTAATTTCCAGTCCTCCTGAGTTCACGTCACTAAATAACTAAGGGCACTTTGAGGCAAACAGCACCTGAGCACTGAGGAACATGAGGTGGTACCATACTGGGAGGAGATCTCACTGCAAGACAAGACAAACAGAAAGCCAGCGGTGCTAACAAGCAGTCTTAAAAACCTAAGCTAGCCCAAGAGTCATTTCTCCTAACCTGCATTTCTGTTTTTCAGCTCCAGGATTTCTCTCATCCCTGATACTCCTGTTTAGGAACAGCTTTCAGGAACCAGCCAAAACATCCCACTAAGGTCTCCCTACTGCTAATAATGACGTGACTATATCCTGGCAAACCTTTTACAGCATGACACTGTTGACCCATTTTTCCAGCTAGTCAGATGTCCCCCTTCTACAGCTGCAAATCTATTTCTACATAGAAAGAAACCAGGAATAATAACTCTGTTTCCAACTGATCTGAAGATCCACAGCCTTCAGCTTTAATTCCTTCTTAGGCAAAGGAACGGCACACACATTCAGGGTCAAGAAACCTAGCAGGATTCAATCAATGTATTTGTTATTTTAAGACCTACCTCCTTTGAAGGAGTTCCATCTCCAGGCTGTCTCTTCCTCAAGGTTATTCTCCACACAAAAGGTATGCATGGAATCCAGACTGCATTAAAGTTTGGTGAGACCAAAACACCAAATCTGAGCAAAGTGGATATTGAAATAACTGCCCGCCTTTGTAGGCATGAAGCATTATTTTTCTTATAAACAGAACTGCACTAATTGCTTAATGAGAAATAAGTGGTGGAAATCAGGTATGGGGAGGTTGTGAGCATATGATGCCGTCTGACTGCTGCCAAATAAACCTTTCTTCAGCTATTCTGAAAAGATGCCAAACCAGTTCTTCCCTGCATAAGATCAGAAATAAGAGATGCACCAAAACACAGGAAAGCATTAACACTTTTCCTTACTGAGTTCAGACCTAAGATGAGCTGCAACAGTTGCAGCATCTTAAACAAAAGCTTATTTGTTCCTCTTGTTCCTACATGCGACAAGCAACCTCCAATTACTTTCACTGCAAGATCTCCTCCTGTGCTAACTCGCATCATGGTGAAACCACCTCTTGTGTAGCAATAAGTTTTACAATCATTGGCACGATCAGCAATTGCTAAAGCTATTCAAATACAAGAAACATTGCTCTGATAAGCAAAGTCAATTAGCTTCTTGTTCTTTAACTTGAAAGGAAGAAAAATGAAAGAAGTACAGTGTCTCACTTCTTGGCTTCCTTTGACTGTATGAAAAGCAGGACCATACTGAACTGACATCTGTTTCTGCAAAAGGGAAGGAAGCAATCAGTGGTTTGGGACATTACATGTTCGGCATGAAGGAAGGGGCAAGCAGGGACAAAATTTACTGCAGGGTGAGCAAGAGTAGCATTATGCCCATAGGGACCTTCTGGTGTTTAACGCTTTTGACTGTAGGTTTTTGTTGTTTTTTTTGTTTATTTGGTTGGTTTTTTTTTTGGCCTTGTGCACAACATGCAAAGACAACAACAAAAGGCCTGGCAAAGAGCTCCAAATGGATTAGTGAGCTCCCTTGTAGCAGCTCACTGACAGGTTTAATGAGTGTGTGGTTGCAAGGCAAAAATCCCGACCATGTATCCCTGTATGAACACGGGTAGAGAATTAACAGATGCAGAGTAGCCAGGCAATAACAGCCACCTTGTTTCCTCATGCATATTCCTACAATTTAAGAAGTGGTTAATAGCACAATACTTCATTTCTCACAAAAATCATAGAATCATAAAACCACAGCATGGCCTGGGTTGCAAAGGCCCACGGTGCTCAACCAGTTCCAACCCCCTGCCACATGCAGGGTCACCAACCAGCAGCCCAGGCTGCCCAGAGCCACATCCAGCCTGGCCTTGAATGCCTGCAGGGATGGGGCATCCACAGCCTCCTTGGGCAACCTGCTCCAGTGATCTCTTCTACTCTCATCTTCTAGTGAAATTCAATTTGCCTGACAATAAAGAGTTGGGAAATAAATACCATCAGTATTTTGAGACGCTATATAAAAACAATCATTTCTGTTCCAGATAAAAACTTGAGAATCAATTCTGCGCACTACAAGACCAAGTTAATGGCTAGATACCAATACAAATTATTTTAATAAAATGCTAATAGTAGCTCAGCTCACAGCATGGGGTTGCAGTTCAGGTACAAAGAACTCAGGATGTGCGAGTTGCTTACTATGGTCACAGAAAGCTTGCCAACACTTGCCTTCAAAATGCTGCTGTCATGCTGTGCACACCAGACTTTAGGCAGTTTAATTCACCAGTGCAATGAAAAGCTGAATTCTTCCTGTCATTGTGTGCACAAGCTCTCCAAGGACAACATGTTGACCAAGTGAATGGAACTCTATTAGGAACTGCTGGCATATTAAAAAGAAAGGAAGGGTGAGGAATAAAAAAATGGAACATTATCTAAACTGTACGGTTTCCACATGTCAATATGTGCAGGAACTAACTTGGGAAATGCTTCTCTGCATTGGAGATTGGAGCAGAAATGATCCAACACCTCAATGCAGCAGCATTGGCTGGTTTTCTTCAACAGTCATTTGACTGAGCTCTCCAGGTACCTGTATGGTGGCAGAGAAAACCACGGCTGCATTGCCCTGGCTTCCCCTTGGTGCTGCAATCTAATTAACAATAGCTTTGTGGGGCTTCTCCAACCTCTCTGTAAAACCTCCCATTCCATTCTCTACATCCCCCAAAACCTTTTTCACATTTGTCAATGCAAAAACATAACCACACTGTAATCCAAGGGGGTCGCTGTGGGAAAACCGATGCTTTTGAGAACACAGTGTAGAAACCTTCCAAAAAGGTTTCACATCAGGACTTCTGAAGCTGCACTTCAACCAGACTGTGTCATCCCTACGAAGAAAGAATGTGCACATGTTGACATCTCAGTCACTGCCTGCTGGCATAAAGGCAGCATTTACTGTTTGCCTCAAAATGATTTAAGCAACAAGAGCACTCCTCACAAAGTACAAGTGTTCGTGACACCTACGAGGCACATGAAGAAAAGGAAAAGTAGTGTTTTCATTGAGAAAAGTGTAATTTTGCTTTCTCATGAGAGTTTGTAAGTACTTTAAAAAAGGGCTTTGAGGGAAGATCACAAGAACTGCTAACATGAAGCATCCTGTTTGTGGAAATATGTCATGTTATACATATACATGCCCCTACCATAAGCAGTTCATTTGCTTTTCATTTAGGGATGCTCACCGCAAACAGCTTTTCACGTTTCTTCTCTACTTGTGCGTTAAACTTTCGGAATAGCCAATTTCTGTTCATCTCTTGGGAAAAAAAATAGATTAAAAATTTATGTCCTTACAGCTGCTGTGAGACTGACCTGGTAAGGAAATCTCCCAGTGTGCCACAGGGGGAGTCTCTGGGTCTTAGTTTAAGTGTGAGTGCAAGTGAAAGCATATGTACAGAAAGGCACCTGCATCTCTGTATGAATTCAGTTGCCATGAATAACGTAAGCCAGAAATGAGCACTAAAGCTGTGGCACAGCAGCATGTGAGCGATCCAGTGTCGATAGGGGTCAGCCTTGAACCCCAAGACAGAAGGATCACCTCTGCTGAACTCTGCAAATTGTCTGCACAATGATTCATGGACTATTTAAAAATCTTCCTTTTCAGGCAAGTACTGATGGGTTTCTTCCTTTTGCTTTCTTTCTTTTTCCTCTTTTGTCATCATCCGTCTTCTCCCGATGACCTGCCATAACCCTGCTTACAAAAACAAGGGAAGGGAACGACACGGCCTTGCTGTGCGGAGTGTGTTTTGTAAAGACATCTTAGAGAAAAGAACACCAAATTTGTGAGGGAAATGAATCAGACTCCGAGAAAACAGCTCCAAGCAACACAGTTCACTTCCCAGCAAATTCAGGCTTAATGCTCATGAATTATTAAGTTACCTCCCTGGCTAGAAGCCATGGGGGGGGATTACAGAGCTTACAGTAAGACTGTTACTGCAAACAGTCTTTCCTGTTTCCATGGAAACAGAAATTAGTTAAAATAACTACCTGCCATTTCGCTCACCACACTCGAGGAAAAACGACCCAACGTTACAAAGGTTATTAAAGCTAGCAGGAGAAATGCAGCTCAGTACCAATTACATTCTCCTCGGGCTCCCATCTGCCACACCAAACATCTGACACCGCAATACGGCTTTTTTGTTGTTGTTATTTACATCACAGAAAGTAGATATTTGTGATCCTGAAAGGAATCCTCTCCATTAGCTACAAAAAGAAACCCAAAAAACTATGCCTAAAAAAAGAGATGTTGAGTCACAAGTTGTGATTCCTCGGTCCCTGCAGCTGATGCTGATTTTCACTGAAGAGAAGCAGGCCAGACTCACCTGCCAGTCGGTAGGTATGAAATGCCTGAGCAGAACTGTAGGGAAGAGTCCTAACTCTGCACTTCCAGTATTCCAGGGAGTATTCTCCCACTGGCTACAACCTGGGAAAAGCTATTTTACCAGAGCAGGTTTGGAGATCTAATTCAGAGATCGGCTCATTTCACTCTTGCACAAAGCAACTTCAAGGCACAGGCAAAGATCTGCTTGTTAACAACATGCAATCCACCACCTCAGACAGCAAACTGTTTCCTAGCACCACGTGTCTGTGGCAGGCTTTTGTTCTTTCTGAGCAGGAAAAGGGAAGGAAAACTTTTAGAAAAAGCCAACCCAAACACAAAGCAACAAAACCCACAGCAGGTTCATTTCTGTTAAGGACTATTAAAATAAACAGATCACCCTTGAAGAAAATCCTGCATCCCTGCAGACTGGTCGGTGATACTGCCAGCCTGAAAGGATTACTATGGGAAGAGTGGCAGTGCTGAGGAGAGATGAGAAGCAACTGCTTTTAGTAAAAGATCCTCTTTTAAGATGGGTTCGTATTAGAAACCTTATAAGATAGAATGCACCTCTCTAATAACACCACTCGACTCTCCACACAGCTTTCATATGTAAAAGCAGACAATAACAGTTTCTTTACAATAAGCAGCATTAACAAGAAAAGTGATACATGGGAAAATCAAGCAAATGCAAAAGCTGACACACGCAGCAGAGATGCTGTTCACTGTGCATTGCAGTCAGTGGAAGCAGATGAAAAATCAGAAAATTCAGCTACCGATAAAAAGCAGTGAATGCTTTAACTTCTTGTTCAGTTAATCTGAGAATTCAGTTTGGATAAGAAACTCACTGACCTCATAACCACCTCTGAAAAGTCAATTTGTCCTTTTCATTTTGAAGCACCACGCAGAAGCTCAATGCACTATTTCCGGAGGCACACAGGAAAGAGATTCTAAAGCACACCTAAACACAACTACTCTTTTTTCTTTTCCATCACTGGCCAGAAGCCTCCTCAAGGCCCTCCCCCTCCACACTAACATACTCTGCAAAGTGCAGCCCAAGACAATTACTCTGCAGAAACATTTTCTGAGGCCTTCCATAGCCACAGCAGTAGTTTGTCAGCTCCTCTTTCCCGCAGCTTTCCTCAGCTAAATAATCGTACTGCTTTGTGGTATTCAATAATTATGGCTTATTTTATTTGCTATTTTTCTTCTTTCTTCCATTACAGGTATTTTCTATTAATTCTCACACAGAGAAATCAGAGACACACTCAGTATCAGTACAAGAATCTTTCAGGCAGCGATGGTGAACGTGATGTAGTATCACAGAAGACATTCTTGCCACATTCAGCAGAATAATTCTTAAGTTGTCAAATTAAATGTTGCAGACATATTCCTCAGATGTACCAAGTCATTACAGCTTCCTAACATGAAACTTTTTATTTTTTTTGAGTGGGATCTAGTTTGGAAAGTTACAACAACCTTCACCATTCTACTGTGAGCTCCCCCTGCACAGCACAGTGTTCTTTCAAAGAAAGGAAAGAACATTTGGGGACCCTTCCCTCACTTCAGAGGGAAATACCTGCCAACAACTCAACTGTTCTGTTCCTGTAACACTTTGGTTATTTACAAGAACCAAATTTCACAGCTAATGTTTAGCATTACTGAGTTCGTGCATGCCTTGTAGGACCATCAGTCCATAATTTATCAGTGTTCTTTCAGTTGTGTCACAATGGCAGCTGATACGCTTTCCTCCAATAACACACATGCTTTCCTCACATCTTTTTTTGGGAACATTTTAGTTACGTATTAAGTCCTACCTGATCTGCTTGCCTTCTCGAACATCATATAAAGAAAAAAAGACATCAGTGTCTTCTCCGATCGTATTGTAGGTGAAGCTCTTTAGGCTGAGGAAGAAGTGATGAGGCACTGGCATACGGCAAGCATCTCCGTGACGCTGACGAATTGTATCCACCTGATGAAGCAATGGAAGCCATTTGTCACAAATAAAGGACATTTGATTGACTTGGTGATTTCAACTGAAACTTCACTCCATCAAATAATGCTTCATCTCAAATATCTCCCATCTTAAAAACAGACCACAAAGTTTTTACCCTATTTTTTACATTAGATGAACTTCTAATCAAGTAATGAAGAGTAACATTAACATTGTTTTTTATTCGTTTTTCTTAGCACCTGCAATTCATTTACAGAGATCATTTAGAACCAGGTTTAGAAGCTAATTGTCCTGCAGATAAAAGAAAGAAATCCCAATGTTGATTGGTAACATAAGCAATCTATAAAGTCAAACAGCAGACAGGGTTGCGTTTTTGACTTGACATACCAAGACCTACTTACAACAGGGCAAACTGCAGTGGAGAAATTACATAAATTGCAAACAATTTTTCTTTTCTGTTCATAGCACATTATTTCTGTTGCAGCCTGATGTTAACAAACCTGTTGCACACAGACCTAAGCTCACTAGGCTGGTCTCCTCTGTGCAGACACTAACAAAGTCACTCTTCGTATTTTCATAGATTTACCTCAGATTTGTAGTAGTTTTCAAAATGCAGCTTAAAGCAATTTTTGTTCTGGATTCTGAATTAAATCCAACTAAATCCTCACCCTTTAAAGATCTGCACCTGTGCAAGCACAGCTCTCTAGGAAAGATTAGCTCCAGATTTCATGACCAAGAAAGGATTACATTACTACAGAAAGGGTATGTAAAATAAAAACCTCCAAACTTATGTGTTAGGAGGTAGAAAGAAGACTCACATGGGCAGACTGAGGCTTTTGATCTCACTAGACAATTGTTCTTTTAAGAAAAACAGAGAGCTGAGGAAAAGAGCTGAAGTAGAAGGACCTGTTGAAGCAGCTAAATTATTTTCAAGGCTCTTTTGAGGAACTCTTTTGGATACTCAATGATCTCCATCAAACTCACACATGCAGATATGCTATCAAAAACAGAAACAGCAGAAATCGTTATGTAGCTGATGTTTACCTGTGATGTGCTCTGCTGGACGCTGTGTCTACTTGACAAATGCTGTGGAGAAACAGAATAGTAAAACTGAAACCGTTCCGAATGTGAGAAAATACCAGCACTACATTTATGCTCCATTAAAAGAGTATTTTGTAAATACGATTGCTCAAAATTGTTACCAAACATCACCACTCACAAGACCACAGCTCAGCTAAGAGCTGTTCCCAGCTAAGTCACTTGTTAGACTAACTAATCGAACTTACAGGTTGCATTCACCTAAAGGCTGAATGTAAATGGCTGTCACAAGTTAGACAGAATTTCCATGGTTGCAACAGTACCATGACAGAAGCCCAGCACCCTGTACTGTGTAATCTGTATTTCCTTGTTAGATGAGTGAATACGTCACCTAATTCTCATGTATCAGTATGCTGATCCAGGAGAAGCTGCTGAATTTGTTAATAAACAAATTAATAAATAAATAAAATAAAGCAATAAAGGAACAACACTGACTTCTAGAAAGAAGGGTGAATTTCATATACATATATTTTAAAACTTTTTGCTCAGATCAGGAAATAAGACCCTGAAAACCAGGTAAAAACCTCTTCTACAATTGCAGCTGTGCAACACCTGCACAAAAACATCCACACTGAGCTACATCTGTGCGGCGGAACTCAGAGGATGATCCTGTATTTAAAGCCCTCCATACTAAAAGGAAATGTTATAATCAGAAAATGGACTGCAAGTCCATTTAATCTCCAAATGGAGATTTAAATGCTAATCTAAATTGAAAAGGTTTCAGAGAGCTTTAAAAACCATATAATTAATGATTCTGCCATGCCTGTTCCACACATATTCATCCCACCATTAGTACTTTAAACTGAAATAAATACTAACACACGTTCTCTTCATTCTCCCCATCTCTACCCTCCTATTTCATACCCTGTATCTTATTTTGAAGAAACACACTCTAGCAGGAGCAGCAGGATCTGATAACCTCATAGCTTCAAAAGAGATGAAAGTAAAAGAGATTCCACCAACTGCATTCAGCAACCCTTCTCTCAAATGAAATGCACAACATTTTTAATGGAGAAAACCAGGAGAAATAATAACTTTGTGCAAGATGCTTCAATTTCTTGCCACAGACGGGAAAGCCTAGAATTACTTCAGCCTGCCAACATGAGACTGTTTCCTGTGGTACATTTAATGCTCTACATTTCAGTTCAAATGCAAAAGTAATTGGGCTCTCACAACCATTCCCACAAGATTATTTTGCGGTGTTGAACCTCGCTGCTGATTAGATAATCTGTTAAGTATTCTGCCATGAGTACAGAGGATTCTCTCCATGAGGAAAAAAAAAATGCAATAAAAAGCAATTTTTAAAATCTTCAGCTGCTACAAAACTAAATTTCAGCTGAGGAGCTGTTGGTTGCTTTTTGGGTTCCTGAAATTACCTTCTGGATCCTTAGTAGATGTGATTAGACAGCGCTGTCTTCCTGAATCTACAAACGAAAGCCCTGGTGAAATGTGAACTGACTAATGGTCATGTCCTGAACAGCAGCACAGATCTGAGCCGAAACCTGTGCTGTGGACATTCTCTTCAGGAGTAACATGGGACACGTAATCAGACCACCCCAACCATTAAACATCACCTATTTTCTGTACTGCAAGTGGTCAGCTTTAAAAAAACACAACACAACACCTTTGGAAAGAAGCACAGAGTAATAAAGTAATCCAGTCAGCAACTCATGTTGAATTGTGTGAGTCATTGCCCATTTAATTTTGTAGCAAAAGTTATTTCTGTACTCCGTGTGAAGGAAAACTCTCCAGTAACAGAAGCAAAGTCTCCTCAGTCTATGGCAAATCAGGAAGGAACTTAAAAACCAGTTCAGCAGATCAGCATACTTTGTCCTTCCTTATGGAGAAGAATTTCAATTTCTTTACATGAAATGCACTGTTATATGGTCTAATTAATCCAAAAGACCACTCCTACTAAAGGACACCACGTATGTTTTCTAAGGGACACCGCCACATCCCAGAGACAGCTTTAGTGTTCAAGAATGAGTTTTACTTTAAGTTATTCAGCAGTCTCCCTCCCTCCCATCTGTGAGCTTATCAATCTTTGTAAGGGAGCAAGCATGCTTCTTATCCGTGCACATCCTAGGAGCAGACTTTTCACTTCAATTTTTATCCCTATCTGAAGATCCTCAATGGCTCTCATGGGCTTTCTGGACTCACACAACTGCTGATCAACTCCAGGTTCAAGATTGTTTTAATTACTGAAGTAAGGACAAAAGACACCAGATCTTACAGAGAGGAACATTCCTACTTCTCCTAGCAAGTTAATATCTGTTGTTACTTCAGTAATGATGCAGTAACCCCACAGCAGTCTGCAAAGACTTCTTTACTGTATGTCAATAAAGCTTGCAGGGTTATCTGTCTGGTTCACAGCACTTTTGGATGAGCAGACCTCAGCAAGACAGCACCACAGTTTAACTGTGGAGCTTCCAAGACTCTGCATTTCCCACCAGACAGAACTCAACAGTGTACCTGCCACAGGCAGCTGTTAAATGGCATCGAAAAACAAATAAGCTTACCACATTATTTCAGTCAAGAAAATCCATAACGAAAGATACTTATTTTTCCCTTCTTTCCTCCTCAATATAAAAGCTCAGAGGAACCTCCCACAGATTTCTTACCATTTTATAAAGATCGGACACACTGATCTGATCGGAATCCACAACTTCAAAGTCCTTTCGAGGAACTAAATCTAGGCCCAAATGCCTGCAGAAGAAAAGGAAGAACAACGGTAAGCACAGCACATTGTGTCTACAATTACCAGCCACTCAAGGACAAGGAGAAAGGAACTACCAAATTGCATTTCAATCTTTCTGCAGTTGTTAACCATTGAACGGACAATCTTTTCAAATACATTTAAATCTAAATATCAAACCAAAAAATGCTCCGAGATCGTTACGTCCTGTTCACGGATTTCAGTGCAGCTCTAACAGTGAACGTCAGTTGAAGATTTTTCAATGTGTTGGTGCAGAATGGTCATTTCCTACGCAGTAATGCAGGAGGCAAATAAGCTTAATGCAATCACTTCTGCTGCAGTATTCAGGTTGGGTTCCTCACTATGTAATGGAAAAACTTCCCCATCAGTAACCCCGATGTTTGCTTTGGGAAGCAGATTTGAGTGGAACTCCTGGTGCTGACGTAACTGAACTCCCAACTTCATTGCCTTGTAAGCAATGACCGTGACTACAAAAACACTAACAGGAGTTTTAACCTAAACTAAAACAGGATTTTAGCTCAGACCAAAACCAAACCATAAAAAAATAAAAAATAAAAATAAAAAAATAAAAAAATAAATATTATACACCTTAGGAGTACAATCCAAGAAATGCATAAAAGAACCATTTCCCTGCTTTCATCTCACATAACTTTGATATTCCACTTGCACATGTTTTACGCTGAAATTCTTCCTAGTCTCAAAGAACAAAAGAGGCAGCAGAGGTGTCCTTGCGGAGCACCCTTTCATTCCTGTCACCGACTCAACGACAAAAGCAAAATCCAATTGAGTCTGGTGATCAGAGAAGTGCTCTGCACAGCATTCTTCCTGATGGCAAACGTGAATTTCTATTTGAACAAACCTCTCTCAGGTACCACCGAATAGTTTTGTATGGTGCAATAAACAGAAGCCTCCAGGCAAATCCAGCATCTCTTCCTGAGCTTAAAAGGATCAGCAAGTAAGAGGCCGTGGTTTGTAAGAAGCCAAACTGCTGGCCACTGTACTTAATAATTTCCCTTAAGTTTCCCAACGCCCTGTTTTTAAAATTAATGACTTTATTTAAACTCTGCTTATCCAGGCAGATCACTTCGTGATATCCTAGGCCCATCCTATCTCCTCTCGAGGCACAGCTCAGCCCATGCTCACTTAGTGGCAAACAACTGCTCGGCAGTACTGGAACTGTCATGAAAATACTGTACAGACAAATGAGAATTTCTGTGTTCTTCTTCCCCAAAACATTTACATTTTCAGTGGGGGAAAAAAGGAACCATTTTCCTTCTTCAACACAATTTTCATGCCAAAAACTAGTTTCTATGCTCTGGGGCTAATACGTGAGAATGGCAGCTGTGTACTCTTCACACACTTTGCTTCCATTAAACCTAGGCAGTATCTGAAAACTGCTGCTGTAAGGATGGAAATTACTGTATTTAATTAACAAACAGAAAAGACTGAGTATGTGTGAAGTAATCCTCAACTGCAGCGACCACGGGAGCCCACTTATAACACAAAGCCAAAAACATCACGGGAAAAAATGGCAGCAGGTCAGAACAGTAACAAGCACAGAGTCCATTTCAAAGTGTTTCAAGTGAAAGTTAACGCTCAGCATGTTAATTTACAGATATCTTCCTAGATCTGCATAGGTAACTTATCCAGAAGAGCCTATCACACGTGTGCACAAACACACACACAGTGCACGTGAAGGGCTTTCTCCTCAATGTAGGGGTAATAACAAATGATTTTCTAATCATGTGCTCAGCATCACAGAATCCCGCTTTACAGGTCTCGCGTAATTACAAAGAACTATCAAAAGTTTACAGAATAAAAGTGCCAAATCTAATCATAACCGGATCTTATTCTGGTGTCAAAATCTCAACTCTCTTGAGAACTGAAGACAAACTGCTCGAACTCATTACTCACACGACAAAGTCAATTTCTACTTGATGATGTTCAACACAGCTGCATAGCATCCCTTGAAACTTACCTGATACCCTATTTTTAGTTAAATCCCTTAACACCATGGATCTCCAGCCCAAAAGATTCTCATTCTCTAAAATCACATTAATCCTGGGCAATATTTGCTCCCAGCAGATGAAGGTTCCTTTTCCTTTAGTACTCCAACTGTGTGCACTGAGGTCCAGGTTTTTGAATTTAATCTTTTCTTTCTGTGTCTTTTTTCCCAACAAAAGATGACAACATCACGTTTGAAATGACAATGACAGCTAGTGGCCCACTTTCACTCTGTATTATAAAGCACTGTGGGGATGGATATAAGAGCACCAGCTGCCAAGCAGTATTTCAGCAAAACATATCATGCATCGAAATAAGGTAACGTGCTGGTTTGTCTCTCTGACAGCTCTTCTCTTTTACAAGCACTTCCATTTACAGCATTTTGTTGTGGTTTTTATTGTGCCCTCACACTCTACTGACTTTCAAAACTATTTCCCCGGTGCTCCCAACAGCTCCCCAGCCCAGCTTCTATCTCTTGGTACCACATACCTGGGGGCACTTCTACCGACATTCAGAAACTCCCCCTCTTCCATAGAGCAGCCCATAGAACGTAAGGCTTAATTTTGCCTTCTTTGGCTGCAGAACAAATGCCTGTACTTTTCTCTCCAGTAACACCAAGACAAATGGATGACCTGTGTCAGCACTTTAAGTCTGACAGGGATGGACATACAATTCACTTGGTCGGCCTTCTGGAGAAAATCAGTTTGGTTTAAGTTCAATTTGATTTCAAAGGAAGATCTTAAATGTATAATATGAACGCCAGACTATTCTGAATTCAAAACACACAAGTTACAGCAATTCTTCCTTGAAGAAGCTTCCAGAAACATTGTCAGCTGACTCGAAGATGTGCTTAGGAGGCACATGGAGTCTAAAAGAACAGACTGGGATAATGTCTCCTCCTTCTGCTCCAAAACCAGGCGTTTCACCCCTCTACCTTTGCAGCCACATGTTTTCTTTGTATTCCTTCTCTACGCTGAAGCCTCATTTAATATCACTTATATTCCTCTAACAGAAGTACACTTAAAACAAAGGTGCTGAAGGGAAAAGAAAGAACTCCGACAGCTGTTCACAGACATCACATATGGATCTGAAATAAAACTGACAGAAACAGAAAAATAAACTACAAGGGCTCCAATCTATAAAGAAATCACTGATGTAATGTTACGTGGGGAACTATTTCTCAAAATGAAGATGAGGAGTAGTAGAAAGTGAGTAATGTTAGCAAGAAACTGATTCAAGGAAATGGCAGCAAATCCATCTGAGCATGGAAACATCAGAATACAGAGTGAGGAATGGAGGTTCTCCTCAAAGATGATATCCAGGAGAGTTCCAGACAGTCTGAATCCCTCCTCGATCATCACGTTTCTATGAGGACATTCAGGAGAGAGAAATATTGCAGATTCAGACAGAAATGGCAATTACTCTTTCTGCAACCTTCTTAAAGGCTATTCACTATGGTGAATTGCTGCATAATACAGCAATTAATTCTGGAGCAAAGCAGAGCATTCCCATTTCAAACAAAGTCTGCAAGGCAGATTCCTTCTTCTGCTTTTGGTGCAAATGGCTGTAAAATGACAAGGATTTTTCTTAGGAAGGAAGTTCAATTCTGATTTATCATCTTACACAAGAGTAGAAGTTGAAAATCTCACCCATTTTTTGACTTAAATAAACAACTGAATGTATGAAAATCGCGTTTCTATTTTACTTATAACATAATTTAAAATTAGACAACAAACTGCAGATACCATCTCTATAACATGATTTCAAACAGGACAATGAATTGAATTGTAGAGGTCAGCTTTTATATAATTTCATATACTTTTTTTTACCTACAGGTTTCCTGCAATACCATTTTTCCCCTCTTGCTTACAGTCCATTGGGCTTTCCTAATTGCATTTCAGACTTCAACTGATCAGCGCCCAAATAAATCATATCATTTCAGTGCAAAGGCTAATAA
This sequence comes from Excalfactoria chinensis, assembly GCF_039878825.1. Classification (NCBI taxonomy): domain Eukaryota; kingdom Metazoa; phylum Chordata; class Aves; order Galliformes; family Phasianidae; genus Excalfactoria; species Excalfactoria chinensis. Next base: position 16,751,944 of record NC_092836.1, read on the forward strand.
GACATGCAGGCAAAATGTACTATGTGAGATACCACCTGTGCAAAGGTGCACAGAAGGATGCTTCAGATCTTACGTCAAGAAGCACTAAGCTGCTGATCTGAAAGTGCTTTTCTGATTATTTGGGAAATAAAAACCCACCTATATAGTAGTAATATCAGCCACTGCATGCATATATGAAGCACCTAAGTGAAAATAACTGGAAGAGGAAAAAGCATTAAAAAAGATGCATCTTAGTTTTGTAGTGGGGAGAATGAATGCATCGGTAACAGAGGATTAAATCACTACGGTAAGTAGAAATCAGTACTTCATTACAAGAATGATTAGCAACAATACAGAAGGTTAGCAACCTATTTTTGAGTGAATTATATTCCTTCATTTTTAAGAGTCCAAACTACAAGACATTAATATCTTAAATTAAGCATATAGAAATAAACAGAAGTTCATGGCAGTACTTCCAAAACCAGCCCACATTTATACAGCCCAAATGAATTCTTCACACACAAAAAAAAGCAAAAAACAACCCATCTAATTACTGATCCAGGGGGTGAGTTTCTTCCTTCCAAGTCCCACAGCACCACCAGGGATGACCAGCTGAACTGATGCCACGTTACTTAAATGGAAACAAGTCCAGTTCAAAAACCAAACAAAACAATCCCAACTCACAGTGACAGGAAATGGGAATTTCATGTTTGCATCACTTCCTCCCCATTAATGCAATGCATTAATGAACCAGGTCAAGATAAAGGCAGCTTCAGGCTGAATAATGTGCTATTTACTAATGTAAAACTTCTGAAAGATCCTTGGTCTTGAAATGTCTCCTATGAAATCCTTGTACTACGAACAATTACAGACTGCTCAAATTGCTGTATTTAAGTTCCTCAGGTAATCCTAACATGCTTTTAATGGCACTTTGCATTTATTTGCAGATCTCAAATATGATAGAACTCTTCTGTCGTCCTCTGAAAAACAGCCCTATGCGAACATGAATATGAGAAACCATGTTTTTAACAAATTACGACACTTGGTCAGGAGTTTCATAATAAAATTCAAAGGGGAGATATAAGAAAGCCCTGCTGACCCTCCAGTTCCATCTATATTTAAATACCTCATTGCATATGGATGTAATTAAATATCTTTTCAGTCACACAGATCTTCATCCAGTTCCTCTTCTGTTTCAGCATGCATCTCTGATACTACCTACTTTTTACTTTGGAGGACAGTATCTATTGTTACACATTACATTCTTCTTCTTACATGAGAGATGAATTTAATCATAAGCATGTTTTTATCTGCTGATTTACAAGGCGCTTTTCCATAGCTGTCACACATTGGATTTGCCTTTACAGTTTTAATGTACCTCGTATTTCATGATTTCACATTTAGTGCATTTACAATAAAAGCTTTCTATAGGCCATAGCTCAGCAGCCTGTTCCCTTCATTGCTGTTTGCTCTCCTCATATTTTCTTCCTGCAACATCTTTGCTACTTCCAGCTGCTAACTTCATCCAAACGCACTTAGAAGAAAAATGCCCAAACAATGCTCAGTTTCTTGGTTCCCATTTAATCCAGCAGGAATGACAACGGAAAGTATTGTTAAGTCCAAATCGCAGACCAATGCCTTGATGACACCTATTGCTTTAAGTCCTTCAGAGCTTTTTTTTCATTAGGAGAAGTGAAATGCAGTGTGGGGGCTAGCAAAAATGTGCTCATGGTGTGTATCTTGCAGAGGGAGTGTGTGACTAAGGAGTCATAAAAAAAGATACGTTTGTGAAAAGCATTTGCCTTTTTTCCTTAGTTATCTAGCTCAGCTAATTCATTCCTCCCTGTCCACCCCCCACTGCTCATCTGTTAATTAGCACTAATCCTACCCCGAGCTGAAAAGCAGTTGCTACATGCCTGAGGAGGGTGGTATTTACCTTGAAAAGGTCATATGAATGTCAAGCAGAACTTACCTGTCTGATAGATCGTATCTCAGAAGTAAGCCAGCTCTGCTGAAGGGCTGCTTTTTGTGTAACCGTACCTTATTACCACTTCTCCCTTCTATCGGAATTGCAATATTCGCCAGCTTTTAAAAAACATCCACAAAGTCACAGTGGAATTTACCAGTGAGTCGAGAGCTTTACGAAGTTTCAACAGCAGCCAAGAACATGGATTACATTAAAAACCTACAGATCACAGTCTCCGTTCCAGTGTAACTGTTACCAGAGAGGTTCTGTAGTCATCAGGCCAACCGTTAAAATACTCAATGGAAAAAATTGGGGTTTGGTAGCTATGAACACACATTCCCAGGCATAATACTCACTGTGCTGATACAAATAAAGGAAATTGACCTGAATCACTTAGAAGTGACCTACAGGTACTAAGCAAATGGCTGATCTGTTAGCAGCAGACTTATGCAGTAAACTCACTGTAAGAAGCTGCACGTGATTTCCAAACAAGCAACTGTTCTGTTTATAAGCACTACTGGAAAGAAAAGTTTCGCTTATTTTTTTTTTTCCTTTTAAATTAAAGCTACGTAAAAATAATTAAAACAAACAGTACCCAGCTGGTACCTGTACTTACTCATTGCCCCAGTCCAGCCTCACTGTGAGGTGCCTCTTGACCTCTCGCACCTGATCCTGCGTCAAGTGACCTGACAGCAGCTGTCTGCGCAGGTCAATGAGTTCATTCATCACATGGCGCAGTTTGTAGAAAAGATCTACCTTATGCTTCTGTAAAGGCATATTTTTGGGAGGGGGAGGGAGGGGGAAGAGAAGGAGAGAAGAAAGAAACAAAAAGTGAAAGAAAACAACAAAAAAAAATAGAGATCAGTAAGATTGGAAAGAGGAAAAAAAGAAGGAAGGGAAGCAAAAGAAAAGGGATGGGGAGAGAAGAAAAGGGCAGGGAGGAGAGAGGGGAGAGAGAAATATAAGTTCAGAAAGAGGAAGAGCAAGAGGGGGAGAGAAGACAGACCAAGACAGAGGAAACAGAAAGAGAGAGATTAATAAGTTTCCAAATTGACATTTAATTACCCTAGAGGAATATTAATCCAGTTTGTACAAGCTTTAAAATATTTACATCAAAAAGCAGTGTTAGCGATGCTATTTAAAATGAATAACTTCTATCTACATTTCGGGCTGCATTTGCTGAGGGATCCACTTCCTGATGGAACCCAGTGCCACAGCTGAAGCAGCTGATAAAGTGCAACAGGGATCACTTACTCCAATCAGCTCAGAAATACAGAGTGGGGAAAGCATCTGCCCCCAGTCCATGTAACACTCTGAGCAGTTAACAGTGATGATTGACCACACTGGAAAAGCACTTCAATGTTTTAATACTCACTGAAAAGCACCCAGGTTTCTATGATAAGTGGTAGTGGGAAAGTGAATATTCATTGTACACACTCTGAAAGGGACTAAAACAAGTACTGATAAAATCTACCTAAAAAACGGTTTTCAAAGAGGAAAAGGTACTGCATAAAGAAAAATAAAATAAAATAAAATAAAAAGGAGAAAATACAAACGACACCATTCCTAGCAAAAATTTTCTAAGCAACCAACCCTGCAGGCATTTCCAACACAACTGGCATTCTTCAGGTGTGGGGAAAAGGTAGAATAGGAAACGCTGATTGTCCTGTGCAGGAACTCACTACAGGAAAGACCACTCCTAAGAGGCAACTCTGAAGGTAACAGCAAAGTCCACCTATGAGCATCCATAGCATAAAGAAGGGCATCTGTGCTACTCCCATACCTGCCAGGTGAGAGCTGTGTGTCAAAAGGGCTCTCCTCTATGGAGTCACACTGCATAAAACAGCTGCTGTGTAACCAATAAAGAGCCAAGAGAGGAAACTAATCACCAACTGCAGCTGAATTTTCATTGTTTGTTTTTTAAACAACCCCATTCCTACCTGTAAGCAAATCTGGACACTTAAGGGGAAACACAGGGACTCAAATGGAGACTTCACAAGCTAGCACTGCTCTGATTGCATTTCTGGTGTAATCGAGTGCTCTGCAAAAGCTCTCTAAATGAATGTTAGTACATTTATCTCTACTAGATCTGACAGAGGAACACCCACAAAGTGTGTTCTATTGCAATATGTTATTAGAAAAAAAAAAAATGTTCTTCATCTTACAAAAAATAAATAACAGGAGATGAAAAAAGAATTTCCATCTACTTGAATTTGCTTCCCAACAGGATCACTCATCGCACATGGCTCCCGGAAACAAATTTCAGTGCATTCCGTTTTGATCAGAAAGGTATTAATTTCTCTGAGCCTGATTAAATATCTGCATTGCTGAATGAGGTTGAGCACAGACAGGATTATCTGGAGTTCTTAATGTTGGGATGATAAGATGCACAATCTTTCTACTACACCTCAACACTGATTTGACCCATTCTGAAAGAGCCGAGACAGACATCAACAGAAAGAAACATTTCCAAAGCTGGAAATACTTACGCTGAGAAGATAATTCCATAGAGCTGCTAAGTATAAATTGACTAAAACTGCATTTGGGTTTTCTCATTAAATGTGATGTGAAGCAAATCATACTCAAGCTGAAAACAACAGTAGGTATAGGGAAGCTTGGTTTTATATTGTATTTATGCAAGACAGAAAAAGTTGCAACTCTTTCTGACACAAGATGAAGACAAGCAAATTCATTACAGATTATCTGTAACGAGCTGGCAATTAAATGATCACAAGAATCAGATCCAAAACCAGCATATAAAGGCTTCTCTAAGAAACCTACTGAGATGAGAAAGTTACACCCTCGCTCTTACACTGATGGTTCAAGGTTATCATCAATTCAAAGCAAGAACGCCACCACTGTAAGTTCAAAGAGTTCTTTCCTACAGTGTCACAAGCAGATTCTTCAATCCCAGATAAACAAGAAATGAGATTGTAAACCACAATATAGTGAACGCAAGTCACACTAGGTCCTTACACAAGTCTGAATAAGCTGCTCTGTCCCAAGTAGGACGGGGGGAATGGGGACTGTGGTCAGACCGCATCTGCACCACTCTGCTCCCTTTCTTCTCACCTGGGCCATTCCCAAAGGCTGCAGCCCTTCAGGATCAACCTTTCCTTCATGGTCTGTCAAGGGCACTGCTCCACAGTGCTGTCCTTGTGTGCTGAAGGGCAATCTCTGCTCAGGCCCTGGCAGCACTGCATCAGTGCCCTCCGACCTTGTCCTCTGCCAATTTTGGTGTTCCTAGGGCAGTTTTGCACCCTCTTTTCCTCATCCTCACTGCCTTGCAGCAGTTTGTCCCTCCCAAAAGGTCCCACAGGGTCAGCACTGACAGGTTTGCCCTGCCCCAAGATGTGGCCGCTACAGAACCACCTGGATCCTGGGCCTGGCCCAGACAGCACCTGCACAGAGACCTGGGAACCCAGCACAGGAGTTTGAGTTCTTTAAGGAGCTGGTGACACAACATTGGCTCCCAGAGACACACATGTACAGCAGGCATTTTACTCAACGTGCCCCATAAGGATTCTAAAATCAGAAGCTGGAGGACAAAGCTGCCCCCTGGCTCCGGGTGCCCAGGACCCCTCCATGGCCTGAGGCACAGCCAGGGACAGCACCCACAGCTCTGGGCAGCACTGCCAGCACCTCACTGCCCTCCGAGCAAAGAGCTTTTCCTTTACATCTAATCCAAATCTCCCTTCCTTCAGTTACACCTTGTCCTATCAGCACACTCCCCTGATAAGCGTCAAGTCCCACTCCAGCTCTCCTGTAGCCCCTTTAGGTTCTGGAAGGTCTCCCTGGAGCCTTCTCCTCTTCAGGCACCCCATAGGAGAGGTGCTCTGGTTCTGTGATCACCCTCTTGGCCAGATGACCAAAGCTGTAATCATTTTGTTAACATGATTTCATGTAACACTACAGTAACGTATTGGAATTTCAAGAACTGTCCCTTAGGATTCCTCCTACACAACTGTGTTGAGCTATAATGGGGATGAGGGACAAAAAAGCATTATTTTTGTTATGAGAACAAGCGAGCAGACATTTCCCAGGTTCCCTCTTATGGGTTTCAGTATCTAACTCAGATACTAAAGCCTGCAAGCATCCTCAGCAGATGAGAAGGATCAGTAAATCTCTAAACAACACAAAACACTTCCCAGTTTCCTCTGGATTCTGCCATTAAGCAAATCATTGCACATTAAAGTTCTTGTGCTGTAGATTTGTGCCATATTTAGAGTTTAATCTTATACGAAGTTTCTAATGTTATTACCACGCAAACCTTAAAAACTACAAACTTTACCAGAAATGCTTTAGTAGAACTAACAACATCTTTCCAGGCAATGCTGCCCCTGTAAGGCTTCCTTTTAAAAACTGCCCATCACTCATTCAAAGACAGCCAAACTATCTGCTCTTCTTTACAATGTTTCAAACATAAATAAGCCAAGATATGTACTTAATGTCAGTCCTTTCCTCAGCTTATATGTAAGTAAGTTGTCATCCTTGACAAGTAAAAGTCATCAGAAAGCACAAGGAAAGCATTCCAAGGGTCTAAGGATCAGCATAGGATCACCAAGACATCAACTAGAGAAAGGCGCCTAAAAAAAGCTGCCTGACTCTCCCATATAACCCTCTTGTCTGAAAGGAAACATCACCAACACCAACACAGCACATCCACTTCTTAATACTACTTTTTCATTTCAGTAATTGTGTTTTATTTTTTTCCAACGCAGCTGGTCCTGACTGAACAGATTTAAAGACTCATCAATTTCAAGACTATAAAGGATTATTGTGATTATCTCGTCTGCCTTCCCGCAGGGCGCGGGCCATAGCAGCTCACTCACAGATTGCCACAATGCGCTTCCTGGGTGATACTGTACCTACCCATCTTTTAAAACACAAACCAGTCCTGTTTTAAAGATGACAGCAATACATAAGCAATCGTTTTCCATAATTCAGTTAACCTCATTGTTAAGTATGCCAACTATTAAAACCTGGCTTCATTTCTGCATGAACTTGCAGGGCTGTAGTTCATAAATATGGCATTTTGTCATGGCTTTTTTTTGACAGAACTGACAGATTGTGGTTCATTTTTGACAGGCTGCATCCATTAACAATCACCCACCCGAAACCTTTCCTGCATGTACCTGTTTGTAAGTCATAAATAGGCCAACTCCTCACTGGACTTGTGCAGTCTTTCTGAATAAATGTACTAAGTAATTTCCTCACTCAACTCCATACAGGTCAGGCTTCTGTCACAATATTCCTCTAACGCTTATCTCCTCTCTGCCTCTGTCTACGTATTTACCTATTAAACACTGAGAAGGTGTGGATAAATGACCGAGTCTTTAAAGCAAAGAGATGATGCAGAAGACAATATATATTGACATGTAGGGAAAGATATAATCCCAAGACTGAGTCTGACCGTTTGGATGCTCAGTCCAGAGGAGGCAGGGTTTAGGAACACTATTTAAATGAACAGCTTGCAGGAAAGGAGAATAATCTCTTCTTGTCTGTGGCAAACAGAGCAAGAAATAACAAGCTTTAAGTGACAGATATTCAGCACAGCTTTCAGAAAATATATTTAACAGTATGGGCCAACAAGTGCTGCATTTTTGAGGCTGCAGAACATCCACTGTTGCTGTTTTTTTGTTTTTAAGAAAAATAACCAATAGGCAAGACAAAGACATGCTGGAAATGCCACAGTTCAAACTTAACACATCAAAAGGGTTACATGGTCCAAGTATCTCCATAATTTCTAGGCTCCCCCCTCCTACCATTCCTCTCCTTCCATCATCACCTCAGTTCAGAAGAGGACACTGCAGGATCAAGCACTAATTGCTCAATAATCACAATTTTAGTTAATGCACAGAGATTTACAATTATTGGTACCTTAGTCCTTCAAGCTACCCCCACCTCTGAGGTAAGGCTCATTATTATCCTCTTAGCTATCAAAATCAAGAAAGGCTGACATTCAATAGTGTAGCTATAATAGCGTTTCATCATCATAAGTGTCACTGCACCTCAGGACACAAACACCATCTGTAGGTCCTTTCTATATTTGGATGCATTAGAATAGCTGCTGTTTAAATGAGCCAAGTATCTGACACAAACCTCACAATTTCTGAACTAATCATTATTCTACTTTTCACTTTTGCACTATCAGCAAATTTCATGAAACTGCATTTCTTTCTGATTTCTATTAGGAGTGCAGTGAGTAACACTAAGACAAGAACTGCGAGTCCCATTACAAGCAGCACCTCTCAATAATTCTCCATTTTCTTCTACCTGATCCTGGGATTTCACCTGCTGAATCAGAAAACACAGGCAACACACACACCTGTGCACAATGAGCTGCACACGATAAACGGAGCTACAGCTCACTGAAAAGCTCACAGCAGCTGAAAAAAAACCACCACACTAATATTGCAAATATGACACAGAATATAAAAAATGCCATTAGCTGCCCTGCCATGTAAAGGTCTTTCAATTTTGACTACAGCCATTTGAACCAGAACATTTCATATCAAGAACTCTGGGCTGAGCATCCTCCACATGTACGGGAAGTCATTTCAGCTCAGGGATGCTGCAAAACTCCCACAGCTTTGCAGAGTGGGAAGGGAAACTTCACTGTTCTATCAGCTCAAGGAAACCTTGTGAGAACAGACACATGCATTTCATCTGCTTTGTTCTGGGCCTGTCCAGATGAAAGCACTGCAGTTGCTGTTGTGGTGCTGTGAGGTTGTCTCACTCCAATTTATAGGAGGAAAGAAAGGTTCTTTAATATATTATACCTGGTGTGAGATTAACAAACAGTGGTTCAAATGTTGGTCTGACCAGTTTATTACAAATAATAACTGAAAAGATGGGGAAGGGAGAGCGGTGACTACCGAGAATGAGGAGGAGGGGAAAGGGGGCGATAGGAAAGGTAGGAAGAAAGCAAGAATTGTGTAAAGCGGAGATCGTCACCACCTGGATGCAGCACTGTCCCATCACACGTCATTCTGTTGGTCCAAGGCAAAAGCACAGGGGAGAGCAGCAGCAGAAGGGAGCAGCAGCAGAATGGCGGGCCACAAGCAGCAAGCTGGTCAGCGCAGAGCAGGTGGGGAAGGAAGCAGCAGGGTCTCACGCAGCAGGCCCAGGAGAGTTCCTCAGCAGCAGCAGAGCAGCAGCGAGGGATCTGAAGCCAGATACCTGTCTTGTTCTTCAGCATGCAGGTGTCAGGTCGTGAGGAATCTGATGTCAGAAAACCTCTCTTGCTCACACTGTAAGGAATCTGATGTCAGAAAACCTTCTTGTTCATGTTATGAGGAATCTGATGTCAGATTCCTTTAGATGCCTACACACGGTCCTCTCTTGGTGCAAAGCCTGAAGGATTGTGGTCCACACTAAGAAAAAGGCAGGAAGGACCTACGTCAACTGGGAGCCTCCTGCAAAACATCTGAGGTTGAATGAAAATGTGAGGCTGAGCAGGAAGAGAAAACCAAGCTGAGAAGATGGCAACCTTCTCCTGCAACCTCCCACAAAACTTCTGAGGTTGGATGAAAGTTTGAGGCTGAGCAGGAAGAGAAAATTGAGTCAAGAAGATGACAGCCTTCTTTTGCAGCCTCCCACAAAACGTCCAAGGCTGAGTAGAAGAGCAAGGCAGCTGAGGAGGAGATGAAACCCAGGAAGGAAGGAACCTCCTTTTGCAGTCCTCTACTGAATGCCAAAAGATGGGCATGGACCTCACAGCATCCTCCAAAGGAAAACTTCCATTCGAGGCCTGGCAGTGCACTGAATCAAACGGTGCAAGGAGATGAGCTGCTGCCATTGTTGGGACACTTCCAGCCAAGATAAACTGCCCATGAGTCACCTGCAGAACTGAACAGCTGGAAGGGAAATCTGTGAACGCTTCATCATTTGTGCAGTTCTGCTGCAGAGCAATGCAATGGCTGGAGGGTTTCTTCCAAGTGCAGGAACTTCCGCAGGGCTCTTGTTGCTGCAGCTCTGAAAGCTTTGCTGTGTGCCATGGGCTCTGGTCAACCTCTGCTTCCTACTTTCAGATACTGCTAAGTTGTTATTCAGTAGGGGAAAACTGCTTAGTTTTAGATAGGAATATATTTGAACTTATGGTAAGTTGAGAAAACTTAAAACATTGTTGGAACTGAAGTTATGTTGTTGGGAGAATTCATCTTGTGAATGTTGCAAGATGTGTATCTATATAGTTGATACATAGTTGAAATAAGTTAATGAGAGTTGATACATTGTATTTAACTTAAGTTAGTAAATTTAACAACAGTTCTGAAACATTAATGCAACACCAGAGAAACCATGTATTATCATCTTGGCTTTATTGAGAGATTTAAATATAAGGTATCCACTAATTTTGAGGGTCTTGCTGGTGTTATCTTCCTTAATATCCTCACAGAAGATGGCCCCAACATTAGGGAGTACTATATTTTCTTTGGCTTTTGGACCATGTCTCTCCCTCCTTCTGAAGGCCTTTGTTAACAATTGCTGTTCACCATACAACAGTTGTAGCATATGATGGAAGGGAGGGGGATTGCAGCCTCATTACTGCATACCATATGGCAAATGACCATGAAATGAATGGTCTTACAACAGCTCTTAAAGAAAAAGCAGCCTGTACTGAGACCAGAGGCATTCGAACCCCAGTCCTCAAATACTTGCTTTTAGAAGCCTAGCTACACACTGAAAAGAGTTTCTGTTATTTACCAATTGTCTCTACAGCATATCTGTAATCATGTAGCTAGAAAGAGAACACTGAAGTCTTTAATAATCATACTGAATGGTTTAATTTGACCTCAATATCTTATGCAAAAATTCGTATCTAGCCATTTGCCAGACTCACTGAGTTTTTAAATTGGGATGCATTTTTGTCCTGTTTGTTTAGAAGGACACAATAATCAGCAACTCCCTCCTGCACAGCCAAATGCAACAGTGCAGTGAGTAATCCAAGCTGGCATGCCAAGTGAAGCTGTTCACCACTGCAGCTACAGTCCTTGGGAAGCAGCGGTTTTCAGGACAGCTTTTCCACACCTCTCACCTATTAAACTTCTTGCAACATGTTCTGTTTAGAAAACGTATCTTTCAATATAAAAACTATTAAAATAATAACACTATCAAATATTATATATTAGCTACCTCTTCCACTGCAATTCTTAGGGATAGAAACAACAGGAAGCAACACAAATTAGGATAAGGGTGAAGGACACTTCCTGACACCACATGGACAGCAGCACTGGACAGGCTGCCAAAAGGACAGATGTTCTTTGCTTTTCTAATAAGCAAAAATAAAATAAAACCTGTCTTCTATATAATGAAATCCAACAAACTGCCTTTTCAGCTCCAACAAACGCCCACCAGGGATGATCCACCTTTGTCCTCCTGAGCTCTAGGCACACTCACAAGCTCACCAGCTCACTCCAGAAGGTCAGACTGCTCATTTCCTTTACCCAGGTTTTCCTCCCTTCTCTCTGTTCTTAAAAAGAAAACAAAACCCAAACTGCCATCTTTCTTCAATACATACCTCTGTAAGCCAGCAATCAAACTACACTGCCATTTCTGTCCCTTTCAGAAGCTGTTTCTGTCATAACACCATACTGGGAACAATCCAGGTGAGCCTCCTCTTGTAGATGATAAGCCTCAATTCCTGACTGGATTTTTGGAGTGAAACCTGCGAATCTGTACGTGGTCATAAATGAGAAGTGAACCATGCTGCATGTACTGCTGCTTGTTGCACTGTCCTTTAAATCAAACTTCCCATAAATTCTGTGGTCTTCAAAGCAAGTAAATTTCACTCCAATTATTGTAGTTTTTCAAATATGAGTGGTGAAAGACCTGCTTCCAAACTGACCTTATTTTCCTCAAACTTCATGACTGCTTCAATCCTTCAGAGCTCTCAGACTTGCACAAATCACCATAAGGAACCAACAGAATCAATTTCTTAAAACTAGAGAATCCAAAGAGTAATCACAGGCCTGTTCCACCAAAGACAAAATGCAGAACTCGTGACATTTACTAAAGATCTTCAAAATACTACATACCATGAAGAAATGCAATTCTCAGTTGAAGAAAGCATGAGAAGGACTTCACCCAACTTTCCTAAACCAATGTTTTTAAGCAGCATAAACCTCTACAGTTTTAGGTACGCAGTGTCCAAGATACTGAGCAGTGACACTAAACACTCCATGCCACTTTGGCTCCAGCTTCCCCTTCCATGACCGAACACACCAAATTATAAAGACATCCACCTTACACAGCACTGAAGCATTCCTCATGCTCCAAATCACTCTGCACGAACCTTTCACATCTCAATCAAGAAAACGTTTGAGTATTTTCCAGCAATCAAATGGCAAATCAGCTAAAAGCCTCTGATTGGACTGCTAAGCAATCAGACAATTTCTATGTGCATTCTATGAGAAACTAAGAAAGTTCATGCAACCCAAAGTGGAAATAATTACTCCTTGCTTCTTTCATGTTCAGCACTTATAAGACCACCAGCTGTCACTTATGGCCAAGTTCCTGGGCACTCCATGAAGATCCATCCTTCACTGCAACCACGGAAGACAGAAAACACTTGCATGATGCCATTGAATAATAGAACACAGGACTAGGGATGACTTTGAGTTTTCTGTTAGCATCAATCTGGGCCAGGCAAATTCCCACGACTCTTCCCAAGCATCCTCTTCACAACACTCGAACAGCCATGCTAAAGGAGTTTCCTGTCTGCAGGCAACCTCAAAACTGGCTAAGAAAGAGGAAAGGTGGCCACATATTGCACCTTTCCAGGAGTTTAGCTGCAAAGAACAGTGTGTGTCAAGTATCACCAGCGCTGTATTTCCACCCTGAACCTTCACGGGAGATGCTGTAAGGCAGCATTCAGACACTGCGTGGTTTGTGGTTGTTTTTTTTCTTTTCTGTTTGTTGTGGTGTTGTGGCTTTTTTGGTTTTTGAAAATATCACTTCTATGGTTTCAGCAGTTTTGAAGTAAAATCCACCTCGCTAATTAAAAAGGTCTCAAAATGCATTAATACAAAAATGACACCAGTGATTCGGTAAAGGACACCTGCTTTAAAACACAAGTTTTGTACTAATGCCCCCCGCACCAGCCAGGGAAGCCTTCCAACACCCTGACCAGCTCCATCCACACCGTGTCCTTTTGCCCACCTGTACGCTGGACAGGTGCTTCAGAAGATATAAAAGGAGCCACCAGGAATTGTCTTTCAAACTCAGCTGGCAAAGAATTCCACCTATTCGCAGTGGATCAGATCTTATTCCACACCCTTCCCCCTGCTCTCTTTTTGCAGACAAGTTGCAAATTACATGTATTGATCTGACCAAGTTCTAAATTGGGCAGTTACGTTTGGTCTCTCTGCAGTAATCTGCTATTTCAACAGAAATAATCCCCACATCACATCTTAAAACTCTGAGGAATTTTTGTTCACTGCTAAAATAGCTACTGTGCTCCACCTGTGAGTTGCAGTGATCTCTTAAGCTGACTTAAGAACTCACAAGAGTCTTGTTTGACCTAATTAACTAAAGCTGACGAAGAACTTGCAGATCCTTTATTTAGAAGTAGTACAAAATAACAGATCTTATCAACACCTACGGGGTAAGAGAAAGTTATCCACTTTATTGGTATTATTTTTCTCTGCATGGAAGTCATATACTGGTCTGGGCAACCACCTGACAGCTACACACGTCCATGGCACCACAACAAATTCAAGTGCACATCTCTAACCAGCTCTGAGCCTTCAGAAGTTTACCCTGAAGACTTTGTTTTGTTTCCTTTTTCTGCCCTGTCTCTGCAGAGTACTCACACGATTAAGCTCAGCTTCCCATAGTAGTACGCAGTAGTACAAATAATAGCTGTTTTTACTTTCTCCCCCCATACATAAGAAGCACAGTATCAGAGAAAGGAATCACTGGCAACTTCTCCTTATATGCCTTTCTACCACAAAAAGGGACAAGCATAAGCTTCTTTTAAATTTCTTAGACTTCCCAGAGAAGGAAAGAAGTTATGTTGACCAAATTAACCTTAAAGAACAACACAGAGTATATGAGCCAGCCTAAAGAGTAACACAAGATAAAAACAGTGCCATATACTTTAGTGACAATAAGCATACATGCATATGCTCACATGCACATTTGAGCAGTCACTGTTATCAGAAACTCTACCCATATTACAAGCAACACAGTAAACAGTTTCCATAGCATGGAGTTAAAACGTTTAGTTCCTGTTAACTCCTTCCCAGAAACTGCACCTATCAGAGCTGGAAGCAGGAAAATCCAGAGTCAGTAGGTCATGCAGGATGGTCACCTTAAGGACAGGAGGTCGTTGTTAACACCTACTGATGCTGTGCTCATCTGCAAAGCCTGCAGACAGGCAGACCAGAAGGAAAACTTTACTTGCCAGTACCAGGACACTACATCTGCACACAGACTATGTATTCAAATAGGAGTAAGAAATGCTTTTTTCCCCTATATCTTGAAACCAAAATAGCATTTATTCTTTTAGAAATACTGAATACTTACTATCTATTACAGATTACTCCAAGTACTGTTAGATGGGCATACAGGTTTTTTAACCAGATTACCACCACTGTTACAAAAAGCATTCAATATAAATTATTAAAGACCTTGAACAAATTTTCTCCTGGCTTTCATACCAGTATTATTTGTATCTCTATGCCTTTCCAGATGGAGAGAAACCTCCTGTGTTTTCTGAAATCATATTGCTTTCTTAGCACTTACAGAGAGATGTTCTGGATTATGATACTACAAAGCCCAGAGAACACCACCATACATCATCTTGTTTCAAATTCTTTTTAAGCACACCCTTCCCATAAGAACTCATTGCACATAAATGCCTTTTTCTCTATAGTCTCAGCTTCCAGTTTTAGTAACACTATTATTTAGCTTTCACACTGACAGCAGAAACTGTAAGGCTAGCACAACATGGTGTGGTACCCAGGCCCATCTTTTTCCAATACATATTTTACAGTCTACAAACCAGAAGTGCTGCTCATCTCCTGGGAGCTATTTGAGCTTCCCCAGAGTTTCTTCCTGGTAAGAGCACAGACTCTGTGGTCAGAGAAAAGCGAGGAAGACTTTATATGACTTCATTTTCTATAATTGTTTCTCAAACCTGAGCTTTGCTTTACCATCCCCTTCCTCAGCTTTCTCCTCTTCCCCCAGCTTCTTTCAGCTGAGCTCTTCTGTCTTTGAACAGCAGAGCACCCCTTTTCAGGCAGTTTTAGTTGCTCCAGGCTTCCTAGACATTGCAATTCCTGAGTCTGTTAACTGAGAGGCAGACAGAAACCCCACAATACACCCCATTTGCAGTGCCAAAGAAGATTCTTGGAATTTTTAACTGAAACAAACTCGTCTTCTGAACCACAATCCAAGCAAGATGTCTGCCAAAACAAAAGATGAACAGCTCAGCCTGTTCAGAGCTACGAAGAGATGCTCTACATTTTGTCTGGCGGTTGTCTATTATGTAGCAGCACTGCACTGCAGAGATGCCTACTATTGCCATTTATAGGTACTGACCTACTGAAAACATCTGCACTAACAACCAGCCTTCTGACTTTCATTACAGTTTAGAACTTTTCTGCAAAGCTGACAAGGCACAGCAGCATGATGAATAACATCAATTAGATTTCTTAAACGATTCCTATTTCAATGCGGGATTAATAAACATTTCTGCTGGTGCTGACCCAACAACAAGCAAGTATTTCTCTTTAGTCTCTTAGCACGTTTTATGATGTGACCTGTTTAACTTTAACCAAACACCACGCCAGCACTGCCACATCCATTTGTGTACCCTCTACAATTCCTCAGGCTTCAGATGGTCAGTTTCTGAACAGGACACGTTCCTGTTACCCCCCTAAGAACAGCAGAGATTGTTCTTTCATGTCAGGAAAGCTACGCTGCCACATCAGCAGTGCTGAACATAAAAGAAAACATTCCTTTTTACTGTGAAGGCAGTCAAACACCAGCAGCTTTGCCCAGAGAAGTGTTGGAGTCTCTGTCACAAAGTGGATCAAAATTTGACTGGACCCTGTTCTGGGCAACCTGCTCTGCTGACCCAATGTGAGCAGCCAACGGGATGGCCTGAGGAGGTCCCTTCCAACCTAAATGATTTTGTGATCATTTCAATATTATTTTGTGTACAATTTCAGAAGGAAAAGCAAAATATTTTTCCCCCCCTCTGAAGGTTTGCCAACTTCTTTTTTGAAGCTGATGCCTGCTTCCCAAACTACACGAAACCAGTAAATCTTTTCCCCTGTTAGTTAAGAATACAATAATGGAGTGTGTAATGAGCTAGAATAGGAAGCAGTCCCAGAAACAGAAACATTAACGTTTATAGCTAGAGCTTTCTTAATCCCTCTCCTCAATATGTTGCTATAACAATCAAAAAGAAACAGATTAGCAGAATGGAAGTTTAACTCATTTCTAAGTAAAATAATTCTCCTTTCTCAGCTTTAATACTATTGCCATACTACTGCTGCCTCCTTCAGAAGACACTGGGGAGAGAGAAACATCTACCTTACAGAAACATACAACAACAGAGAGGTAGGTATTTGGAATGACAACAGCAAGGAGTGCAAGATGTAACAGTTGTACTGTGAAGACTGTATATCGCATGTGCCATCATAGAAGAAGTAGAAGCAACACAAGGAAAGTTGATTTCATAATAGACTTGACTGCTTTTTGAAGGAAGTAAGGAATGGGGTTCACTGTGCTAGTGACACACTGGACTCTTCTGCCTGTATTTCCCAAGTATGTAACTTCTAACACTTCAGTGTTAAATAAGGTTCTACACAGTATTTCTCTAAACTAAAGAAAGAAGGAGATTCGTGCTTGAACCACCAACAGTTGTTGGTCCTAATTCAATAGTTACAGCTTATATTTACTAAGAAAAAAAAATGTAAATAAATAAAAAGGAAAACAATATTTTCAAATATGCACGTTTCTTATTTGCTGTTCCATAGGATTTGGCCATTAAAAAACCATATCATAGGATTATAATGAAAGCAGAGCTAGGTGACATTGTCTGTCAGCAAGTGAAAATTATATAAAATAGATGAGTAAACGTCTGTGTTTATTTTTAATATTGGAAGGAACAATAATATGGAGATGCTTCTGTTTGAGTTTCTCCTCTATTAAACCCCAGCCACCAAAACAAATACAGACTGCGCTGAGTAATTCTTTGAGGAGACTCTCACAGACCTCCCATTTTGGTGTTACTAAACACATTTCTTATCTACTTAAGAACACAATTTAAATAAGGGAGGTTTCAGATTTGAAGGCGAGATTTCAAACCTGCTGAAGTTTCCAGAGCAGCCCATGTGGACCTCACGCTACCAGTGCTTCCACAGTCAGCTGCTTCCCCCCACCAGACAAAACCAAAATCTAAACAGTTGTTTTTTTTCCTAATGGACTGGGAAGCATGCAACATCTCGCTCGTTCAGGGTATCTGAAAATGCTGTGCAATGAGAAGAGTACTGTTCTTACCACATACAGCTGCTTCCAGAGCACAGCCCATTCCTGCAGTGTTGCTGTGACCTCAGTCACAACAGAATCTTCAAGTGGAACAACTGTTTCATATTGCCTAGACAAGAAGAGGACAAAAATTAGGAGAGGTAATCTGAAAACACTGACTTTTTTCAAGCTCTCAACTTAAAGAAAAATGTTTTAAGAGTAACATCTTGGCTGCCATAACACTCAAGCAACTCCAGTTTCCTATCAACTGTTCCTCCATTACATTCCCAACCAAGAATTTGCTTACATGAAGCTGTTTTCCTGTTAGGTTGACTGATGCTCCTGCGTGCTCAGAGCTGCTCTTATACATTTAATACATTTAATACATTAGGGGAGAATTAGAAGTGCAGCATTTCAGACCTTCACCTAAGGTGGAAGGTTAAATGGGAAAGATTAAACTAAAATATGGCATTTAGTGAAGTGCCTGCAGAAAAAGGTGTGACTTCTGATAGACTTGCATTGTATCATTATTCTCAATGGGCTGAGTAAACTTTTTAAGGGCGGCAGTACTGGTGCTTCCTCACTTTGGAGTGTAATAAAACATGTAGCTTGTGTAGAGTGACTGCTCCTGGTGTGTACTCTACCTGTGGGAAAGGGCGGCTTCCTGCAATTTATCACTACTAGTGCTTGAAGTTAATGCATGTTTTGGGAAGGGCAACCAGCTCAGGATATTTGCATTCTCAGTAGGACCAGGTCTACCTGGACTTCAGTAAGGCCTTTGACACTGTCCCCCAGGAAACTGCACTAAGAATTCTGACATCATGTCACCATCAGCACCGCTATTCGCATTAACTAAATTAACCCTATGCCTAATCAGCCCTTCTGCATCAGGGAAGGTAAAAGGTAATTCAGCAGAGCATGCTTTAGTCATTCTCTGGGGTGAGGTACGGGGGTTGGATGCTTTTGAAAAGTTCCAAAGTAACACAGTTACCCTGTCAGCTATATATGGATGGAAATCTGTTCAGAAATCAGATCTGCTGCCTACGTGCCAGTGCCTCCCTAACAAACAGAACAGAATACCGAATTCTGCCAGTGAGGAGCAACAAGAAATTAAAAATATAAATAGAATTCTTTAAAATAGGTGTGTATCGGGCAACACCTCTGAAATCCTCATTTGATGAAAAGCAAACAGGAGTAAATAGCAGAACTGCTTCCTGCTATGTTAAAAACAACACGAAAATCAAGGAATTTATAACAGAGCTCAATTTCAGAACTTAATAAACTCAAACAACAAAGAACTAAAAGCACTATGCATTTTAATTACTATTTCTTAGATTCCCCTCTAAAAGAGAAACCGCAGTTTCTTTAAGGAAGGAAAAGCACTCACCCTCTGTTACTGACAATTGCCTTTTTCAAGTGAATGTAATTCGCAGGAAAAATCCCCTGCAAGAGAGAAAATCCTGTAAGTTAGAAAGGCAACACTTGCAGTTTTTAGTGTTAATATATTTATACCACTTATTTCTGTATGTATATAATTGCCCATGTACCATATTAACACCTACCCCCTCAGACACTGCCACAGACTCAAGTCAGCCTTACAACTGGCCAAGTAGTTTTCATCCCACAAAGCTCCCCAAAGCATTCAGAAACACTGTTCTATGTGAAATGTCCTCTGGTATAAAAACAGTGGGTAAGCACTATGACCAAATGAGAAGTCTCATGCTAAGCCTACATGCTGTTGCCTTGAAATGGACAAGATCAAAATAAGGGATCTACATTTAGCGAATTTTCTTCATGCTGCAAAGAGCATGTGAGCCCAATAACGTGCTAACAGGTGATGAGCAAGCAGGCATGGGGTGTGAGGAGTAGAAAGAGCTGTGTGAAATAAGCAGCTTGCAGTTAGCAGAAAGGAATGAGGAACAGCAGTAACAACCAGGGACACTGACTGCAGAGATGTAAGCTAGCCAGCACCAGTGCCTGTTGTGCAGCTCATAGCATGACATCAGTACCACTCCAGGCCTCTTCTACAGCATGCTACATTACCTTAAGTGACAAGGGCCTAGGCTTAAAAAAATTAAGTACCAAAACAAAGCATCCACCATCCAATTTGCGTCTTGTCCCTATCCCAGTCTTTCACTGAGCAAACAAGGATTCCATTACTTGCATTCCCTGAGCTATCGTCCTTCTAGCAAAGGACTGCCCAAAGCCACCCAGCACAGCATGACGAGGGTTCTGAAAGGAATATTAAGCAAATCGTATTCAAAATGTTAAGGAAAAATCCTCCCTTTTGATAGGCGAGATGGATACTGTGATAGAACACAGAGATTAAACAAATAGCAATGGCTTCATGAGGAAAATAAGTAAATGCTTTCAGCCCTACAGAGATCTGGGGGAAAAAAATGCTACTTCAGTTTCTTGTTTGGTTCCCCTCCAATCCATGCTTTGTACTTCTGTGATCCTGTGCTGTTACCTAAGAAACCAAGGAAGGCTTGAAGGGCTCTCTGACCAAAACTGAGCATGTACTCAAGAGAAGAGGTGGCTGCGCACACAAAACAGGCATAGGCTGTTGCATGAAGAGGACTGCAATCGTGCAAACAATTCCAGTAACAACAGGAAAAAAAAGTAGTCCAGAACATGAGGAATCTGATGCTCTTTTTCTTTTTAAATGCGAGCTGTATTTATACCAGAAGACAACAAAGGAGGAAACTATTAATGTGTCCCTCTACAAACATCTACATAAACACACATGCACTCATCAGGACAGACACAAAAATTCCATAAACAAAATGGGTATAACTGGAAAATAACCAAACAGTAACGATCTGAAACAAAGCATCCTTCTTCATTAGACACTTCTCCATAGTTGCCTTAAGATAATAATGCAAATTACTGAACATGCTCCATTAAGCAGCATAAGATCAGCCTCCTTCTACAGCCTTCTTGGAGGAGTCACGTGGAAAAGGTCCGACTGGACGAGACTGACAACTATTAGAAAGATTTAATGGCACATATCGGGAAGATTTCTGATTTGTGGGGGTGACAAATATCGTTCACTATATTTAGGAAATAAATCTAATCTCATCACATGAAGAAGTGAAAGGTAAGCACAACCTTGGGTAGGGTAACAGTTCACAGGGCTGCAAACAGCAAAGCAGAGACAATCTACCAGTAAATCGAAGGACTTACCTTCACATTGGGCTTCTTAATGGAAACACCTCTGTACCACCCTGAAACCAGAGAAAACACATTACATTACATTCTGGCATTGTTTACGTTACAGAGAAGCAAGCTGACCAGAAACAATGCAATCGCTGAGATCACCTCAAAAACCACCATCAAACCACAGGTCAGGCTTTAAGATGTTTTTTTGTTTGGCTCTGCAACAATGACAAGCAATTAAGGACTTGGAATGCTCCTCTTTCTTCCATCGGGAATAAAAGCAGCTTAGTACACTTGGTCACTTCACTAACAATTGTAATCTACTGTTAAAAGATGTGCTCAGTGCACAAACTGCAATCACTTTTCCCATGTGCTGGTACAGGAGTCTTCTCGTAGTATTTACCATAATGAAAAACCCAGGCTCCAAAAACCTGCTCTTTTACAGACAGGAAAAGCCATTACCATACATTTCTAACATTGTTTAAACAAATATAAATCCTTTGGATGTGTCTGGTCTTCTGCATGCCTTGAGAAAAGACTTCAGGATCTCATTTCACAAATCCAATTACGGTTCTTGCATCTCCCATCAGATAACAGCCCCAGACAGGACAATATATCAGGAGTAAGAGCCAAAGCTACCAGTCAAACAGGAGAACCCAATTACTTCCATTTCACACAGGTGGAATTAATGTCACTGCAACACAGCGATTCATCTGGAAAAAAAATTAAAAAGATCTAGAAACACCATCCAGTTAACCACGAAATGTGAGGGCAGATGACATGAGCATGTAAGACCTGAGTCAGAGGATGTAGGTTTTCTACAGAGAAAGGCCGTGCTTCACGGACAGACGCACTGCCTCCCCATTTTCTTTTCCAGCAGCTTAAAACAGACTCAATCTGCGTGACCCAGTGGACAGCCCAGGGAAAGGCAAGCAGGTCACTCCAACTGGTTTTGAATAAATGAAGCCCTGTGCAGGGTGTGGGGCTTGGACGGAGGGAACACCACTCACAGCAAGCAGCCTGCATGGTGCTGTGCTCTGGATTGGTGGCTAAAACCGTGCTGAGAACAGAGCAGCACTTGCACAGCACGGGTGCTTTCTCTCTTCCTCACTGTGTCACCCCAACAAAGTGTTGGTGCAGGAATTCCCCAGTTTCTTAAACGAACTGATTGTAAACACCTTTTAGCTTTCGGATTGCACAAAGCTGAACTCAAGTGCTGCAGAAGAAAACAGAATGAATCGTATACCCATGGCAGTGTGCTCTGGACAAGCTGCTGTATCTTAACGCCCTGTTCCACCTTTGCTTATCCACAGACTCCACTACACCAGACTGTGCTGGAGATGAAGGAAGCAGAAATCTGAACTGAAGCTCACACATTACATCTTGAAGGAGAAATATCAAAGTCAAGAAAAATAAAAAATGTTGCTTTATAACTGATTTCCTCAATACAATCTAATGAGATCTGATAGAAAGTGAAAAGTAGACTGTTCTACAGCTCTGCCCTCTGCACACAGCAGAAGCTCCCTCCAAGAGCTGCAGGAAGAACTACTTCTATGATCACAAAACTGGAGAAAAAATAAAAGGAAAAGCACACCATGCTGCCATTTCCCTACACACTGAGACCACCGCTGCCTTATAACTTGTACTGCAAACCACACTGCCTGCACATACAGTCACACTGTAGGTGACCTGTAGGCAGCAATAAAAGCCACAGAAGAATGCACTTGGTAGTGTATGCAAGTCACTGCCCTCCGCTTTGCCTGCGGGGCTTTTCCAGCCATAAGCAGCATTGTGCTCTCTACTCAGCTCCTCCAAACCCTACAATTCAGCAAAACCTCTGAAGAAGCAGGATAGAAAAATGCACTGTGAGCCTATTTATATATATATATATATATATATATGTATATATATATATATATATATATCTTCCTCTTACAATGACATGTCCATATCGAAATTCACAGCATAGGAATCTTAGAAACCTGCATATTCATACAAAAGGACTGCAAAACAGTTTGTACAGAGCTGTGTCCCACTCAGGAGTCACAGCAATAGTGCTGCTCTAATTCAAAGGACTCTTGAGGCAGATGTGCTCAACTCAATGCTATCAGCTTAGCAATAAGAAGAGCTACCAATGCTTTGTGATCCTTCCTTGACAAAGGATTGAACAAAACAATATTCTTTCTAGAAGTTGCCTCATAACCCTTTTCAGATCTCCAGTTTAACAGCCATAAGACTGTGGAATGGAAAACACAGTCCCTTTTCAGTACCCAAGGGCAGAATAACAAAGGGGTTCTAACTGAATGATATTCATTTGTTTTTCAGGGGGAAAAAAAAACACCTCAGATACTGAGGATG